>NW_016107315.1:14273814-14355087 GCF_001604975.1 Cebus imitator
CCCTCAGAAGCTGACCATATTGCCTTTCGTGTGTGCTTGGCCAAAACCTAAAGCATAGCCCAGTAAATTTCAAGATAACTCAACTGGGCATACGCTGTGCCTACTAGGGGAGGAAAGAAACTATACGCTGAAAGGCTTGAAAAATTAGCCTCCATGTGCCAGCCGGAGCAGGGAGTGCTCCTGGGATTGCATTTTGAAAGCACTTGGTGGCCAGAATGAAAGACTTAGTAAGCAAATGTTAACTGACTTCAGGGCATTCTCTGATTAATGGATTTAGCAACCTTGGAAAAACCTCCAGTGATGGCACAAACAGCTGCTGGATGGCTTTTAAAACCCTGGAAAAATGATGGTCACTCATCAACTTGGACATGCCTGAGTTGCCCTGGCAGGCAGTAGGGGAAGGCCTGAAGAGGCTGAGAGAAGTGGTTCTGCTGGAGTGGATGTACGATGTGAGGCTGGAAGACCCATCAGAGTACTGTGTTCCATAGCAGGGCCCCCAAGACCCACTCTCTATCTGGGCCACCAAAATAAGGTTGGTGGGGATGATGGCTGCCAGATTTAGCAAATAAAAATAGAGGATTCCCAGTTAACTTTGAATTTCAAATAAACAATAGTTTTTGTATAAGTGTACTCTATGAAGATTTTGAATTTTACTTTTGAAAATGGCACTGTTTATCTGAAATTCAAAGTTAATTGGGCATCTTGTATTTTATCTGGCAACCTTCATGGTGGCTTTCCTCTGCATGACTCATGGTAGGAAAGACAGGAACAAAGCTGGGCTTGTTAATATCCACAAGAATGAAGGGGCTCCAGAGAAATAAAGGCAACAAGAGTGCTACTGAGACATCCAAACTGAAAAGGGGAAGTCTTATTGCCCCTCTTTGCTGATGTTATGATCTTATATCTAGCCAAACCTAAAGACTCCACCAAAAAAAAAGGAATTTGATAAATTCAGTAAAGTTGCAGCATACAAAGTCAATGTACAGAAATCAGTAGTGTTTCTACACACCAATAACAATCTAGCCAGAAAGAAATCAGGAAGACCATCCCATTTACAATAACTACAAAAATATATAAAATACCTAGCAATAAATTTAACCAAGGAAGTGAAAGATTTCTACAAGGAAAACTAAAAAACACTGATTAAAGAAATTGATGTTTAAAAAATATTCCATGCTCATAGATCAGAGGAATTAATATAGTTAAAATGGCCTTATTGCCCAAAGAACTCTACAGTTTCAATGCAAACCCTATCAAAATACAAAGGTCATTCTTCATAAAATTAGAAAAAAAAATTTCTAAAATTACTATAGAACCAAAAGAAAGCCTAAATAGTCAAAGCAATCTTGAGCAAAAAGAACAAAGCTGGAGGGATCACATTACCTGACTTCAAAAGCATGACAAGGCAATAGTAACCAAAACAGCATGATATTGTAGAAATATAGACAAAAAGGTCAATGGAACAGAATAGAGAACCCAGTAATAAAGCCACACATTCACAGCCAACTGATCTTCAAGAAAGCTGACAAGAATTTACATTGGAGAAAGGGCACTCTCTTTAATAAATTGTGCTGGGAAATTTGTTTTGTTTTCGGTTTGGTGTTTTGGGGTTGTTTTGTTTTGTTTTGTTTTGTTTTGTTTTGAGATGGAGTCTCACTCTGTCACTCAGGCTGGAGCACAGTGGTATAATCTCAGCTCACTGCAACTTCCACCTCCTGGGTCAAGCAAATCTCTTGCCTCAGCCTCCTGAGTAGCTGGGACTACAGGCCCACACCACCAGGCCCAGCTAATTTTTGTATTTTAATTAGGGTTTCACCATGTTGGCCAGGCTGGTCTCCAGCTCCTGATCTTAAGTAATCCACCTACCTCTGCCTCCCAAACTGCTGGGATTACAGCTGTGAGCCCCCCACCCAGCTGGTGCTGGAAATTTGTATACCACATGCTGAAGAATGAAACTGGACCCGTATCTCACACCAGTTTTATACTCATTTCGAGTATATATTTATATATACTCGAAAACAGATCAAAGACTTACATAGAAGACCGAAAACTATAAAAGTATTAGAAAAAAACTTAGGGAAAACTCTCCTGGACATTGGTCTAGGCAAAGAATGCATGACTAAAACTTCAAAAGCACAGGCAATAAAAACAAAAACAGACAAATGGGACTTAATTAAACTAAAAAGCTCTGCACAGCAAATACATAGTCAAAAAAGTGAAGACACAACCTGTTGAATAGGAGAAAATATCTGCAAACTGTTCACTTGACATGTCACTAATAACCAGAATATACAAGGAGCTCAAACAACAGGAAAAAAAAAAAGCAATAATCTCATTAAAAAGTAGGCAAAGGACTTGAATACACATTTCTCTAAAGAAGACATACAAATGGCCAATAGATATATTTAAAAATGTTCAACATCACTAACCATCAGAAAATGCAAATCATGACCATAATGAGATAACATCTTACCCCAGTCAGAATGGCTATTAGTAAAAAGACAAAAAGTGACAGATGTTGACAAAGATGAGGAGAAAAGGGAACTCTTACACACTATTGGTAGGAATGTAAACTAGTACAGTCACTGTGGTAAACAGTATGAAAATTTCTCCAAAAAACTAAAAATAGAACCCTATGATCCGGGAATTTCACTACTATTTATCCAAAGGAAAATAAAACAATATATCAAATGGATACTTGCATTCAATTGTTTATTGCGCCACTATTCACAATAGGAAAGATATGGAATCAACCTCATGTTCATCAGATGAATGGATAAAGAAAATGTGGTATATACTCACAATGGAATACTATTTGGTCATTTTAAAAGAATGAAATCGTGTTGTTTGCAGCAATATGGACAGACCTGAAGGTCATTATCTTAAATGAAATAAGCCCGGCACAAAAAAACAAAAAGAGATATCACATGTTCTCACTTACATATAGAAGCTAAAATCTTTAATCACATGGAGTTAGAGCACAGAAAGATAGATAACAAAGACTGGAGAAGGTGAGAGGAAGGAGGGAGGAGGATGAGGAGAAGTGGATTAAAGGATACAGACACACAGTAAGATAGAAGAAATCAATTCAATGTGCAATAGCAAAGAACGGTGTTTAGAGATAGGAAAAGTGTATTGTACTTGGGTGATGGATGCCCTAAATACTCTGACTTGATCACTATACATTATATACACAATTTCTCATGTACCTCATAAATTTGGACAAATAAAAAAATTTTTAAGAGTGCTGCTTAATATTTATAATCCAAAAGGGGCAAAGTTGGAGGAGCAGAAGGCTGAAGCCATAAGAAGTTTACCCCAATCAAAATCTTATCCCTTGCTCATTTCTTAGACCTTACTGAGACCCATTGACTGGAGACATAACTGGATTCCTAAGAGGAAACACTTTGCCCACCATGGCAAATGTGTCATGATAGATACCATGTGATTCTCAGAGGGTGCTACAGCCATCTTCTCATGTGACTGTATACCAGGGAAATGGAATAACCAGAATTTTCCAGGACAATTGAATGTAGGCTCTAAGTTGACATTGACACCCAGAGACCCACAGCATGGGACTGGCCCATGATATGGTTTGGATTTATGTCTCTAACCAAATGTCATGTCAAATTGTAATTCCCAGTGTTGGAGAAGGAGCCTGGTAGGAGGTGATTGGACTATGGGTGTGGATTTCCCCCTTGCTGTTTTTATGACAGTGAGTGAGTTCTCATGAGATCTATTTGTTGGGAAGTGTGTAATACCACCATCACCCCCCAACCTTCACTCTCTTCCTTCTTCTCAGGTTGTGTAAGGTGTGATTCCTTCCTCGTCACCTTCATCATGATTGTAAGTTTCCTGAGGCCTCCCCAGCCACGCTTCTTGTATAGCCTGCAGAAGTGAGTCAAATAAACCTCTTTTCTTTATAAATTACCCAATCTCCAGTAGTTCTTTATAACAATGAGAGAACAGACTAATACAGCCCCTCTGTTAGAACTAAGACCTCTGGAGCCAGGTAATAATTGTGGTCCTGGCTCATGACAGGTCTACTGAACACAGCACAGCTCACAGTGGGCCCACAGTGATTATGGGATAATGTGGATAATGCACATTATCCACATACCTATTATTGGAATTGTCCTGCTTGCCAGCTGGAGTAATCCTGATGGGCCCCTGGCTTATGGGATAGGAGCTATCATAGTAGGAAAGGTTAATTGGTAACTTCTGAATTATTACCCCAACTCCCTCAGCCAGTGTCACATCCCCGGAGGGTGGAATGGTAAGTGTTACCATTAACAACCTATAAAATGCTGTGTCTGTAGTCTCTATGATATCTCCCATTAATCTACCAGTCTGGCCCTTGCAAAAGCCAATGAACCCTGGAGAATGACTGTACACAGCCACAGGCCCAAACAGATAGGAACTCCCATTATAGCTGATGTAACCAAAAAGACTATTGCTAGAGTAGATGAATAAGGTATCAGAGTATGTGACCATTGATTTTGCAAATATGTTTTTTCCATTCCAATTAAAAATAGGGAATCAGCTGAGTGTGGTGGCATGCACCTACAGTCCCAAATTCTTGGGAGACTGAGGGGGGAAGGTCACTTGAGTCCAGGAGTTCAAGGTTGCAGCGAGCCATGATCGCACTTGTGAATAGCCACTGCACTCCAGCTGAGGCAGCAGAGTAAGACTTTGTCTCTTAATTTAAAAATAAATAGAATCAGAAACAGTTTGCATTTGTGTGAGCCAGAATATGACAGATTTTCCATGGGGCTACATTAACTCTCCCTCTCCCTGTCACAGTAAAATCCAAAGATAGCTCACAGAACATGGCACTGACCCATTACATCACTGGCTCATGTTGATTGGGAAGAATGGGCTTTGGGACAACACGTGTACTCCAGAAGTAGGTTATAAACCCTATGAAGATTCAGGGGTCAGCCACTTCAATGAAGTTTTTAGGGGTCCAGTAGTAAGAGGTATACTAGGATATGCCTTCCAGAGTAAAATACAAATTACTGCATCTTACAGCCAGTACCACAAAGGTACCACAGAGCCTGGCTGGCTTCTTTGGGTTTTAGAGGCCACACAGTCCTCACTTAGAAATATTGCTTTTCTCCATATACTGGATGACATGGGAGGCTGCCAGCCTTGAGAGGGGTCCAGATGAGGAAAGGTCTCTGCAGTAGGTCTAGACCATGGTGCCAAGAGTCTTGACACCCAGGCCATGTGATATGGCAGACTCTGTGGTGCTGGTAGTGTCCGTTTCCGGGAAAGACGTAGCACAGAGATTTTGATGAGCCCAAGTAGAAAATCACGATATAGGCCTCTGTGATTCTGGTGCAAGGCCATCTGAGAACAGCTCTTGGCTTATTATTGACCCCTGGTAGAGAAAGAATGCTTGACCACAGGACACCAAGTGAGCCGTTCCACCACTTGGAACCCCCATTATGAGGTGAGCAGTGCTCTATCAGATATAAGCCACAAAGCTAGTGAGCCAACATAAAATGGAAGTGTATTTCTGAGACTGAGCCTGAGCAGGACTGAAGGGCATGAGTAAGCTGCATGAGCAGGTGAACCCTACTCAAGCCGCTAAGTGTGTGGCAACTTCTTACAGCAGCAAAACCTTCTCACTGGCCCATGGATTCTAACCACCACGTTGTGAGGCAGCCCAGGCCATGTGAGGAGGCTGTATGTTGGGGCTGTAGCTGACAGCCCCGGCTAAATATCCATGCCAGAAAATGCCAGTGAGCCTTCAGGTGATTCCAGCCCCCACACTTCCAGTCTCCCAGATGAAGCCCCAGACATTAGGGAGCAGAGACAAGCCACCCAGCTGTACCCTGATCAAATTTCTGACCCACAGAAACTAGATTACATTGCCATTGTTTTGAGTTACATAATATTTATTTAGCTTGGGGATGATTTGTTATACAGCAGTATATAACTAATACATTATAATTAAAATTTTATCTTAAGTAAATAGTCTAAGAGCAGAAAGACCTTGGAAACTACCCAAATGTCCAACCATAAAATGGTGGCTAAATGAATTTTGATACTCCATATTATGAAACATTGTGCAGCCAGTAATAGCATATTTTTGATAAATGATTCATGATGAGACAATTTTCATTTTGGTAGTACCCTGAAGAAATAGATATGTACTGACTTTTTTAAAAGCCAAGAATGTAAAGGAGCATTTATTTTCCCATATGCTCACTAATCCAAATCTTTTACTTTTGCCGTTAAAATTAATTCATTTTATATTTTATATTTTTATTGATGAGAGGTTAAAGACTTTTTCAAATAAATTTTTCCCATTTCTAGTGCAACATTCATCACTTTTCTTACTGATACACAAAGTTTTTTCCATGTTCGAGGTATTATTCCTCTGTATATGTTGCACATTTTTTCCAGTTTTGCAATTTGCTTTTTCATTTTGTTTCTGGTTGTTCTTCTTGCCTTTAATTAGAGTCCAATATGAGGAACACATAGGGTTTGCTGTGTGCTATGAGGATTGTAAATGAAGCAGAATGTCTTTACCACTGACTCACTTAGGATGTAACTGGGGAGTGCCAGTCACACATACACAGATCAACAAGTAAGAAAGTCTCTAGCCCAGACTGTGACATATTCTTTAAGTCAGATTTCATAATCAAACTGATTTAGAATCTATTAGGATAAACAAAGTTCAAAACATGTCTCTATCATAGGACAGCACAGAATCTTTCATATGCAAAACTACATTATGGTTTTTCGAAGTACATGGGGGTGGGAGAGGGTAATGACAGTGTGTGTCATGTGAGGTAGGGATGGGCTTCATGGAGGAGGTGAAGGAGGAACTGGGCTGCAAAGGCCATATAGGCTTTGGCTTCATAAAATTGGAAGACAGAATAGAGAGGCAGGCAAGAGAAGGTGGAATAAGCCAGGACTAACAGATAACACGGATCCCTGAAACCAATTGGAACAGGCAATGGGAAGACAGCACAGGGCTATTCTATTCATTTTGTTCTCATCGTTGGTCTTTCCTTACACTTACTGCCCAAATTTCTTACAGGAAAATGATCTGGGGCTATTTCTCTGGCCCACATGGTCTGCATCCTGGGATCAGTCATAGCCCTTAAGCCCTGTGCCTGGGGGAGATGCCTAGACAGACAGCAGTCCCTGAGGAACGAGGCCCTGCTCCTGGTGGCTCTGAGCAAGATTTCTTGACAGCATCAGCTTTGCACTCCCTCCCTGCCCTTCCACCCAGGTTCAGTGATTGAGTTCTCTGGCATCCATGCCTCTTAAATATTTGCAGAATGCTCTCCCACGCCCTTTAGTTGGTGTTGAGGTCAGGCCAGCAAGTTCTGCTCATTTAGGTTTTACTCATAAATCATTCTGTCCCTTCCCTTTCAATGCTTTGGTGGTTCTTCCCTCCCATGCCTGTGGCGCCTCCTCAAATCTCAGTGCTCCTTCTAGTCTTTAGAAAAGAACCTGTTCCCACCACTGGCCTCTGAGAAACTCCAGCTGCAAAGCCCATCCCGTGGAGGACTGATACCACTTTTCTCCATCCAAACCAGGGCAACACCATGAGCTCACCAATGCCCTGGCATCAATCCCTTGGCTCTAGAGAGGTCCAGCCCCAGATACCGAGAGTGGCACGGAGCCTTATCAGTAGGCATTGGGTGGAGACTTAAAATACCTGGGTTGTATTCCCAGCTCAGCTTGCAGTTTGCACAAGTCACTCACTATTTCCTGCTGGGACATGACTTCACTAACCACCCACTGCCAGCCCTCAGGCTTCTTATCACAGAGTCTAAATGGGCATCTGTCAGTGGTGTCCAAGCACAAGGCAGCATGATGAGGAAGCTGAGCTCCAGGAGGAACTCACGCATGACAATCCATCTTTATCCCCATTGTCTTTATTCTGAGGATCACATTTCTTTGAAACTGAAATTCCTTGATCCCAGAATCCTACATAGGAAACAACTAGGAAATAACAGAAAGAATTAGATACCAAGTCCTAAACTCTGAACTGGTCTAACCCAGAGCTGATTCCAATAATAATTTCCATTTAGCACACACCTACTCTCTGACAGACTTGCTAAATCCTCCCACTAAAACCAAGCAAAGTAGATATTATACCTATGAAGAACAAAATCCAGAGAAACGCACTAATTTACCCAAAGTCACATGCTAGAAAGTGGCAGAGAAAGGGTTCCAAGGCACAGCTGTGCAGCCCAACCATCCTGACCTCAGGGACACGACAGGCAGCCAGAGAGAGGACTTTTTCAATAGTTGGGTGTTTTGGTAAGGTGAAGGAGAAGCTATTCAACTCCATTGGTGACTGTATTTCCCCAATCTACTTTGTAGACCTCTTTGCACACTATTTTTATTGGTATTATTAGGAGATGGAAAACAAAACTCACTGAAAGAATTTTGGAACGTCCTAGATGCCCAGAATCATTCTGCTCAGTCTAGATATACATGAGAAGATACGTGTCACTATAGCTACAGCCTGTCTATCAGCTGGTCCATGTGTTTTAATCTATTTGTCATATTTTGTTCAAGAGTCCAGTTGGTAAGACTAAACCTTCAAAATAAAGATAGATGATGAGTCTCAATGGCCAAGAGAAGGACAAACCATAATTATTAAAGGACCCCAGAGATCAGGGTTTTTCTAGGGGTCACTAGGAACTGGAATGATGTAGGGGACACAGCTCTGCCTTTCAGCCAGGCTCAGTCCTCCAATGCTGTGGCCACTGGGTCTCCCTCTGCCATACGAAACCTTCAGCATCTGCCCCCCATTCCAATGGCCAACATAAGGGCCCTTCCACTCTCCTGGGGGCAGTGGCCTGAGTCTAGATCAGCTGGACCAAGCCCCAGGGCCAAGCCTGCTCATCACCCCTTCAGGCCCCTGGCTGTGAATGCACAAAAGAGTCCCTTTGTTGCTGTTACACTGGGACTTTTCATTCTCCCCAAGACCCAGGAGCTGCTGTGTGCACAGGGCCGGCCTCCTCCCTTCCCAAGACACTTTGATCCTCCTCCCATTTGAAATCTTGCTGGCTTTTCTACACCCTCCCATACAATCAGGTTCTTTTCTTTTCAGTAACCAAGCTGTTCTCCTTATTTTGCCTCAGTTCTCTCCAACAACTCTGACCAAGAAGAGTTCAAGGGGGCAGATCCCAAGAAAACAACAGAATCATCATGTTCAGTTAGTGACTGGCTGGGGTGAATACGGAACGCTTTGCAAAGGATTCAAAAAACATTTGTTAGATGAAAGAATGAATAAATGAATGAAGTGCTAAGGGGAAGTGACAGCAAAAGCCAGGGAAAAAAACCAAAACAGTTTCTAAGAAATTGTATCAGGTGGTCTCCTCTGTAGGCGACTGGTCAACTCTGAATTTCCAGAGTTGCCTTTGACTCCCCTATGCCATGACTCCGCCATGACTCTCCTGTAGCCTTTGGTTATGTCTGTGTCATATTCAACCTTTTCTCTCCGTTTTCTCCTCCACCACCCTAGTTAGTAAATTCTTAGAGCTGGTCCAGTTCTGGGGCCTCTTTAACTGGTCTTTCTGCTTCTCCTTTCAACCTTGTCCATTCATACTAGATGCCATCACTCAAAACTGGACCCAAGCTCCATCCTTATTAGTACCACTCTGAACATGTTTCACTTCCCAGTTCAAAAAGAGTCAAAGGTCTTCAGTGCTTAATGTACAAACATCTTGAATCTGATGCAAGGTGCTCTGTGGTCTTTCTGTCTCTGTCATCACTTCCCTAAGGTCAGCAGTGTGTAGTGGAAAAGGCTCTGGATAAGGGGTCATGGGCAGGGGTTCTAATCCAACCTCCCATGCTTAGTCATATAATTTGGACAAGCCAGTCAAACCTTCTGGATCTAATATTCTCAACAGTAAAATGAGGAGATTGAACTTGATGATCTGTGACGTCTCTCTCAATTCTAATTATTTTTTCTTTTTTTCTTGAGACGGAGTCTCCCTCTGTCACCCAAGCTGGAGTGCAGTGGTGCAATCGCAGCTCACTGCAACCTTCAGCTCCCTGGTTCAAGTGATTCTTCTGCCTCAGCCTCCCAAGTAGCTGGGATTACAGATGTGCACCACCACGCCCAGATAATTTTTTGTATTTTTAGTAGAAACAGGATTTCACCATGTCGGCCAGGATTGTCTCCATTTCTTGACCTCGTGATCTGCCTGCCTCGGTACAGGCATGAGCCACGGCACCTGGCTGAAACTTACCTTTTCTGCCAAAATGTCGCTGACTCACAAATATTCCTCTTACTTTCCTAGTCTTGCTCTTCTGCAGATGTCTTTTTCTTATTTAGATGGCCTTTCTCTCCTCTTACCCAGATAACACGCATCTTTCTTGACCCCCTCTAAAACTCTATCTCTCAGTAAAGCTTCTCTGAGCTATCACAAATTAGATACCCCCTTCTTCTGCCTCAACTCCACCACAGTCATGGTGCTCATCACATGTGACTCCAATTCATACGTGCTTTGTTTGTCTAACTACATAGTCAGCTTCGGGCTGTAAGGTAGGATGTCTTACATCTACCATACCCTTGTACATGGCAGGCAACTCACACATAGGTGATGACTGGTTTCCAAAGGAAAGTGCACTGGACCAGCAGCAGGACACCTGGGCCCTGGTGTCCGCTGACCTTAAGCGTCTCACCTCTCTGCCTATTAGCTTTCACATCTGTAAAATCAGTGCTTTGGACTAGGGTACTAGCTCATCTATGAGGTCCCTCCCAGAGTTGTAGTTTTCTGGTAAAGAATGATATCAGAATGATTTTCTGATTAAAAAAAAAAAAAAAAAAAAAAAAACTTCTTGGTGTTTGAGTTTTCTTGTTCTTGGACTGAGCAATGGAAGTTGGAACTTTCAGATAAGGTATACCAGTCTCTCTCACCCTGCCCAGGCCATCTCCAGAATGCAATTGAGAGTTCAGCTGTAACGAATACTGTGACATGGATTTCCAGGTCATCTCAGCTAGCTGGATTACTCCTCAGGGGCAGACTGTTTACCCAGAAAAGATGGGCCGTTTGGCATGAAAGGCTTCTCACTGTATTCTTCACCCTTAAAATCACCTACTGTTAGCCACAACCCCAATGCCAGCATTCTAAGGACAGGAGTTTAATAAAGTCTCAGAATACTTCCCTTCACAGATGGGCTAGAGACCAAGTCAAGATCACAGGCTCTTACATAGAAACCGACATTCAGTTCCTGTTGGTGTTTCCAGGAATGTAATTATTTCTATAGTTACCGGTTTCAATTAAGGCTGGAAAGATGCCTGGAACCTTTAAAAACCTTTACATCTTTATCTAGAAAACAGAAGAAAAACAGGTCATCACAATGGCAAATTTCACCTCCTGGTAGGACTGTCACAATAATGCAATTACCAAAGAATTAATAAACTTATTCTTATTCTCCAATTCGGCACCACATATTCACACACACACACACACACACACACACACACACACACACCATCCCTCACCACATTCCTTCAGTGGCTTCATTATTATATCATTTTAGGCAAGACACCATACTGTGTCAAGATTTTAAAGATATTAGCAAAATGTGCCATGGGGGAAAAGGCAATAGGATGAAATAAGAATTTCTTCTCTAAATGCCTAATTCTGTGCTGAGTCATCCGCCTCTACCCTTTCCCGCCCTAGGGAATAATAACTGCTATCGTTTATTGAGTGCTTCAGAGACTCCAGTCTGGGAGACTGGGCTGAGAGCTTCGATGCACACATCTTTCAGTTAACCCTCATGGGAGGTGGGCACTACCATTGTCCACTTTTAGAGATGGGAACTGAGGTTTAAAGAGGGCTCAGAGCCCAGAATCACAGGATAAATAGCACAGCCATGAGTCAAACCCAAATCTTTGTGGCTCCAGAGCCCATGATCACAGCCACCTTGAAATACAGCCATATTCATATCTTTTTGGCCTTACAGGGTGTCCCAATTTATTTCATTTGCTTGGATAAGTACAGATGGCAAGGATCACCCTAAGCTTGTCTTAAGTAGTTTCTCAGCTATTCCTGGGAACTTAGCAAGAAACGATAGCCAAGGTTCCTCAAGGCCACGTAGGAATATGAAGTTTGAATCCTTTCTTAATTTGGGGGGATTACTTCCCAACACTAATACCTGCCTATTCCCACTCCCCTGCCTGGTCCCCATGATGAAAAGGAAGGAGAGCACTGAGTATCTAGGGTGGGATGAGATCTGGGCCCAAGCCAGCAGGTTCAAATACCTTCTGTCTGTACAGCATCCTGTGAAGTGATAAAGGGAGGCGTGGCTGGGAAGGGGGGTGAATCATCTCACCAAACGTTCTTTTGTCTGTGGAATGAATGTGGCCATTAATGCTGCTGCAGCCTTCCTCTTCCAGAAAACAATAGAACCCAACTGAATCACTGACTCCTTTCAGGCATCTCCTTTTGGCTGTCTGAACCAGCCCCATAATTGAGACTCAAGCTGTTGTCCCTGGCTCAGCAATTGGCCCCCATGCCAGTCCAGAGAATGGATCTGGTCCCATAGCCTGTGGCTATCTACGGTGCTCTGAGCTAACCCTTTTATGAAGAAACCAGAAAACCAAGGTTTCCTGCTCTGGTAGGACAACATCTCCTGGCATAGAACAGACAGTGCTACCTTTTAGATGTCCACGGGTTCCCACATTAATACCTAATGCCCTGCCAGTACAGGGTAGTCCTGAATCCAGATTTAAAGCCCAAGTAGAAATCTTCATTTTGGCCTCCCAAGACAAGGGCTCTATGTATTTTGATCAGAGTTATCAGTGCTGACAGCCACATGATGCTTCTACTCCTAGCCAGCTACTGTTCCTTGGGTGGGTCCTGCCTCGGGAACCATGGAAGTCTTGGTGGGAATGTGATTAGTGAGGCAGGCCTTAGGCCTTTCTGGGTACCTCCCTTTAGGTGACCCCCATCAACATGTCATCACAGCCTTACCTAGCGCCAGGATGATATTATACAGGAAATGTGGTTTTTAATGTCTAAGCCAAAAAGTAATTCAGAAAAGTAGGGCTCCAAATGTGAGAATGTTTCAGGAATACTTTATTTGATCTATTTTACTCATAGCTTCTTTTCTTAGGCATGTACATGAGTGACCTAACATTCCTCTAAAACTTATGACTAAGTAAGTCTAGAGGGACATTTTAAAGAGAACTTTTTTTAAATTTTAAGCAATGAGAGGAAAAGACCTTAATTCATAGTTTCTAGGGTCTGAATGTTTTTGTACCCCCAAAATTTATATGTTGAAACCTAATCCCCAATGGGATAGTATTAGAAGGTAGGGCCTTTGGGAGGTGATTGGGTTTTGAGGGTGAAGCCCTCATTAATGGGATTAGTGCTTTATAAAAGAGACCCCAAAGAGCTGCTTTCATCATCTGAGGACACAGCCAGAGGGCTCCGTATATGAGCCAGGAAGCCAGAGAGAAGGTGCTGTCTGTGAAACAGAAAACAAAACTCCACCAGACACCCAATCAGCTGGCTCTTGAGCTTGGATTTCCCACCCTCTAGAACTGTAAGAAATAAATTTCTTTGTTTGTAAGTTACGCAGTCTAAGGCATTTCGTTATAGCAGCCTTAGTGGACTAAGACAAAATCTTAGCTTAAAATCACACAGCCAGTCAAAGACAGAGCCAAGACAGGAATCAAGGAGCCATCCCCAGTGCCAGAATTATTTTGCTGTGACTCCAGTACCCTGAGGGCTGGCATTGAGCCCCATCAGGTGTCCCCTCAATGCTGCCATCTGCTGGAAGGCTTACCCTCTCTGCCAGCACGACCCATCCCAGCATCCCAGCACAGGAGACGATGAATTTCTATGAAGGCATCAAAAACACTTCTACTTCCATCTCAGGTGACCACTGAGGGTGCATGAAAATAAGCCAGCCAGCTGCCTGAACATGGCAAAGGAGCCTCAGCCACCTGGGCCAGTCATCAGAGCCTGAGACCTCAATTCCCATTCCCTTCCTAGGAAGGTGTGAGTCACGAGCCACACGGGGACTTGGCAGTGGGAGCAGATCTCACTGGGCAAATAGACAAGAAGGCAGAGAAGAGTGGGAGGCAGAAGTGCTCATGTCTCCAGCTGTTGGAGGGCCTCCTGGAGAGGGACGGAGGCCCAAATATCTCAGCTGAGTTCAGGACTTGAACTCTGCAAGCCTGACCTGGGACCTGGACCCAAGGCTGTGGCTGTAACTCTTAGGTTTGCCCTGGACATGCTTCTATCATGAAAATCTTTGGAGATCTTCACTAGATTTTTTGGTGGCTTAAAAAATATTAGGGGAAGGGGCCTAGGGAAAGATAATTGCTTTTGAGCCTGTGGTTGCCAGGGTGATATTAGAAGTTTTCGAAGTCAGAGTGAAGATGTGAGGAGACTGGTTCATTGTTCAGAGACCCTGGAAATCAACCCTCGAAAGCCATGGGAACAGGCACCATGGAAGGATGGTGCGTTTTGCAAACAATCTTAAAATCTCATCCCAGCTTCACCATACATTTGCCATGTGGCTTCTGCTTTCTCATTTGAATATGGGGATAAAAATAAGCACTTTGAAGGGGTGTTGGAGGACACACCAAGTACTTGGCTCATAGCAGGTGCCCCCCAAATAGTTGTTCGTTCTTCTAAGCTTTAAAGATTCCACCAGTCAGTGTTATGTTTAAAAACATCTCTTTAAACAATAGAAGCCTTTGTAAAATAGTCAAGTTTTCCCTCAGAAGCTGTGGGATTTGCAGGATGCAATCGGATATCATTTTCATAACGGCATGAGCTGTGTGGTCTGACTTGTCAGGGAGAATATGGAAAGAAGATAGAGTTCCATCAGTGTCAAAGATCACTAGAGCTAGGTGGGAAAGAAATTAATACATCCTAGACAAAGGAAAGCAAAGTCAAGTCATGTAGCAGCCTGGGTTGAAGGCAGAATTCCCTTGACTAGCCTCAGATGAGGCTTGGTGGTATAAAATGGAAGTAAGCAGAAACGGATGCCCTAAATCCTTAAAACCCTGTATGGTGCAGGTCCCAACAGACAAGGCAGATGCGAGAGGTAAAGAGCCCTGCAGCCATGCCAGGGGGCACAGCCTTTGTGTAAGACAGACCACTCATGACGTGCAGGCTACAAACAGGGCTGACAAAAATCCAGGCTAAAATCTCAGAATTCTCTGAAAATTGCTTGGGATAGCATCATTATGTTCCAAGTGAGTAAACATTTTTAACTCAGGGAAGATTTAGAATTAAGAATAGAGGGTGGGCACATGCCTGTAATCCCAGCACTTTGGGAGGCCGAGGTGGGTGGATCACCTGAGGTCAGGAGTCTGAGACCAGTCTGACCAACATGGTGAAACCCCATCTCTACTAAAAATATAATAATTAGCTGGGAGTGGTAGCAGGTGCCTGTAATCCCAGCTTCTCAGGAGGCTGAGGCAGGAGAATTGCTTGAACCCAGGAGTCAGAGGTTGCAGTGAGCCAAGATCACACCATTGCACTCCAGCCTGGATGACAAGAGCAAAACTTCACTACCAAAAAAGAAAAGAAGAAGAAAAATTAAGAATAGAAATGTTTAAGAGAACCAAACTCAGAACATTAATATTTATGCATTAAGAAGGAATCTGTGTATACTTAGAAGTATCAGTATTTGTAATATTCAAGAGAACTTTGAATATTAAAAACACACCTGCATTGAACATTTCTATTTGAAATGTGTGATTAACTGATTTAGATCTGTATATTTAAGCATAATCTTACTAAGTTTACACACAGTACTGGAACAGTTAAGAGTACTTAATCATCACATATGTAAGTTTATTTTATTACATTTCTGAGTTACTTAAGAAGTTGGGAAGGTTTATTTTGTTAAGATATTGAAAGACTTCAAAATGAGATTAAAATATTCAATTTACAAATGCAGTTTAAAAGGCTTAGAGGCATTTAAATGGCTATAAATAGGCCCACTTAGTAATTAAGGGTCCCTTTAAAAGTAATTGCCAACATTTGCTAAACTTAGAATAATAAAAATTTTAAAGTATAACTTTAATAAATTTAATTTTCCAAAACCAAAGAAACGCTGTATAATTCTACACATAAAATCTCTTCCTGAGGGGGGAAAAAAAGAAAAAAACCTCTACTTGAAAAAAAAATGAAATCTTAAGAAAAAATAAATCTCAAAAAATAAAGCAGACTGCTCTAACCACACAAGGGTGGGCCTGAATCCAGCATGCTGGTCTACCTCTTGGCTTATCTCTAAACCCAGACATGCAAATCCCACCACCATTACCACCACCACTCGCTCCCCATCCACGCCTGTCTCAGTCTGTATTCCAGGGGGAGACAAGCTGAGTACACCAGGGTATGTCAAGGCAGATGATACACCAGGTAATGAAAAGATCTCCAGCTTTGAATTCACACAGACCTGGATTTCAATTACAATCTGTGAGAGCATGGATTCTCTCCATGTTACATAGCCGACGTTCCTACGGAGAGTTCTTCTTGACCCCACTCTGCTGCACAAGGATTGACACCAGGTCAACGTCTTGTCAACCTCTGAGCACAGGGAGAATTCTGGAATTGCTGCTGGACAAGAAGCCTGGCATTCTGTCCTTCACCCATGGCCCTGCCTGACCCGGAGGACCCAGTCATTGGCCTGGAACAGATAAACCGCCATCTGGTTGCACTCAGCACTTGTCTCTGCTTCACCTCCTCAGAAGTTTATATAAAATGCTGCAGCAATATCTGCTCACTGCTAACCCCAGCTCCTTTTCTCTTCTTTTGAAATTTCCTAGTGGAGACATTGGCCTGTGACCCTCCAGTTCGCACTTCATTTCTCTGGACACCTACAGAACTCTTCACCTACCACGTTTAAGAGCTTTCTTTTTGGGAGAGCTTTAGGGGTCGAGTGATGACTGGCAAGTCCAAAAGTCACACCAAACCTCAGCAAGACACTCTTGGTATCAGCAAGGTCCTCTCCAGCAAACATACTCCTTCTTAGAGCTCCCATTCCTGGGCACAAGCTCTTCACCCAAGTAGCCACATTTTGAACCCTGAGACTCAAAATTCCCAGCAGCGCTTTGTGCCAGAAGTGCCTTGCCATTCTCTGAAGAGGGGTGCAAGACCCCAAATCACAGAGCTACTCGGACTGCAGTTACCCCTAATCTTTCACCCTTGCTTTGTCTGTATTTCCCCTGCTGCACAAAATGAATGATCCAGTCATATTCCTGGAAAGGTTTCTCTGATACCAAAACTGTCTAAGTCAGAAAGCTATTCCCCCATCCAGAGAGAGAGAGACATCTTGCCATGGACATTTGCATTGCTGTCTACATCTATTCACCTTTCTGATAACCAGCCCCTCTCTACTCTCAGACCAGGTGCTTGGAGTGAAACTGATTCTACCCCAGCTGCCAAAGTGAGCCTTGCCAAGGAGAGCCTTGCACTTTCCCAGCTGCGGCACGTAGTTCAGGAACAAACATGAACAAGATGACAACCATGAGACCAAGCACTGCTCCTTCTCTGCCAAACTGAAACCTAGGAGGATGAGAAGGCTGAGCTGGGGCAAGCATCTGACACCATGCAGAGGACAGAAAAGCCGAGAGATAATAGGTCCTAATGACACATGACATGAAGCCAGACCTCTCCTACCCTTCTGCATGTCTTAAATCTTGTGACATAAAATAAGCCCTCTTGGCTTAGACAAGTTTAGGCTAAACTTTGATTACCTGCAACCAAAAAATTCCTAATTTCTGCAGATCATACCAATTTTTAAAGGTTCGGGAATTACATAAGCCAGGTGCTAAACACAACCATTATTAATAATCAAATTATGTGAACTTACAATCAAATGAATTATATTAAAAACAAACATAGTAAGTACTCAAAACTCATCAAGTGTTTTCCAACGATTTGTGCTTTGAGGCTATTTATATCTAGTGTATCTGCCTGGTGGGACTACTACATAGTGGTGAGCTACTGTGCCTTTCTTCCTAACTCTGTATTCAGTTGCATCATGTCATTGGCTCGAAATTGGCCAGGGTGGGGGTATTTACACCACAGAAATTGGCAGATGCTGCAAATCAAGGCCTAGTATGTTGGTTTGTTCATTGCCTAGACTCAAGAAACTAATGAGGAAAGTTACTATACAGATTAAATTAAAAGTGCACCGTATTTGTGGTCATTACTTTATGACCAGCGTAAAACTTGAGAGAATAATTGAAAATTATTATTATTTGATTGAGCAAAGAATATTTGCAGCCATGCCATACCCTGGCACCACTGTGCTAGTCCTAAGAACTAAAAATGAAGAGGACACTTGCACTCAACTAGCTCAAAGTGATTTACTCAAGGCCAAGTTTCATTAGAAGATATAGCAGTAAAAGACATTGTCCTTGTCATTAAGAAGTGTGTAATTTTTTTGGAAAGACATACCCAGCACATGTGAAATACAGAAGAGCACGTGAAGTCCCACCCTGAGGTAGCGCTGCTGTGTTCTTCATAAATGCCATTATGCAAAAATACAACCAAGGGGACATTCCAGTTGGGGAATCCCAGTTCAGAGGAGAGAGACCAGCTAAAACTACAGTACTTAAAGAAGTCTTCATAAGAAAATGTAGTATATGTCTCCAACGGAATATTACCCAGCCTTAAAAAATAAGAAAATCCTGCCATTCGCAGCAATAGGGATGAACCTAGAGGACATTATGCTGAGTGAAATAAGCCAGTCACAGAAGGACAAAAGCAATATTGCGTGATTCCACTTATATAAGGCATCTAAGATAGCCAAACTCATAAAAAGGAAGAAGACGCTGGTGACTGCCAAGAACTAGGGAAGGGTGAAATACCTAACTGATTCTCAGTGGGATAAAGTCTCTGTTTTGCAATATCAAAAAGTTATAGAGGCCAGGCACGGTGGCTCACACCTGTAATCCCAGCACTTTGGAAGGCTGAGGCAAGTGGACCACCTGAGGTCAGAAGTTCAAGACCAGCCTGACCAACATAGTGAGAGCCCATCTCTATTAAAAATACAAAAAATTAGCTGGGAGTGGTAGCAGGTGCCTGTAATCCCAGCTACTTGGGAGGCTGAGGCAGGAGAATTGCTTGAACCTGGAAGGCAGTGGTTGCAGTGAGCCAAGATCACACTATTGCACGCCAGCCTAAATGACAGAGCGAGACTGTCTCAAAAAAAAAAAAAAAATTATAGATCTGCTGTACAACATAGTGCCTATAGTTAATAATAAAATATTATGCATTTTAAAGTATCTTAAGAGGATGGATCTCATGTTAAGTATTCTTACCAAAAGGAAGAAAAAAACAAGAAAACTTTTGGAGATTTGTTTATTACCTTGGTTGTGATAGTATCGTGGCTGTATGCATAGGTCCAAAATCATTAAAATAAATACATTAAATGAGCGTGGTTTTTCATGTATCAATTACACCTCAATAAAACTAAGTTCTTTAATTTTTAAATTTTTAATAAGAAAGAAGGCTTTGTGGAAAAGAAATTTGAAAAGGGCCTCGGAGCATGAGGAAACGCACATTCCCAGGCCCTATCCTAGATTTCCTGAATGAGGAAGTCTGGAGTGGCCAGAACTCTGCTTTCCTGCCCTCTGGTGACTTGTATCTACCCTGATGTGAAGATTGGACTGTGTCCTGCTTCTTCCCAGGGCTTTCTTTCACGTGGCACTCAGGTCGATCCTTAACAACTGCACTGTGTCGTAGGCAGCAAGCAAGAATGTTTATCCTTCTCACACAGGTAAGAAGAGCAATTCCAAGATTACAGGACTCACCCAGGGTCACACTGATGTGTTCTGAGCCTGGGCTACAGCCAGGTCTCCAGGTGCCAGAGCAGTGCCATTTCCATCAGATCCCAGAAAAGAAAGAATGGGGATGGCACCATTCCCTCCAGCTCCCAGCCTTTCAGTTTCCTCTTTCACCTTCCCAAGGAGCTGGCCAGCCTTCTGGCAACAGGCTGTGAAGAAAAGGCCTGAGGGGTGATGACAGCTACCTGACAGAAGGAAGGTGACAGTGCTTGGTGCTGAGCCCCACCACACCTTTCCAGCTCTTGCACTGGACTGGGAATAAGTGTTCACCTGCAAGGATGAAAACTCATTACCAGTCCAGTGTAAGAGCTGGAGAGTTGAATGCACCACAGCCAGCACCATGAGGCCAGGCACGTGGACCAAAAATTCATCAGATGCCATAGCCCAGAGCTGGCTGACGGCAAGAATGTGGAAACTCAGCCTCCAATAACTCCCAGGAACATAGCCACAGGAACTGGTCCAGGGTCCAACTCCTTTGCCAAGCCCTTTCAGGCAGAAACGACCAGGGTTTAAAGAAAAGTTATTTGCAATTCAAAGCCCAGGGCCTGACAGGTCAGCCTTCAGTAGTGAAAAGGCCTGGGCTTTGGAGTCAGACACATCTGGGTTTGAAATCAATGCCACGGTGTATGTGCACCGCAAACCAAAAAGGCATGGCCCTTACCTTCTCTGAGATGAGACTCTCCCCAACTACAAAATGGGAAAGAGAATATCCACAGTGTTGTGAGAATTAAGTGCACACCATATGCAAAGGTCCTGGCAGTCCTGGGCCCTCAGTGTTGCTCAATAATGTTCATTTCCACCCTTCATGCTTCCCCTTGGGAGCCCTCTTTCTCCATCTCCATGGGTCCTAGAAAGGGCATGCCAAAGTGACCAAAGGGAAGTAACTCTGCCCAGGGCAGAAGACAACTTCTAAAAGTGCCTTCCAGTATGTGACCATAAATTAGTCCTGTGCTGAAACCATATTTGTGGGCTGTTAGCTCTGTTAGGAGTGTATTACTGGCCTTATGTAGCATTCAGTACTCATCATGCATCATAGTGAGTTGCTCTGCAATTTATGCAAAATTGAGCATGAAGAAATTAATCAGGAATTGTTCAGAATTCTCCTGTTCTCTGAAATTAATCAGCAATTCTTAGAAACCAGTAACCCTCTGGCAAACTCCATACATAGCCTACCAATTATTTTATAAGTAAAGTTTTATTTACAATCCAGCCCACTAATTATTTTTGTAAATAAAGTTTTATTGGAACACTGTGCTCACTCATTTACACATTGCCTGTGGTTGCTTTCATGCTATAAAGGCAGAGTGGGACTGCAAGGCCTAAAATATTTATTCTCTGGCCCTTTGCAGAAAAGTTTACAGACCTCCGCTCCAAAAAAAAATCATAGCTAGATCCAGCTGTTGCAGTTTGAGTTCTCCAAGAAGCAGACCCTGAGAAAGAGTTTAGTGTTCAGATTTTAAATAGAAAACACCTCCCTCTCCCTTTCACCCCTCTAAAAGGGAGAGGAAGAAGCTTGATGCAGTGCAGGTCATGCAGCCTTCCTGACTCCACAGGGAGCTCCTCCGAAGCAAATGGCTCTTCAGATTGGGCTGCATCGGCCAAAATAGCTTGGCTTTCACACTTTCACCTCAAGCAGTCATTGGCTGTGGGCCACCCTCAGAATGGCGACCCTGGAGAGCTGGGCAAGGCAGCTATCTCAGCGGCTGACTGCTAATGGTTGACAGTGCCTGCACTCCCAGCTCCTGGGTCCTGAATCCTCCCTCACTGCAGCACGTCTCCATGTCCAAACACAACCGCACCTTCGTTAGGTTTTCTCTCACCACCCTGCCTCTATGCCACCAAGCCAGTTGTCATCTGAATTATCTATTAGTGGGGCAGGGTGGGCCAGGGGACACAAACGTGGAAGCAACAACTAAGATATTGCCTTAAATGTATTTCCAGTAACAGTCTTGAAAAATGTTGTGTCCACAATCTGTACTGGAAATCACAAAAAGAGAAATGGTCTATGAACATACTTTCTATTTCTGTCAAAATTACGCCCAATTATTTTGATTGATTGGTACAATCTAAGATATGCAATGTATATGAGATATAAATTAAATGTTTTACATAAAAGATATAAAATGAGATATAAGGTATAAAGTGTACCTCATGCACTTTGGTTCCACTGTGTTTCCCTTTAAGATCATGCAGCATACAGGTTTAATGTGATTTCTTCTTGTTTCTTTCTTGACAGATCTGTTCTCTCAATAGGTCGTGATCCAACACATCATAGATGTATGATTGCATACACACACACACACACACACACACACACACACACGTATATATACACATATACACACACACATGTGTGTGTGTGTATATGTGTATATATTATTCAGTCTGTTGTAGCCAAGGGAAGAGTGCCCAAGGGCCAGATAGCCAGCCTTCCTCAGGCTCTGCCCGCTTCTGTTCAACCCTTCAGAATTGCCAGTTTCCATTAATAGTCTCCCACCACTGGTCATAACTAATGGGGTTCATAGGTGATGCTCTGACTTTCCTGTATTCCCAGCCCTCTTGGCTACCATGAGGCACCTGCCACCTGCTTCCTCAAGCTGTGTGAAGGTGGCTTGGTTTGCCCATGATTGTCTGCTGCAGTTCTGCAGGGCCAGCATCACCCATCTGGAGTGATGTCAGTAACAGTGGACACCCAGTGTCAGAGAATCCCTTGCCTCACCAGCTGCCAGAGCTGAACAGTGTGCTCTTCCCCAAGTCCCTGGAGACTTTTCTGCAAACCACATTTTCTCTTTGACTCATAGTCCCCTGTTCCCTCTCCCCTCTCCTTACACTCAGAGACACTTTGGATTGGAGGGACTGGCCTGCGGGGTTCTCTGGATTTCGAAAACTCTATCCAGTGCTAAGAACCAAGCTCCTCCCAGAGGAAGGGCACGGTCAGCAGCCAGGCTTCTCACTTGGTCACCTGCTTCCCTCACAAGGACACTGGGTCCCCACTGTCAGATGTACCACCCAAGCAAAAAGCATCTGTGGGGCAAGAGTACAGTCCGGCCCAGTGTCCACCAAGGCACACACCATGCCCAAGGGCAAGGGCCCAGCCGCAGCACCTGCTCTGGGGCCTCTGCCTTCACTTAGACCTTCAGTCACTCAACAAGTATTTACTTAGCACCAACTATGTGTGAGACACTAAACTCTCTGTGGCAGAAGCTGAGTAGGACATAGTTGTTGCCCTCAGAGGACTAAGAATCTAATAAGAGATATAAGAAGTTCACAAATAACCATAATTCAAAGTAAAATACAAATAAGTGTTACAAGAGAGGTATAAAGTGCTTCCAGTATTCAGGGAAGGAAAAGTGCACTTATTAAGCACTTTCTATAACCCAGGCATTGGAATATATATATATATATACACACACACAGACAAGAATATATATATATTGTGAGAGAATATATATATGTAGGAATATATAAATATATATAGTGAGAGAGAGAAAATTGTGTGCGTGCACACACAATACATATTTTTATATGCAATATAGTATATCCAAGCAAGCTAGGTCTCAGAGTGATTCAGTAACTTGCTCACAGAGGGATCCCTGCCAATGGGAAGATCGGAAAGTTTTAATGAAAGAGGTATTATTTCAGCTGGTCCTTAAAGGGTCAGTGGAATTTTAATTAATTAATATTTATAGTTTTTAGTTACAACAGTGATACAGGTTCGTTGTGGAAAATAAAAAATACAGAGAAAGGCACAAAGAGGAAAGTTTTGTATAAAAGCCCATAAATCCCACCACCCTAATATTAAAAATCATTAACACTTTGGTGTCTATCTTTATGAACTTTTTTCTACTAATCACCATATCAAAAAAAAAGCGGGACTACACTGTTTAGTCACCTGCGTTTTTATAAGTGTTATTCCATTTAATCCTCACAACAGTCCTGCAAAGTAAAAAGTATGATCATCCCCATTTTATAAAAATAACTTGAGAAGCAGAAATGTGAGCTTGCCCCAGGTACAGGACAGAGCCAAGATGCGTGTCCAGAGTGTCCTTCTCTAGAGCTACACATGCCCTGCCCGCTGCCTCCTGGACGGGATCCACCTCCTGCATGGAGATGGCCAGGCATGCAAAGGCCAGAGAGTGCCAGGAAGGACTGTTTTGAAAGTGGGATTTGGTGACTGCTTCTGTGTAGGGCATAAAGGAAAGGGGGAAATTTCTTCAAGTCTCTACCTGTGGATAATGAAGATTCCACAAGTGATACTGAGATCATCATCTGTGCAATAATACATGCAACTTGTACCAGGCAAAAAGTATTCTCTCAATTCAGACTCGCCTCTAACTCAGGTAGGGAGGGTTCTATGCATCATGCAATCCAATGAGATCTTATCAGATCTACAATCCAGCCGCTTTGTACTGAGCAAACCCAGGCCTGCCTGAAAATGTCATGGAAGCCAGCACGGGGGTGCTGGAGCACCTAGTTTGTCCAAGCCCCAGACCTACCCACACTGCTTTCTCACGGTGGCTCCTCTGTCGCCACTCCGTCTCTGGAACAGGCAGCAGGTCTGTTCGCCCAAGAATGGCCCCCTCCCACCTCCATACCAAGTGGACTTTATTTCTGCTCTCGTACGAATGGGAACAACAAGTCTTTGCCAAAAGAAAAACAGAAATCAAAACATCTAATGCTCTTCTACCCTGGGCTGCATGTTCCTGGCCTGACTTATATCACTTACACAACATAATGTTATTTATCAGAACAGGACAGAGAGTTTCAGGAAAAGGCAGAAATGCCAGCCTGGAATTTGGCCTCCCTGGATTCAACACAAGAACAAGAGGGAACAGTCAGTATCTATGGGTCAGGAGTGGCTTCTCATTCAGGCTCCAGACCCAGGCCAACCCTGCTCCCACAGATAAGGAAAGGTAGCTATGTAGACAACGGCGTTAAGAGCGGCCTTGAGATGAAGAAGGAAAGATGGACACATTCTTCTAGGACCCTGGGGATCCTCAAACTCTTTGAAAGTCTGCCTAACAAATCCATCTTTGATGAGGGAAACAGTGACTCATTCAACAAACAGTCACAGTTCTACCATTGGCCACATACACAGCACCCAATTCCACCACCCGCATGCCCCCTCCCCCGCACAACAATAATTTACTCTGCTTCTCTTTGTCTCTTGGGGTTTCTAACTTTGACCACCTTCAAGAAATCCACCTTCTGGGAGCTAATTTTCACAGGATGGTTCGCTGGTTCCACTTTCCCTTCATCAACACTGTTTCCAGGTGGCGTTCTGATGAGCTGCATGAGCAGCAAACATTAGCCTGGCCCTCTTCAACTCTGGAAGCCTGGCCACAAAGGCAAACTCCCTCCTGGTCTCTGTAGTGTGAAACTTCCTGCAAACCCCAATGTCACTCTCATGGTGCTCCAGAGAGAAGGCCATGCCGTCCATGTATCTTACAGAGAGCATTCTTCAGGACTCCTTCTTCTAAAATTTCCCACAATTTCCGATCCCCCTTTGCTGTTCCCTCTACATCTCATCACACTGAAGCCCACCGCCGCGCCTCTATTATGTATGGGGACAGATCAAATGCCCAACAGATATTCCACAAAGGGGCCATTGTGAATGAATCCCTCTCCCATCTTTTTCCTGTATCTTCTTTTTCTTTGCATTTTCTCATCACCGATGCCATATCCTGCAGGCTTCCAGTTGAGATCTCTTCCCTTTCCCTGAGGTTCTGCAACTTATCACTTCCCTGTACCAGTGTCTGTCACCTCTTTATCAAAAACTTCTTAAACAGGGCAAACTTCATTGCGTTCATAGCCATAAAAGCTCATTTTTTTCTCTTTCATTCAATGGTAGATATTCACTGACTCCCTACTGTGGTCCAGGCATTGTAACAAAACAGATAAAGTTCCGACTTCAGTGGGGTTTAATAATATGTTAAGAAGAAAAATGAAGCAGAGTGAGGGGACAGAGTGATGGGGCCTCAGCTAGACCTTTCCCAAGCTCATGGATGGAGTCTCTTGCTATCTTCACATTTATTGAATGCCTGTGCCTCCCACGCTTTTGGCAGCAGAGTAGAGCTGATCTACAACATCTGCTTCTATCAATCAGCCTTTAATGGGGACAATACAAGTGACCACCCCATGAGGACTGCACGGTGGGTGATCCACAGGGGGTGCTGAGTGCAGTGCCTGGCACACAGCATACTAAACAAAGGGCAGCCAGAAAAGAATGGGGAGCAGGGGGAGCTGCCATCAGCAAAGGCCGCCACATTTGCTCTAATGTGAATTTGCTCTCCGTATCATTTGTGCTTTCTTCAGGCAGCCTCTAGTTTTACAAACAATTGACCCTTGAACTGAGAAGCTGCTCCAGATAAAGACCTTAGCTGAAAGTGACATGATAAACAAACAGTGGGGAAGGCAGGCTTAACCTGACAGTAGCTGGTGTCTCTCACTGTCTTCCCTGGGGCATCTCTCCATCCAGATGGCTCATAGCATCTGACCTGGGGGTAAACCTGCAGGGGAGGAACGCAGGAGCCCATTCGGCACCCTTGATCAATGGGCTCTGGAGCCGGTAGGTAAACACACTATTCTCCTGTGCTGGAGGCAATTACTGACCTGTGCTCTACAGCTTCTAACAGGCTTTCCCAGAAGGACTGGGTCCCAGTTGCCCACAGCAGTCACCAGCTCAATGACACGTCTTTAAATTTCCTACATTTCCCATTCGATGTCCCCATCCCAACTCCTGTTTGTTGGAATCATTCTCTAAATAATTATCATCACAAGCCTCCATATCAGGCTGTTTGTTTGAAGAACCCAGGCTAACACCATCATGCAATTATGTACTTGTCTTTCCTTTCAGATTCTACTTCCCTATCCAATACCATTCATTATATGTGTGTGCATGTACATATAATAATCCATAATCCCTTCTCTTCTTCACGTCTTCTCCAAGTCTTCATCATCAGAAATCAATTATCACAAAGTTTTACTACCAAGGATATCTTAGACTACTTTTCCAAAGTATATATTTGGCTCTAGCTTGGCCAAGCTGATCATAACTCTTTCTGTACATGCAAGCAAAATCCAGGAATTACATTGCTTACTACAGAAATTCCTTGTAATCCAAGATGTTTATATTGACTCCTCTAGATCTAATGGCCACTTGGTGGAAACGAGATCTTAAATTTTTTCAAGTTAGAAAACTGCTGTTTGGAAGGTTGCAATCAACTTTGCATTTTAGGGTAGAGACTGTCCTTTAGTTTTGGAAGGCAATACATTGATGAACCTTTTAGTAATGCCAATGCTAGGGCACCTACCATGCCCCACTCCTTCATTATGTATGTATATATGCATATGTTCTATGCTGAGATGTTAAATATTTTGTTGGGACATGTAAATTGAGTATAACAACAGAAATGTTGCAACTTTTTTTCCTAAATCTAGATGTAAGCTGCCGTAGAGCTACACCTTTTTATTTGTCCTTGGGAAGAAGCAGAAAGAAAAAAGCCTTGAAAAACAACTATAAGGTGGCAAGGAGCAGCCAGTAGACTGGAGCATTGTCCCAGGGCCAGAGGCCATATGGATTGCCCAGCTAGAATGGGAGGATTCAGGCAACAACTTCCTTAAGGGTTCCTGTCTTAGTCCATGTTGTGCTGCTATAACAGAACAGCACAAACTGGTTCATTTATAAAGAACAGACATCATTTGGCTCATGGTTCTGGAGGCTGAAAAGTCCAAGACTCAGGGGTGGCATCTGGTGAGGGCCTTCTTGCTGCATCATAATATGGTGGATGGCATCACAAGGTGAGAAATTACATGGCTGCATGTACACATAAGAGAAAGAGAGAGAGGAAGAAGGCCAAACTCATCCTTTTGACAGAAACCAACTCCTGTGATAACTCACCCACTCCTATAATAAAAGCCTTAGCCCATTCACGAGGACATTATCACCTCTGAAATGTCCCAGTTCACAATACTGTTGCATTGGAGCCTAGGTTTCTAACACATGAATTTTGAAGAATATATTCAAACTGTAACAGTTTCCTAAAATTACTTGAGGAGGAAACCCTAATAAAATACTGAACTCCTTGATGGCAATAGAGTAGAGATTTAGGCTATTGTTATTTGGGCATGAATAACTTGATGGCTGGAGATGTAGTGACATCTTAATTAGGTATGATGCCCAACACTCCTGCACACCTATCTCCCCAACCCCTTCTTCTTCCCTTCTTCATGAGACAAGCAGAAATCAAGAATCTACTAACTTAGAGAATGTACCACTGTGTCTCATGCTTTATAGGTGTTTGGTAGATATTTATTGAATGAACACATGAAATAAGCCAACCTCCATCAGCAAACACAAAAACATGTGAATAAGAAGGTAAGAAAAGGAGAAAAAATGATTTTTTTTAGCTACCACTTAGTTTCTTTCCTAGCATTTCTCAGTGCTCTGTTGGCCACTAGTTCCCTGGCACATAAATAAGTGGTGAAATGGGAGGGGCTATGGGTAAAGATAAGTGTCAACTATATTTAGGAATACTCGTTAAATAAAGTTAATTCTGACATTTGGAAGAATGCAATCAACTTCTCTATTTTAGGGTACAGACTGTTCTTTAACTTTGGAAAGCAACATTTTGATGAACCTTTTAGTAGTGTCAATCCTAAGGCACCTACCACACCCCGCTCCACCCCACTCCTTTTACTGGATTCTTTTTAGGGGGGTTAAGATTTTCTTTTATTGTTAGGGGTTTTTTATTATAAGGATTCTCAGCCTTTAATGTGTTAATTTATACCACATGAGTATTACCTTTAGACAACACATCAGATTACCCTTAAACAACACAGGTTTGAACTGTGCAAGTCTACTTACATGTAGAGTTTCTTTCTACCTCTGCCATCCCTGAAACAGCAAAACAAACCTCTCCTCTTCCTCCTTCCCCTTAGCCTACTCAATGTGAAGACAAGGAGAAAGAAGACCCTTATGATGACCCACTTCTACCTAATGGATAGTAAATATATTTTCTCTTCCTTATGATTTTCTTAATCACATTTTCTTTTCTCTAGCTTACTTTATTGTAAGAATCTAATATTATTACATATAACATAAAAAATATGTGTTAATCAACTACTTACGTTATCTGTAAGGTTTCCAGTCAACAGTAGCCTACTAGTAGGTAAGTTCTGGGGAGTAAAAAGTTATATACAGGCTGGGCATGGTGGCTCACACTGTAATCCCAGCACTTTAGGAGGCCGAGATGGGAGGATCACTTGAGGCCAGGAGTTTGAGACCAGCCTGGACAATATAGTGAGACTGTGTCTCTACTAAAAATTAAAAAAAAAAAATTAGCCAGACATGGTGGTATGCTACTGTAGTCCCATCTACTTGGGAGGCTGAGGTAGGAGGATGGCTCAAGCCCAGGAGATTGAGGCTGCAATGAGCTGTAATCACAACACTGCACTCTAGCCTGGGCAACGGAGAGAGACTCTGTCTCAAGAAAAAAGTTACAAGCAGATTTTTATCTGTACAAGGGTCAATGCCCCTAACCCCTATATTGTTCAAATACCAATGGAACTATGTCATGTTTTCTTATATATTAAATTTTCACCTCTTTTTATAGAAGTCTCTGCAAGATAGTGTTTCTTGGGTATATAGCCACGTGGAACACACTTTGAGAAACACTACTTTAGTACCACGTTGATTTCCTTTTGGCTGTTAACCCGTGCTGCCTTCTCTGGCCATCACACAGCTCTTAAGCAAAGATCAGTCTGTATTCATCTCCTTATGAAGCTTCTTATATAAATATAAATCATGAGATATTTCCAAACACCCTCCTTATTTCTGCATCCCAACTTGGAAGTTTAATTTAGAATTAGACCTCCAAGAAGTTCTCAATCTTAGTCTTCTCAGATATCTTAATTACTTTCCAAGAGTCCTATAGATTTTCTCTATTTTAAAACCATAACCTATAAAACAGGACGCTATTATTTGTACAACATCATTCATCAAAAAATATGTACTAAGTACCTCTTATGGGCAAGCTACTATGGGGATAAGTGATTATACAACACCAATTCTGCCTTAAGAAACGCACAGTCTGATAACAACTATAAGTTGAAATTAATAGGCTTGGGAGTAAAATAAACCTGAGTTTGTCTCCTGGGTTTGAATTTTTGTAATTTTCAAAAAGACCTAATTTTGTGGTCTTGAATAAGTTACTAAACCTTTCTATCAGTGACCACATTTGTAAAATGAGGACAATTATATCTACTTTCTATCTTTGTCATGTTGGTTGAAGTAGGCAAAAATAACTAGGACGATATAGATGCCAGCACTACATGTACTAATGGCATTAATAGAAGAGACCCCTTTAGAATCTGCATAGCAGCATCATCCTGAGGTCAGCCTTGTCCTCAGCTGCATCACTGAAACCTGCCAAAATCACTGAATTTGGGCTTGCACTGGGGAGATGCATCCACTTGGGTCTTCCGCCGCCTTGCCTTGCTTGCAGGCAGAGGCAAAAGCAGAAAGGAAGTCACCACAGCCAAGTCTGCCTGGTTGGCTTCTCCAGTCCTCTAGCCTGGCCCAGGCTTTGTGGTCTGGCCTGGTTCACACAGACATTTCAGACAAATTTTCACAATATTAATAGGACATGTTTCGTCATTATCTACTTTTGACAAATGAGTAAACTCAGGCTCAGGAAAAAAAAAAATAAAAAGCCTTTGCCAAAGTTGCCCTGCTAATAAGTGAAAATGCTAAGATAACTCCACCTCGTGAGGCCAATAACATACAAACAAGGCACAGGTGAAAGATTGGGAGGCTTTTGCACTGGTCCAGGCAAGGGATCAGTAGCTATTGGTAGAATGGAATGGAGGAGAGAGCACAGATATAAGAGACAATGAAAAAGTGAAGTCGGCATTTTTAACAGTGGAAGACCCTGGGAGTCCTGTGATACCTGTTAATTTCCAGTCTTTCTTTGACTACCTTCTCCCTTATTCCAAAAGGAAAGCACATTCATGCTTAAGAAATGGGCACCCTTGTGTACACAGACATCCATCTTTAATCCAGTCTTCCACTGCCAAAAAACAGATCTAGTTGTGTTTATTTTACACAGTCCTGCCTTCGACAAGTTAAAAATCTGGAAGAGAGGCCACAAAAAGAACGTAAAGCCAAAGTTCTTATCACTCTCAGGCAGCCTATATTCCAGGGTTCCCTTTGCCATTCAACAGTTATGTGACTGTGGGCCATCACAGAACTTCATTGGCTCTCACTGTCTTCATTCATTGCTGATTCATTCACGTGTTCAATACATACTTATCAATTGGTTACTATGTGCAAATCACTGTGGGAGGCACTGACAAATCAGATGTCCCTAAATCCCAGGAGGTTAGAGTCAAACATCCAGACAACTCCAAATCTACGGCAGATCCCTCTTTCCCATCCCCCAAGACCAATCACCAACCCTGTCTATGCTGCGTTCAAAACACAGCTTCAATCTACTCACCTCTCAGCCCCTACCAACATCACCCTAGTCACAGCCATGTTGCCTGTGTTCATGAGCCACTCCCTGAATGAATGCAGGTTTGACTGACTTCATCACCTGAGCCGAAGGCAGGTGTGTCAGCAAAGCCCTTACCTGTGGCAGTTGTCCTGCCCAGATCCTTGCCTGCTAGAGAAGTGGGAACGAGTATTCTCAGGAATAGGCACCTTGTATGTAAAGGCAGAAGGGCCGCAGGCTCAGAAGAGGGGTCTGCAGTGCTCCAACGTGACATCTGCATTCCAAAGAAACCACAATTATTAAAAGTCACATTACGCACACAAGTGCTTCAAAGGGAGGGGAAGTTAAAAGCTAAAGAGTTTGAGTATCACAATAACAAAGTTATGTTTCCCACAGGAATTTTAATAATAAAAGTGTTTTTAATAGCTGTAAGTGTTTAGCCGTAAAACCAGTACATCATTTAGTAAATCCAGTCTTTGCTGATTCTGGCTTTTCAGCTCCAGAGGATTGGCTGTTCTTTTTCTATCACCCACAGTGATATCATACCACAGCTCATTCTTGTGTATTGAAAACAAAACCCAGACCTCTCAAACAAAGCGGCAGGGTTGCACATCACTTTTCCACCATGCAAATCCAGTTTCCCAGCAGATACGGAAACTTGCCTCAGTTTCCTGATCTATAAAATGAGGGTAGAAATAAGTTCCGCTTCAAAAAATTATAAATAGGATTGCATCAATTAATATTTATAATGTGCTTGGGGCAGCATCTGGCACACAGTATTGCAATATAAGGAATGTTAAGTTAAATAAATTAATAAATAATTGCATTATATCATTCCTATTGTGAAAATACTTGAAGTGGAAAAACTGTCAAAAACAAAGAAAAGGCAAGGGCAGAAGATGAGTCTATCACAGCAAGCAAGACATAAAAACAGGGGGTCAGGTTAAGGTTTTCTCCAGCTGTAAACTGTGCTAGACCAAATATGTATATTCCTGAATAAATGTGTATATGTGCATATATACCTTCATCTACATGCATAAAGATATGACAACTAGCTGTCCCACTTAAAAAAGCAGAGTCTGAATCAGAGGGAAAAACAAGAAATTCATTCATTGTGCCCTACTTCTCTCTGTAATAACACACAAGAGCTTACAAACCTCAAATTGGGTCCAGTCCCAGAATTTGGTCAGTAAATTGAAAACAATAAGAACATAAAATGACTGAGATTCTCCATCTGCAGAAATAAACCACTCAGGAATGGTTGTAAATGTGCTGTTGATGAGAGTGAGGATTCTCCCCATTTTCTGTCAAGGAGAACAGGATGCCTTACAAATTCAGTTAAGGACACCAGGGTCTCCCCTAGGTCCAATCAGGATGACCCCAGGGTGTCTCCCCAAGAACACACATTGGAATGTGGTTTATGGGAACCTACTCAGTTGAATTGCAATGAATCTGAGCTAATGTTGTGTTGTCATAACAGAGGGTGGGGGTCCGCAGGAGTCTGGAAACTGAAAGCCAAGCCGCAAGGTTCTCAGGGCGTCTCCACCGCTGCCCAGAGGTCTGTTTCTATTTGAAACATCACTTGAAGACAGCCAATAACCTCTGGTCGGATTCCAGGACATCCAAGGAAAATCTTACCTGTCACTTGGTGTCTTCAATGGAGTGACGAAGCAAGAAGGCAGGTCTCACAAAGATGAGTGCCCTCACTCAGCTCTCCAACCAGAACCTCATCCACTGTCAATCAGTACAGTGGTTGTCTGGCTTTTAATTAGCAAAAGAAACATTTCCACATAATTGCTGCTGGTGTTGGCAGCCCAGGTCTAGCCTTTACTGGGTGCAAGACATTGAGCAAATCATTTAGCTTCCTTGCTCTCAGCTCCTCACTGACAAGGGGATAATAACAGTACTGATCTCATTCATTGTTAAGGGAGGCTAAAATAGAATGATCCAGGAAAAATGCTTTGCATTTTATGTGTCCAATAAACGCTAGCAATTTTTATTATTGTTGGTCTGGTTAAATCTGGACTTGTTATTATTGTTATCCTATTTGAACACCTCTGAGTGAACCACTGAAGTCAACATTTTGGATTGAAAGTTGACCAAGTACCTGAATCTTGAGTGACCCCATTAAAGTTCAGCTGTCCCTGCCTTAAGCAGACACTTCTTTTTTATAACTATTAACAGCTAGACCAACATTAAGATTGATTATGTATGTCTGGGAATAAATGATAACTTTTCAAATAAACACATTAGTGTATGAAATAAAATATTGAATGTTATAGAATTATGTTAGCCCATTGGGACTGCTATAACAAAATACCTTAGATTGGGTAATGTATAAACAACAGAAATGTATTGCTTCCAGTTCTGGAGGCTGGGAAATTCAAAATCAAGGCACCGTCAGATTCAGTGTCTGGTGAAGGCTTTTTCTCTGCCTCATGGGTGGCAACTTCTAGCTATATTCTCACATGGTGGATGGGACAAGACAGTATCCTTCAACCCCCTTTATAAGGACATTAATACCATCCATGAGGACAGTACCCTCCTGACTTAATAACTTCCCAAAAGGTCCCACCTCTTAACACTGTCACACTGGGTTCCAACATATAAATTTTGGAGGGCACCAACCTTCAAATTTATATACTTAAATATATATATATATATATATATACACACACACATATATATATATATATACATATATATATGATGTACAACTTGATATTTTGATATATGTATACATTATGGAAATGATTACCACACTCAAGTTAATTAACAAATTCCTCACCGTTCATCATTATCATTTTATTTTGTATGTGTGTGATGAGAGCACTTACGATCTATCTTCCTAGCAAACTTAAGTATACAACACAGTGTTGTTACCTGTATCATCGCACTTACATTAAACTCCCTTTGTGACTTTCATTTTACAGTTGAGAAAACCAAGACCAGAGAGACACAGTTTTTTTTCTCCTCTGATTCACCGTCAGATGCTCATCCCACTATGGCCTCTAAGTTCACAAATCATTGACAACACAGCAAGATTGTAAAGAGCATTGCTGCATCATGGACTTGAATTCAGAAGACTCAGGCTTATGCTCACTCCTGTGCGAGTGACCGTGAGCAAGTCCTTCCCCTTTCCCTTGGCCTTCGTTCCTATTCTTGCAAATAAGAGATACTTACGGTAACTACAGCCATTGCTACTGTGCAAGGTTGCTGAAGGTGGGACAAAATGAAATGTGAAGGTGCTCTGTAACTCTAAAACCCCATGCAAACAGAGTGGATTATTTGCCGTGAACTTCAGAGCACCCTTTCACAAATGAGTTTTAATAACCCCTAACAGAGAGGTACTTCAGTGGGTATCATGAGATGAGTGGTAGAAACAGGGAGAGAGAGGACAACAGACAAAGCAGGACCACAGGACTGGTCTAAGAAAGCTTTCTAAGGGAACAACAGGGATTTACTCATTTGGTCAACTTTCCCTACTTTCTCTGCCTCCAAGCATTCTTAACACCTTCAAGAAAGGAGAACTGAGAATGAGGGCTAACACGTTGCTTAGAAAAACAGGTGATAAATCATAAAGCAATCGAACCTGTGGCAGGGAATGGGAAACACATGGCAGGTCCTTCTAATTAACTCTTTGATACGTTGCTCTGGGTTGGGTGTTGTTTCTAACGTTTTCCACTGACTTGTCCCAGGCCACTCTCTCACCATAGCAACTCAAGTTTACCAGAAAGTAGGGAAGTCTGCATTCGAGAGAGTTAAGGGAGTTTGATACAGTCCAGCTAACCACAAATGAAGAAGAAGAATGAGGAGGAGGAGGAATGAGAGGAGGGGACACAGGACAGGAGACGGGGAGGGGACAGCCAAATATTTCCCTCCCTGCAAATATTCTTTGGGATATATCCTCTCCCTCTCTCCTTCTGATACACCTCATTCTCTCTCTTCCACCCTCTCTATCTCTCCACCTCCCTAAAAACTTTGTTCCTATGCATCCTTTTCTCACCAACTTAAGAAAGTGAGAGAAGAGCAAGAGACCTAAGTCCACACAGGTTCTTTGCAAACATTTGGTGCAGTTAGCCCCATGGGGCGACGGCAGGGCCTTGTCAATCTTGTTTCTGACGCCCAAGGGCAGCTCAATACAATTTTTTGAGTAGGTGAATAAATGAATGTCCTCCCTCCTTTTGCTGTGAACAGTGGATTTTAACAAGAAGTCCCTGTTTTACAGAGGCAACAGGACACAGTGCAGCAGGCTGTAAACCTACCAGCCTGAGAACCTAAACACCAGAGGTTCAGCTCAGCCTTGCCCCTACCCTGGCATGTCGACTCTGAGTTCCTCATGTAGGCTTTCGGAACTTTATTTGCTTCCCTTGAAAACATGGACATTGAGCAAGAAATTCTTTAAGGATTCTTGAGGGCTCTAACCTTTAAGTATTTCACTAATAAGCCTGCAAAGAAATAACCCTCCCTTCATGGATGAATAAGCTAGACTCAATCTGCTGCTCTTTTCTAACTACAGGGATAGGCCAAGTAAGAGTAAAAGGCAAAGAATGTCCACTCTGTCTGCGTATCTTAACCAAATTTGCATCTACAAGGTGGGAAGCTGAAGCTAGAAACAGGGTCAACTGTCTAAATAATCCCAGCCTGACTTCCCCCATGTACACTGGCTGCCCATATTAAGTCAGTTCATGTCGCCCTTTACTTTGCTCTTGCAGGCAAAACTCTGAACTCGCAAAGCCAAGAGATGAAAGAGGGCACCCATTTCATCCTCTACCTCTAAGAAAGGCCTCACCTAAATTACCCCAGAGAGATTATAGATCCTGCCCTTAAGCTTTGTCAAAGAACACTTGGCAGCTTCTCCAGGCACGTGTTGTACCATCTTCTGAAACTGAATTACATAGGGGTTCTCTATGTCATATACCAGGAAGCTCCACGTGTAAGAAAGCCTGAGCTACACCTTCAGTGCTTTGAAAACTGACTCTGATCTGCAGAGAACACTGGGTTTTGGGCTCCTCCCTTGGGCAGTGGCAGCTTCTCAGATAGAGACTGAAACAGGGAACGAAAGATTTCCATTTATTTCAAGTCCCTTCTTGGGTATCTCTTCCATCACCATTTGTAGCTGAACTATTTGAGAAATCAGGGTGGCCAGGTTACAGATGTACCCAATGGCTGGGGATCAACCTAGACTCAAGCTCTTTTGGGGTCATGAGTTGAATGGAAAGGACGGCTTTCCCTATACCTGGCCTATGTCCATGAACTCCAGACTTTAGGAGAATTGCTTTATATTAGCCAAGTTAATGTCTAAAACACTAAATAAATAAATAGGTAATCTCTGAGATCAAATTGCCAAAGTCTGCTTATGCCTTCCTGCCTCCTGGAAGCATTACAAAGAGGACATCAACAAACAGGTCATTAGAAAAAGCGAAATGTGCCTCACTTTGCAAATCTTATTTTTCCTTCAATGCTTCTTTGTCCCTATGGATTTCAACTCACTCCATTTGACATTCTCAGTTCCTTTGATAAGAAGTTCTTAGAAGCTTATGGCAAACCAGACCCCCTGAATCTGGAAGCAGGTCTGTAGGAATTCTAGTAATTAAACAACCTTGAACAAGTTGTTTCACTTCTCTGAGTCTCAGTTTCTCATTCAAAAATGGTGAGTAATTTGTAAGACTTCCCTAATAATCTGTGACTCTGCAAGAGGCAGTAGGGTATTGTGGACAGAGAACCCGCTTTGGAAACACACAAGACTAGGTTTAGATTCCTACCCAGTGTGTGACTTGGCCAACCTTCTTCACTTCTCTAAATCCCCATCTGTGTAACTGTACAGGAATGAATGAATGAGTATGTGTGGCCAAGCTATGGAAACTCAGGGTTAAAATACTGCTTTGGGTTTTATAGTAAATTATTCAAGCCCGTGACATTCTAGCAGAAAAAGCCTAGTGTCACTTTCTTAAGGTTATTGTGTCAATGTGTTTTCCGGGAACTCCAGGGTTTACTCAACCCGAAGTCAACCTGCCCTTGACCAAATGGCTCACCAGTTTCACAGTGTGCTGCTCTGATGACACACCCTGCACTCAGCATTTGCCCCTTCGGCCAAGATAGATTTCTGAGTGGGCATCAGCTGGGGGATACTACATGGGCACCAATGTCACAGATCTTCTGTCACAGTCCACCCTGAACCATTGCTTCCCAAATGACAATTCCTCAGCAGAACAGCTAGGTGTAGGGACACACAGGACACAAACACCAGCCCTTGCTCACAACCTCAGCCATTATCTTGAGTCTGAGCAACCAGTCTAGTGGCAGATGGGCCCTTCCTTTTCAAGAGAGTTCTGGGATCAGATCTTTTATAAACAGATCCCTCCCCATCTCCTTGTTGTCCAGGTCTGTACGCCAAAAGGTAAGAAAGCATTTGCCAAGCCATATCTCAATAAGTATAGTTATACCCTTGTCTCAGGGCAACAAGTGCCTGCTTACGTGCCTTATGTTTACGTAAGTGGTATTTTTTTCTCCTGAACTTCGAAGGCCTAATCTGCTTTCTCCCTCCCTAGCTAAACAAAAGAGGAGTTGAAATAATTTTAACTACCCCTTTCAGTAAGCAGCCTGTTTGATCTTTACCTTAGCCACAGCCTTTATGTGTCCATACGAGCATAACAGTACCTTGCAGTACCTGAGGCACAATACATTGTTTGAAGAGTGACAATGAGATTTAAAGAGTGACATTGTTTAAAGAGTGGCAGTGAGTGACAATGACATTCCAATGAGAACCACACTCAAAGCAAAGGTTCCCTTGCCTGTGTGAAGAATGACCCATGGTAGAAATTTTGCAGACCTCATTACCTCTTCACCGGTTAAGAAATCTTATTTATTTATTTATATTATATTTTCCCTACCTGAGCCAGGGATAGTCAAATATTTTCTGCAAAGGGCCAGGTAGTATCATAAATATGTTAGGCTCTGCAGGCCACTTACATTTTTGCCATGTGTTCTTCTTTGCTTTTTGTTTGTTTACAATACTTTAAAAATGTAAAACACATTCTTAGCTACAAGCTACTTGCAGGGGTAAAGACAGGACAGTTAATGGACAAAAACAAACAGTTAGAGAGAAGAAATAAGTTCTGGCCAGGAGCGGTGGCTCACACCTCTAACTCTAGCACTTTAGGGGACCGAAGCAGGAAGATTACTTGAGCCCAGGAGATCAAGACCAGTCTGGGCAACATAGGGAGACCTTATCTCTAAGACAGAAAATTATTTTTTAAAAATAGCTGGGAATGGTGGCACATGCCTGCAATCCTGTCTACTTGGGAGGCTAAGGTGGGAGAATCCTTGAACCCAGGAATTCAGTTTGAGGTTGCAGTGGGCTATGATTGTACCACTGCACTCAGATTGAGTAACTGGGTGAGACCCTGTCTCAAATAAAAAGAAGGAATAAGTTCTAGTTTTCAATAGCACAAAAGGGTGAGTACAGTTAGCAACAACATATTGTATATTTCAAAATGCTAGAAGAAAGGATTTGAAGTGTTCCCAAAACAAGGAAATGATAAATGTTTGAAGTGATGGATGCCTTAAATACCCTGATTTGATCATTACACATTCTATGCCTGTATCAAAATATCACATGTACCCAATACATTTGTACAAATATTACGTATCTATTTTTTTAAAAGTTGGCAGATCCCAAAAGTACTACTATGGCTTCCAGTGGTCACTGTGAGCCCTACTGGCTCAGCAAATGCAGCACCCAAAATTCTGAACAATGTGAGAGATTGGCTCCATGGCAGCTATTGCTTTACCACTGATAGGAATGATTTCCAGAGAAATTTAATCCTCAACTTGGGACTCTTTGCTGCAGGAGTTTGGCTGGCCAAGAAAATGAGTGACAGTGACCTCTTGGCACTTCAGCTGGGGGTGTAGCCAAGTAGACAAATAGAATCTTGTGCTGAACCCAAACCTTCAAGAAACAGAGCATGTGAGCATCATAAGATATGCCCTGATGGAAGCTGAAGTTTGATTCAGCTGAGTGCTGAGCGCTTGGTCCCAATCTGGTTTCTTTTTGTTCCTTGAGTCCACTCAGAACACCATTCCTTGGCCAGCAGCCAGCCTTTAGTGATTGTCTCTGTTCTGCAAACCTCTGTACATAGTTACTGAGTTTCTACAGGGGGTGATCTTCACTCTTGTCCTAAGGAATAACTATGGTGTTTTAAGAAATATTTGAAATAAAGGGTACACATAAAGACAAAGAAAAGTTTATAAAGTTAAAAAATAAAATAAAAACCAAGCCCCAGGCTAAATTTGGCCTAGGGGCTGTAGGTCACAGACCCCCAGCCAATGACTTCATAAATCTGGATGTTAATCAGCCTCACCTGGGAATTAGGGGAGGGGATTCATTTTAAAACAGATTCTTAGATTCTAACCCAACCCAGAAAATCAGATTCTTTGAGCTAAATTCTTAAGCTCCCTGGTGATGATGATGAATTGAGTCTGCAGCTGACCCCAGAGTCAAGTCTGAAAGACCTGACACATCCCTCCCTCACCAGCCTCCCCTCCTCCCCCATTCCCCAGGGATGATTCTTTTACTTGCCTCAATGCTATTGTTGAGCAACCTCCATCACGCTATAGCCTTCTCTCTTCTAATACATTCTTATCTACCTACATACCAATTAATCACATGCACTTTATATTTTAACAATGCTTGAGAATTTTGTTAGTAGTCCTTTCCTTTTACAGCTTGCTGGAAGGAGCCATTTCTTCACCCTTAAAAAGAAAAACTTCAGATAAATTAAACTCAGCAGTTTCCCTGAGCAAAAAACAATTTATGAATCAGGCAGCACTCAGAACTGGAAGAGGTTCTGCAAGTTCTACCCCAGCATGTGAGCAGAGGCTTTTACAGGCTGAATGCAAAAACAAAATCCTTGATCGGTTGATTAGCTAAAGCCAGGTGTTTATCTTACCATCCAATGGAAAGCCTTCCAGTTGAGTTTAGCTGATGGTTTCTGGGTGATAAAGCTTATGTCTTATTTTATTGTTTGCATTGGACTTCAGTCTGCTTACATATGAACCCAAGGCACTGGCGCCATCCCAGCTTAATGGCAACCCAATTACTTTTTTTTCTTTTTGAGGCAGAGTCTTGCTCTGTTGCCCAGGCTGGAGTGCAGTGGCACAATCTTGGCTTACTCTAACCTCCACATCCCAGGTTCAAGCAATTCTCATGCCTCAGCCTCCCAAGTAGGTGGAATTACAGATGTGCAACACCATGCCCAACTAATTTTTGTATTTTTAGTAGAGATGGGTTTTTGCCATGTTGGCCAGGCTGGTCTCAAACTCCTGTCTTAGTGTCATCTGCCTTCCTTGGTCTCCCAAAGTGCTGGGCTTGCAGGCATGAGCCACTGCACCCAGCCCCAGTTAAATTTTTTAATGCCCCAAAGCACTGCCTTCACCACTCCCCCATCCAGGCTGATACCGTAATTCCTCTTCAACTCCATCCTTTCAGTTAAGCATGCACCAGCTTCTACCATAGTCACATTTGGGTTAAGAGATACAGTAGTTATCTTGAAGCTGGCCTCAGGAGGATGAATATTCTGTTCTTTAGGAGTTATTCATTGCTGCATTACTGGGTTTCTGGTTTTTCAGCACCACAGCGCATAAACAGGCTATTTACTCACATGAGCCAAAGTTAAAACTTTGGAATCCTGAAAAAAAGTTTTAAGCACAGCACATAGCAAACGCAAAGCCAAAAAGTAAGATGACTGGAAATAAAAGCCAAATTTTCTTGGGTTTATGCAGTTAGCCCAGGATTTTGAAAGAAATTGGCAATCAGTCCCTAGATGCAAACTGGATCAAAATGACGCTGAGATCACTCAGGCATAATCTATAACCTTAGTGTAGGTACAGAGAAGACGGAGATTTTCATGGAAGCTCACAGCTTCTTCAGAACTTTACACTGAAACATAGTACATGAGTCAACTTCACAGCTGTGATTTCAAGAACTTTGTCAACATTGGACAAGAAGTCTTGACCAAAAGAGTTCAAAAGTCAGCTCTGTTTGAGCTGATTCCTGACTCAAACAGAATGGGAGAGAAGCCAAGAGTAAGGTTAGGGGTGGGCAGGGCATGGATGGCAGGCACAGTAATAAGAAAAGCTTATCTGAAGAAAACAGTCCAGAAAATAAGGACTGGCCTGTTGGCCTTGGTCTCCCAGCAGCTCCCAGCAGACTTAATCAGAGTTAAATATTCTCCTTTTATATCTGTTGTTGTATAGGAATTTACCTCTGTTGGGAGTTGAGATGCAATCTGTACTCTTTACTTGGGTGGGACGGGGTATTAAAGAAGAGGCCAGGAAGAGGGGACACTGGGGAAAATAGGTCAAGTTTCAGAAGCCATAGGACATTTTTAAAGTGCATCAATAAAATGCAAAACTATAAAACACTTAGGATGTAACATAGGAGAAATCCTATGACCTCGGTTTTGGCAATGACTTTTTAACTACAACACCAAAGTCATGATCCACGAAAGAAAGAATTGATGAGCTGGACTTCATCAAAATTAAAAGCTTCTGCTCTGCAAAACACTCTGTAGAAAGAATGCAGACAAGCCATAGACTGGGAGAAAAGATTTGCAAAAGATATATCAGATAAAGGACTGTTGTCCAACATATATAAAGAACTCTTAAAACTCAACAATAAGAAAATGAACAATCTGATTAAAAGATAGGGAAAAGATCTAAACAGACACCTCACCAAAGAACATACACAGATGGCGGATAAATATATAGAAAGATGCTCATTGTCATGTAATTAGGTAATTGCAAATTAAAATAATGAGATACCACTAAACACCTATTAAAATGGTGAATAATCCAGAACACTGACAACACCAAATGCTGGCAAGGATGTGGAGCATCAGGAAATCTCATTCATTGCTGGTGGGAAGGCAAAATAGTACCACAACTGTGGAAGGCAGTTTGGCAGAAAACTAAGAATACTTTCACCATGTAATTGCTGGATTATATGGTAAAGGAATGTTATACTCTTTGGTATTTACTCAAGTGAGTTAAATACTTTATGTCCACTCAGAAACCTGTTTATAGCAGCTTTATTCAGAATTGCCAAAACTTGGAAGCATCCAAGATGTCCTTCAGTAGTTAAAGGGATAAAAATTTTGTGATACATCCTGACAATGCAATATTATTCAGCACTAAAAGGAAATGAGCTATCAAGCCACAAAAAGATATGAAGGACCTTAAGTGTGTTAAGTGAAACAGCTAATCTGCAAAGGCTACATTCTATATGATTCCAATATATGACATTCTGGAAAATGAAAAATTATAAATACAGTAAAAAGATAAGTGTTTGCAAGGGATTAATGGGAGGGAAGGATTAATAGGCAGAGCACAGGGGATATTTAGGGCCATGAAGCCATGATTTTTGATACTGTAATCATGGGTACACATCATTATACATTTATCCAAAGCCATGGATTGCATGCTCCAAGAGTGAATTCTAATGCAAACTATCGACTTTGGGTGATAATGACGTGTCATTGTAGGTTTCTCAATTTCTTTTTATTAAAAAAAAAGTGCCAGTCTGGTGGTTGCTGATAGTGGGGAAGGCTGTGTATGTGTGGGGGCAGTGGCTATATGAGAAGTCTGCATCTTCCCCTCAGTTTTGCTGTGACCTAAAATCATTCTAAAAAATAGCACCTATTTAAAATGCACTGGGAAGTGAAGGAGACAGAGTCACAAAAACCCTTCAAAATATCAACAAATCCAGGAGCTGTTTTTTTGAAAATTTAATAAAATAGACCACTAGCTAGATTAATAAAGAGGAAAAGAGAGAATAATCAAATACAGACAATTAAAAATGATAAAGGGGAGGGATATCACCACTGATCCCACAGAAATACAACCACCATCAGAGAATGCTACAAACACCTGTATGCACATAAACTAGAAAACCTAGAAGAAATGGATAAATTTTTGGACACTACACCCTCTCAAGACTGAATCAGGAAGAAATTAAATCCCTGAATAAACCAATAATGAGTTCTGAAATTGAGCCAGTAATTAATAGCCCACCAACCAAAAAAATAAAAAGCCCAGGACCAGGCAGATTCCCAGCTGAATTCTACCACAGGTGCAAAGAGAGGATGATGCCATTTACTATGAAAGTATTCCAAACAATTGAAAGGGAGGCACTTCTCCCTAACTCACTTTATGGGGCCAGCATTATCCTGATACCAAAACCTGGCAGAGATACAACAGAAAAAAGAAAACTTCAGGCCAATATCCCTGATGAATATCAATGCAGAAATCCTCAATAAAATATTGCCAAACCAAATCCAGCAGTACATCAAAAAGCTTATCCACCACAATCAAGTCAGCTTTATCCCCAGGATACAAGGCTGGTTCAACATATGCAAATCAATAAATGTAACTCATCACATAAACAGAACTAAAAACCACATGATTATCTCAATAGATGCACAAAAAGCCTTCGATAAAATTCAACATCACTTCATGTTAAAAATTCTCAGTAAACTAGGTATTGAAGGTACATCTAGGTATACCTCAAAATAATAAGAGCCATTTATGACAAATCTACACCAATATCATACTAAATGGCAAAAGTTAGAATCATTCCCCCTTGAAAATCAGCACAAGACAAGGATGTCCTCTCCCACCATTCCTATTCAATGTACTATTGGAAGTTCTGGCCAAGGCAATCAAGCAAGAGTAAGAAATAAAGTGTATTCACATAGGAAGAGATGAAGTACATGATTCTATATCTAGAAAATCCCCATCATGTCAGCCTAGAAACTTCTTAACCTGTTAAGCAATTTCAGCAAAGTCTTAGGATACAAAATCAATGTGCAAAACTCACAAGCTTTTCTATACACCAACAATAGACAAGCAGAGAGCCAAATCATGAATGAGCTTTTATTCACAATTGTCACAAAGGGAATAAAATACTGGAACACAGCTAACAAGGAAAGTGAGGGACCTCTCCAAGAAGAACTACAAACCACTGCTCAAGGAAATAACAGAGGACACAAACAAATGGAAAAACATTCCATGCTCATGGATAGGAAGAATCAATATCATGAAAATGGCCATATTGCCCAAAGTAATTTATAGATCAATGCCATTCCTATCAAACTACCATTGATATTTTTCACAGAATTATAAAAAAGACTATTTTAAAATTCATATGGAACCAAAAAAGAACAAAGCTGGAGGCATCATGCTACTCAACTTCAAACTACACTATAAGGCTACAGTAACCAAAACAGCATGCTACTAGTACAAAAACAGACACATAGACAACGGAACGGTATTGAGGACTCAGAAATAATGCCACACATCTGCAACCATCTGACCTTCAACAAGCCTGACAAAAACAAGCAATGGAGAAAGGATTCCCTGTTTAATAAATGATACTGGGAGAACTGGCTAGTCATATGCAGAATATTGAAACTGGACCCCTTCATTATACCTTTTACAAAAACTGACTCAAGATGGACTGAAGGCTTAAACATTAAACACAAAACTTTAAAAAAAAAAAAAAAAAAAAAAAAAAACAAATTATATAAAAAAAAAAAAAAAAAAAAAAAAAAAAAAAGCTCTAGAAGAAAATCTAGGCACTATCATTCAGGACACAGGCACAGGCAAAGATGAACAATGTCATCTAACAATGTCAAAAGCAGTTGCAACAAAAGCCAAAATTAACAAATGGGATATAATTTAACTAAAGAGCTTCTTTCTACACAGCAAAGGAAACTATCTTCACAGCAAATAGACAACATACAGAATGGGAGAAAATGTTTGCAACCTATCTATATGACAAAGGTCTAATATCCAGAGGCTATAAGGAGCTCAAACAAATTTACAAGAAAAAAAAAAAAAACCTCATTAAAGAGTGGGGAAAGGACATGGGCATGAATGGGCACTTCTCAAAAGAAGGCATTTATGTGACCAACAAACATATGAAAAAAGTCTTAACATCACTGATCATTAGAGAAATGCAAATAAAAACCACAGTGAGATACCATCTCACACCAGTCAGACAGGCAATTATTAATAAGTCAAGAAATAACAGATGCTGGGGAGGCTTCGGAGAGATAGGAAAGCTTTTATATTGTTGGTGGGAATGTAAATTAGTTCAACCATTGTGGAAGACAGTGTGGCAATTCCTCAAAAACCTAGAACCAGAAAAACCATCTGACCCAGCAATCTCATTACTGGGTATATACCTAAAGGAATATAAATTATTCTGTTATAAAGATACATGCATGCATATGTTCACTGCAGTACTATTTACAATAGCAAAGACATGGAATCAACTCAAATGCCCATCAATGATAGACTGGATGAAGAAAATGTGGCACGTATATATCACGGAATACCATGCAGTTGTAAAAACAAATGAGATCATGTCCTTTGCAGGGATATGGATGGAGCTGGAAGCCATTATCCTCAGCAAACTAATGCAGGAGCAGGAAACCAAACACCACACGTTCTCACTCGTAAGTAGGAACTGAACAATGAGAACACATGGACACAGGGAGGGGAACAACACACTCTGGGGCCTATTAGGGGGATGGCAGGGGGACAGGGGAGGGAGAACCTCAGAAAAAAACAGCTAATGCATGCAGGACTTCATACTTAGGTGTCGGGTTGATAGGTGCAGCAAACCACCACGGCACACGTTATTTATGTAGCAGACTTGTTCATCCTGCACATGTACCCTACAACTCAAAATAAAATAAAGTGCCCTGACCACCCTGCAGTAACAACGAAGTGGAATTGGATTAGACTTTTTTTATTTTTTACTCAGAATGAGTTCTGGTCCCAATACAATAGCGGACTCTATCTGGATAAAGGAGGCAAAACAACCTAAACTACCATCTAGAGCCCTGCTATAATGAATACTCTAGACATGTTTGTGTGGTGAATAACTCTTCCGAGGCACTTACCTCGGCATCCTCGTCTGACCTGAGACGTAGTTTGGCAACAACCATGCATGTACACACCGTTTCAGCAAGTCACTGAGGAAATCGAGGTGTAGGCTCACTCCAGTGCTTCCTTTGCTCAACAACTTGTCCAAAGCTCAAGCTAAACGCATCTTCTGACAAGACCAAAAACCCTGAGTCATCCTCAATTTCCTTCCTTTCATTCTTCAGATGGGTGAATGTTGTCAGCTCCATCTTCCAAAAAGATTCAGAATCCAAACACTTGTTTCATTTCAGCCACTCCCACCTGGCCCAAGCCACAGCCCATTCCTGCCTCTCAACTGTTTCAGCCCCAGTGATCTCAGTGCCATCCTCCACCCAGAAGCTTTTACCTCTCCCGGAATAGGATCCTATATCCTCACTTTCTGTGGCTGCAAGAACTGGAGTTGTCCAGCCCCTGTTCCCTCTCTGATCTCATCCACCCCTCCCGACTCCGCTCCAGCCCACACCTCCTCCCTGTCCTCTGAGCACACGAGCACCTTTACCCTCAGCGCCTCACTGCTCCCGTGGGCATGGCTCCTCCACCAAAGAGCCTCCCATTTAATTCAGGTCTCCAAGCAAGCATCATTTATGTTGAAAAGAAAAAGGACATTCCCTGTACCCAGTGTAAACTGCAGTCACATAGCCTCTCCTGCAGCCCCTTGGCCATCTCTTCGCTCCTCACCCTGGTAGCACTAACCCCTGCACGGAGCGTTTGTGTGCATGTTCCTTCTGCTGTCCTTCCTTTCTCTCCCACTTACACAGAAGCTTCGCCACATCTGTCTGTTGACTGCTTGTGCCCAGGGCCTAGAACAGTGCCTGGCACACAATATGTGTTCAATAAATATGGGAAGGAAGTAGGGGTGGGAGGGGGTAGACTGGCTGTCTGGTTTTCTCCTACAGAGTCCTCATTTGCCTCACCGTCCATTGCTTAAAAAAAAACCTCAGACAAGTCAAATGTAAGAGTTCAATTAAGCTAAGAACAATTCACAAATCTAGCAGCCCCCAGAACCAGACCAGGTTCAGAGCAAACCCAGGGTTGCCACAGGGTTGGATACCATCTACAGACAGGAAACAGCAGGTGATGTACAGAAAATGGAAGTGAGGTGCAGAAACAGCCAGATTGGTTACAGCTCAGTGTTTGTCCTATTTGAGCACAGTTTGCAAAGTTGCTGTCTGTGACTGGCTGAGACTCAGTGATTTACTAGAAGGTTACAGTCTGTTTACACATCCCGTTAGGCGGCAGTTCGCTGGGTATGCAGAAACCTTCAGACCAAACCTGAACTATGTGGGAGGCAGCTTTAGGCCCAATTTAATTTCACAATCTTTACACCTACCCTTTCCTTACCACACTGCAAGATTGTGAATAACACGAAAGAAATACATGACACGCTCCTTGTCCCTAAAAATCTCAGACTTGTAAGGAATGAGAAAATGCACTAAAAAGAACTGAGCGAATAATAGAAATAATTCACTATGCCGAATAGAATATCAAGGGGTAAATATATTTGAACACAGACAAGCGTTATGGGAACCAGGAAAGAAAGAGAACTCCGTGGAAACTGGATATCGCTGTAAAGGCTCAGCTGTGCGCATTTCTCTGGTCCTACAGGGCACGTCTCCCCATAAAGAGTCAAGACACACCGTATCATGTTCTCGGAATTGGTTCTGCGGAAATTCACCCAAAACTTTCTGCAATGTACATTACCCACAGCTTCAAGGGTGTCCAATGACCTCAGCATCCCTAGGCTCCTTTTTCTCATTCTGTTTCTTCCACTGACCTACAAATTCGACCTGCCTGGTCAACCCCTCCCCAGGCTTCTCTCTGCTTCTACATTTCAGGGAAGGAGCAAAGTCACCCCTGAGCTTTCCTTGACTCCATTGCTGATGTTTTTCTTGCCTTTTCAGAGCTCTCACTCTCTCCCATTAAGTGTCAACACGACTTCGTTGTTCTTCTCTTTGCCTACTTTTAAACTTTTCTTTCTCCCCGCAGTCTCCTCTCCATCGCCTTGTCCTTACTCATTTCTTCTAGATTTTCCTATATGGAGGTTTGCATTTATAGCTCACCTCATTGCCCCGTTTTTTAATAACTGGGAAATGTCTCTGCCAAAAGCATTCTGTTACAGAAGAAAAGTGCATTCCATCATCTCCCGGCACCATCCACGAGAGGTGAGGAAGCACCTAGTAAATCATTCTTTTGCATTCTCCTGCGGCCAAACCCACAGAGGTGGCCAGCGCAGCACTGTCTGCCGGCCCTCTCTCCACTCGGCTGTGTTTTCTAAACCCCAGGCCTCCTATTTGTCCACCCATACACTTAGGGAAGGATTTTAACTGTCCCACTCCTCCAGAGAAAAGGCAGCTGGACATACCCTAATGCATCAGCACATACCAAGGAATGTTCTCCCCACAGCCAAAATCATGGGCCCAGCTTGGACCTGGAGTTGAAGTTGTATGCAGCAGGCAGGAAAGTTTGGTCTCGCTCCAGACTCAAGCTGAATGGGGCCACCTTTCCCGGGGTGTGGAGGTCCCCTCCATGTCCACCCCCACGAATAAGAGGGGAGAAGTCCCACATTTCTCCTCCACAAACCAAAAGCGCCTCTAGCTTCCACAAGGACAGAAGAAGAGGAAGTGTCCATCAACCCATGAGCAAGGACTGAAGGACTGAGAGATAAAGGGTGAAGCTCACTAGATTAAATGAGAAACATCCAAACACATGCAACCCCGGTAGCTTCAGTTTGTCCATGAGGCTTTCTGTGGGAAGAGTAATGCACTTGTTGGAGAGGCAGCTGGTTTTCATTATGGGCGAAAGACATTCAAAAATAAATACAGCCTCCCTCATACCACCCCAAACTCTGCGCACATTCAATTCTAACAAAATGGACACCAGACTCCAAAGTCAAATTGTCTGAAGTCCATGCCACGACAAATGTTGCCATTGTTGCAGTTGTTGCTCAAATGGTTTATTTCTTTGGAGGCCACAAACTAAAACAATGACAACTTTCATGTCCAATTCCAGGAAATAAAGGATAGACAATAATGAGAGATTTTTTCCCCCGAAATACAAACAAATGAATTGGGGCCGAAGGGCTGAAGGGAAGCGGAACAAATTAGGCCTGAGGACTTCCACCAGCCTGCCCACCCCACTGAACAGCTCCTGGGCACATTCTCCCCAGAGAGCTCAGAAGTGGTCTGGATTCGGGGACAAATATGTAACAAAAGACGCAGGCCCACCCAGAAGACCTGGGAGCCTGCTGTGAGGATTACAAACACTGGCAGAGGGCCAAAAGCTTCCCCTTCCCCGAGCTATGGAGCAGGGGCAAAGCAGCTGAGGCAGACATCACGGACCAGTTCCTTCACAGTCTGGGATGGTTTGAACACAAGAAGAATGTCTGACATTGCCCCTCCAGGACCTTAGGTTGCTAACTACATTTCAAATCATTAATTTCTGAAAACCACCCTGCATTACCATATCAGATCATCTCAGTCAGTCAGGGCACTACCTGCTATGCTCGAGGCACAGTAAATATTTGTCATTGGAATTAATTAACTGTGCAAAGGAGGCCCCAGGCCAGGGATCATTATACCACAAACCTTTCGGTTTCCCACAGGGAAAAAGTCTATTCTCAAAACACAGTCTTAACCGCTCCTCCAGCCAAGCAACTGAAAAAGTCATCTATGAGTTGCTAAGAGATAAGCCATCTAGAAAGCGGATGGCTCGGAGCAAATGCGTGGGTTTGAAACAGCAGCTTCTGAATGTGAGCCCGTTTCCAGTAGCCCATTTTACAGATGTGTCCACTGACAACCTGAGGTGTTCGAAGATTTCCCTAGAGTAAGCAGCAACAATCAGATGAGCCCCAAAGTCTCCTTCAGTGCTGTAGGGGTCCATTTGCATGGCTATAAAAGAATATCTGAGGCCGGGTAAGAAAAGCGGTTTAATTGCTCATGGTTCTGCAGGCTGTATCGGAAACATGGTGCCAGCATCTGCCTCTGGTGAAGGCCTCAGGAAGCTTCCAATTGTGGTGGGAGGCAGAATGGAGGCAGGCGTGTCACATGGCTTGAGAGGAAGCAAGAGAGCCGGGGAGGAGGTCCCAGACTCTTAAACAGTCAGATCTGGTGTGAAGTAATTGAGACCACACTCAATCAAGGGGATGATGCTAAATCATTTATAAGGAGTCCACCCTACGATCCAACACCTCTCCCACACCCCACCTTTAACACTGGGGACCACATTTCAACATGAGATTTCGAGGGGACAAACATCCAAAGCATATCAGGTCATTTTAATTCAGAAATCTAATCGTTGGATTAAAAAATTAAAAACCTCTTTGCTCTCTAGTCTCCACCTAGAACCACTTTCTTCAACCTCCACCTATGGAATTCCGCCGCTTCTCTGTGAATCTCCTCCCGCAGCCTGCCCTCAGGACAATCCTGATTTCAGCATACAAACAGAATGTCCAAGCAAGGGCGAGGGGCCAGCTGACCTGACGGCCCCAGCAGACCAGGAGCTGAGGATGCCACTGCCTGCCTGTAGGACAGGTGTAGAGTGGGGCCAGTGGAAGGAGACAGAGCCAGAGGCAGGGGCAAAAGGGCAAATTGTTAGACTCAGTGTCAGAAAATGAACTTGAGGGCACTGGTGGTGACCTGAAGTCTTTCCATGCCATGTATAACCCAGCTTCATCCTGAGGGTTTTCGGGAGCTACTGCTAGCTTAATGCCTCAGGCAGCATTCAGCTTGGCTTCCTTGTGTTTCAGTGACACACTCACCCACTTTCACAATGAGCTTCACCACAGGCCGTTCCCAGCAGCCTGCCGATCATAAATAGGCTGGCCCATCTACCCCTCTGCTTCTCAGGGGCTCCAACTATACTCCCTGATTAGAAATGCAGGTTCACCGTCTCCCTAAAGTATGTCTTCATACAGTCTATTTATAGTTTGCAGCCAAATACATGGCCAATGCACAGAGGACCCCCTTAGGCAAATGAGATGTTCATTCGTCTGCAAAGACCCCACTTACACACAATGTTTTCTATACATACCCATCATCTAGAGTAGTGGCTTCCATGCTGTGTCCCCTGAAATCCTGAAGTTATATAAAGGATCTGAGAAGACTAAGGGAAGCAAAGCTGACAGGGCTCTGACCCCCACCCTTTCTTCCATCAGGTCCATACTGGTTTTACCTATTTTCTATATTTTTTAATCACATATAATATACAATATAAATAATGTATATATAACCAGAAGATCTTGTGCAGAAAAAAAATAAATCCATTGCTAAATAAAAGCTTGAAAACCATGACTTAATCAAAAATAATCAAGAATAAGGTCTGCTTACATTAGTGCCTGTGGTTTACAAAGCTCTACCAGGCCAGTGTACTGTGAGTCTCTCTCTCTCTCTCTCTCTCTCTCTCTCTCTCTCTCTCTCTCTCCACTCTCACCCCGGAGAACAGTTTGCAACCACTGAACCAGATAATCCGTATGGTTTCTCCAAATTCTATGTCAAAAGTTTCCTAGATTCCAATAATTTTTTAACAGTGAAGAAAATTGCTATGGCTCAAATGTCTGGCCCCTCCAAAACTTTTATTGAAACTTACAAATTGCCATTGTAACACTGTTGAGAGGTGGGACTCTTAAGAGGTGATTAGACCATGAGGACTCTGTCCTATGAATGCCATTACTAGAGTGAGTTCCTTATAAAGGATGAGTTCGGCCCTCTCTCTTGCCCTCTCTCACCCTCCCCTTGCCCTTCTGCCATACTATGACTTCTGTCACATTTTGACCCAGTAAGAAGGCCCTCATCAGATGCTGGCACCTTAGAATTGGACTTCCCAACAAATTCTACTTGTTATAATTGTCCAATCTGTGGCATTCTGTTAAAGCAGCACAGATGGACTAGAAATTAATGAAAGGTAGAATAGATAGATAGATAGATAGATAGATAGATAGATAGATAGATAGATAGATAGATGGAATGGATGAGCAGAATGGTGATATTCTCTGGGGTCTAAAATTTAAGGAATTCTCAATTGTTTCAAGTCATTGCTGAGAAATACTAGAATATGTTGAATATTAGAATATGTTGAAATTAGATTTCGCTGCACAGTTGCATAGATGAGCTTCAAAGCAGATTCTCTGTTTGTTTTGTTTTGTTTAAAATATGGCTGCCCATCCCCTCCCTTGGAGACCAAGTGAGATCTTTCTGTTGAGAATCACAACAGCCAAGTCTTTCTAGCATAGAGGAACAGATGGTGGGAAATAACACCAGGTGATCACCAAACCCTTCTTTCACCAGTTTGTCATCCCAGACTTACTTTCAACACCCAAAGAAAATCACTTGTCCCTGATTAAATTGTTTAATCATCAGCCTTAACATTGGTGTTCAACATTTAAACCTTATCTTCTGTGACTATGTCACCACCATTTATGGTTTGGTTTTGGTTGGTTTTTTGTTTTTGGTTTTGAGACAGGGTCTGGCTCTGTCATCCAGCCTGGACTGCAGTGGCATAACCTAGGCTTACTGCAACCTCCGTCTCCCAGGCTCAAGTGATTCTCCCCACTCAGGCTCCTGAGTAGCTGGGACTACAGGCGCGTGCCACCACACCTGGCTAATTTTGTTGTTATGGTTGTTTGTTTGTTTGTTTGTTTGGTAGACACAGAGTTTCATCATGTTGCCCAGGCTGATCTCAAACTCCTGGGCTCAAGCAATCTGCCCTCCTCAGCCTCCCAAAGTGCTGGAATTACAGGCATGTGCCACTGTACCCAGCCTATGTTCTTAAGATATAAAAATGAAGCTTGTCCTATGCTTTGTTCATTTATGGAATAACAATCTTCTCTTAACAATCTGCCCCCCCAAAAAAGCATTTTACGTAAAAACTTCAAATGGTTTTCCCCTGGAATAAGTAAAGCATTTCCAATTCTTGTTTTGATAAATATCACCTAAATATTCAAATATTAGGACTTCAGTTTTGGTATTTTTTTAAGTATTGAAGTAGTAAGTAGGACTCTTGATTGAAAATGTTTGTTTCTGGTGTTTTTTCTCTTAATTGACTGATTTATTTTACTCATCTTTTAAATATGGAAGGTGCATGAAATATACTAGATGGGTTCTCTACTTACCAAAGCTCAAGATATAAAATCAGTAAATGTGGAGCTGCCTTGACTGGAGTAGAGTGGGTAACTTCTGAGGGGCTTCTCCACATCACTGTTTAAAGACCCCTACATGCTTGTGTTCTTTAAGCATCCCTCCAACTGTAGCATTTTATGATTCTACTGTCCCTGAGTAGCTAAAATTGGGTACGAAAAGGAAATAAGTGTTCCAAGAACCAAATGAGGAATCAGAAAGCCACATTCATTCCTGGTTGGTTAAAGCAGCCATTCAGCTTACCTTGGACCCCGTAACTCAGTGTTCCACGCCGGCAAAATAGAGGAAGTATGGGGCAAAAGAGGGTCTGAATGGGAAAACACCACCCTTTCTGTCAGTAGTTCTGCTGTGCCTCTCTCAAAGCACCACACCCACTCCAATACCAAACGCCAGGCAGAGTTACACAGTGGAAAGCCGATAAAGCATGACGTCAGTAGGGGCCGGGTGAGCTGGGGACAGAAGACAGGATGGGGCAGGAAGCAGAAATCCCAGAATTCGACAGGCACAGTAATGGGATGGCTCCAAACCATCTTCCCGAACCTCAGATGTGCCAGTTTGATTGGATGCAGTTAAAAGGAACAGAAGAATATGGGAATAAAAACCAAAACAAATGATGAAGCTACACCATAGCCTTCCCAAAGGGCTGCCCTGGCCGCAGGGGCAAGAGGGGGGCCACAGCCCGAAGAGCAGGTCCAGAGTCTGCCGAGTGACTCCCTCCTCCACCCCTGCTCCCCACAGCTCAGCTGTGCCTCCTGCACCTCGAACCCATTCGAGTGACTGTTGGGTTTTTCTGGTTTTGTTTTTGACGGAGTTTGACAAATTGTTATACAAAAAGAACCAAAGAAGAAAAGGGGAAAATTTATTTATTCAGCTTTAAAGACAAAAGGATTTATCCTTTTAATTGAGCCAGACAAAGCCCTTTCAAACTCCATTCAGCACACAGCATCAGCTCTCATGCCACCCATGTTCCAAATGCCTCCCCTGTTCCTGCTGCAGCCACTTCACTCCCCCGGCTCACAACCACCCCTCCCTGCCGCCAGGGCTGCCCCAACTCACCATTCCCCTGGCCTCAAACCCACACACATCCATCTAAAAGAAACGTGTATGAAGACCCAGCAAACACACACTCTCTCACAGATACAGCTACCCCACCCCTCATTCAACTTTCTGACAGGTAGCAGCGATGTCAGCCAAGATACCCAGCTTGTCTCACACCCTCTTCCAATGAAGAGGGTGGGGCTCAGCCCCTGTGGAAGGGCACCTGTGGGTGACCATTATTCCACCTGGCAACCCCACCCGAGCCACAGCCGGCTGGGCTACAGCCAATGACCCTGAGTGAGGCTGGGTGAGAGGGAGGGTGAGCAGATTCATTTATCTCTTATGCTGCAGGTGAGAGACTTAGGCCATATTCACTCCCTCCTCACGCCCTCCCTGGGCTGAGATGCATGTAACTGGCTCCGTCTCACACACTCTTGGATTGCGTCTTTTATCCTCCCGCCACAGCCTTTTTCCTTGGAAGAGCAAGTGCCAGAAGATAAGCTTCTGAAACAAGTCAGATTCTTTCTGGGAGCGGCGTTCCCACCAGCCTGGAGAGCTTTCACACAGCTCAGTGTCCTGAACAGGCCTGTGCAGTCCATGGAAGGAAGTGCGATAACAAAGGAATGCAGCTCTGGGCCACAGGCCCCCAGGGAAGGGGAGAGAGGAAGAGAAAGGAGGAAGAGCAGAGCCACAGGTCAGGAATTATTATGCCTTGGTGACACTATCTGCCTGTGACACTGAAGTCACACATGACAGTAGGCTTTGAATGCAGGACTCCATAGAACCCACCAAGTCTTGGGTTGAAAATCAGCTACAGTGCTCATCCCCAGTGACCAAGAAAGTCCCCTGTGATACTATTACAGGGTAACCAGTGATTACGGGACCAAAGTCCTACTCCCTGCAGCCTCCCCAAATTCCAGCCCTCCCACTGGATTGGCCTTGGGAATGTGGTCTGTTAAGATGTTATTCCTTCCTCTCATTGTCTATGAAGGAAGTTTGATTCCATAAAGATCTTGAGAGTGAGTCTTAACTCACCTTTGGAGAAATTCGAAACACAAGAAATTACCTCCTTTCTGTTTTTGGAAGAGCTACAATTTCTGCTGGTGAAATCTCAGATCTTTGGGGTTTCCTAAAGACCCTGGTTATGCAGTTCTTGACAAAGTTCCTAGGCTTCAATGAAGAGATTACATGGGGAGGGAAAAAATTTGCAGGGTAGGGGAAAGACATGGATAGTAAACTGTGTATCGATTTCATTTTAACTTACCACATCTTCAGCCTTTCCCATGCAAACTTTCTCTGAAGAGCTCATAACATGTAAAGGCAATGGGACAAGTTTAACCTTCCTTCATCCCCAGTGGCAGGATTAGAAAGCCATGAACTGGCCAAAGATCAGAGAGCAACAAAGGGAAGGAAGCAAAGCAAATGGCCTGAGTTATCCCTCCCTGGACCATTCTAGTACCCTAACTAATCGAGAACTGACCTCTTTTAAAAAGATGAACTTTCTCAGCCTGTATTGGGACCAGAGCCAAATTTTCTTGTTCTGGTAAATAAGCATTGTTTGAATTCCAGGGAGGCTCAAAACCCACATCTCCATCCAGGTTCTCCAATCATCCCCTCTGACTCTACAAGATAAATCCGTAGACTAGATGGAGGAGTTCCTAGCCAACCCAAAGTAAATGGACCAAAGGATCAAGAAAATAATGGTTTTTAATTTGCAATCCTACTACTGAGTATATACCCAAAATAATTGAAAACAGGATCTTGAAAAGATATCTGCACTCCCATGTCCACTGCAGCAAGATTAAGAAGAGTCGAGTTATAGAAACAACGCAAAAGTCCATCAAGAGATGAATGGATAAAGAAAATGTGGTATACACATACAAGAGAATATTTTCAGCCTTAGGAAAGAAGGAAATCCTCCCATTTTCGACAACATGGATCAACGTGGAAGACATTGAGTTAAGTGAAATGTAAGTGAAATGAGCCAGGCACAGAAGGACAAATACTACATGATTCCACTTACATAAGGTATCTAAAATAGGATCATAGAAGCAAAGAATAAAATGGTGGTTGCCAGGGGCCAAGGGGAAGGTAAATGGGGAGTTGTTGCTCAATGGGTATCAAGTTACAGTTATACAAGTGAATTAGTTCTAGAGATCTGCTGGATAGCACTGCACAGTCAACATACTGTATTATGCACTTAAAAATTTATTAAGAGGGTATATCTCCTGTTAAGTGTTCTTTCCATTTAAAAAAAAAAGAATGGGGGATACAAGTGAACTTTTGAGATGACTGCTACATCTATCATCTTGGTTGTGGTAATGGTGCCAAAGGGGCGTGCATATGTCCAAACTCATCACTGGATACATTAAGTATGTACAGTTTTTGTGTATCAATTATAAAACTGTTTAAAAAGAAAAGAATAGTCTAGGAGGCCCTGAGTGTTTTCACTTGAGCCCTAATCATGAGACAGTATGATTTCTGCCATTTGTCAAAGCAGGAAAAAACTGAAACAGTCAGAGACTAAGTGGGCCCTTTCCTCCTGCTCAAGTCATTGCCTAGGACAATGAAGACTAGGACAGGAAGACGCTATTGACAGGAACCTCTCTCAGAGGAAGTGGGAATCCCCTTAACAGGTAGGCAGTGCTTCTCTTTTCACTCAAAGAGAAATGGTATTTGTTTTACAGGGAAGGGGCTGAAGAGACTGATCAAGAATTTAAAAGACGGTTTCTCCCAAAAGTGGCCAGAAAACCTCCTTGGTTTCTCAGGCCTCAGAACTGCTGTGAAACCAAAGGTAGGCAGCGGCTGGGGAACAAAATGTCTCTGAATGTCGGGTCTGGAAGGTCAAAAAACACGGTAGTTATTTGGCATTTGGGGCCATTCAGCATTCAAACATTCTCCTATTCTAGGAGGAAATTTCAAACTAGTTAGGGAACAGGTTCCCTTAGACCCAAACAGGGCACGTGATTCCTTTCCCTCCTTCCTCAGCAAGGCATGTGACCTGAGCACAGCCAATCAGAGGCTTCTACTCAGGTTTTAATTCCATGTCCATGCTGCAAAGCCAAGGATCAGGTGTAGGTTGTCAGGAGGCCATTCACGTCATAAAAGTTTCTAGGGGCAGTAGCCGCCAAGGCTGAAACCCCAGAAGCAACACCCTAAGCCCAGAGCGCCCAAGGTAGGATGTCACTGGGCCTTGCCAACCTTTATTTGTGCTAAGACAGGTGCACTTATCTTCCCACAGACAGTAAAGAGCTACCAAATACCCTTCCAGTCAATTTACCTTCTGCTTCAGTTTTTTTCTTTTAATTCACAGTCAAGAACCCTAACGCTGAATTTTACAGGGAATGTATCAGAAAAGAACCCTCTGCTTGTTGCAAAGTGACCATCTAACCAGTGAAGTACCGAGAAGTTCTTTTCTCAGATGACAATTGCCGTGTCCTCTCTGGGCAGTGAGCAGGTAACTGAGAAAAATGTGATGCTTGTATTGACTGCACAGGCCATGTAAACTGTCCTCAAGTCTTCTGCCCCCTGGAAGATGACACACTCACACTCAGCCACACACTGTGCACACTCAAAGACGATCTGGTTTCCTTTCACCTTTCATCTAGTGCCCTGCTTCCTTACCCCTTTCACCTAGTGTTTGTTTGTTTGTTTGTTTGTTTGTTTGTTTTAGCAAATGCATGTTTGAGAGATGTAATTGCTCTTCTGTAATCCACAGGGAATTCTGTAATCTGACAAGGACTGGAGCTCAAAGCCCACTGCCAGTTTCCACCAGTCATCTGACCAAGGCCTTGCAACCTCAACCCAATTGCCATGTCCCATGAGGCCTTCAAGGCCCCATTCAGGAGGAAAACCTCAGTCTACCAATTAATTTTTTTTTCTTTTTTCTTTTTTTTTTTTGAGACAGAGTCTCACTTACTCTGTTGCGCAGGCTGGAGAGCAGTGGTGCCATCTTGGCTCACAGCAACTGCTGCCTCTCGGGTTCAAGTGGGGATTACAACCCATTAACTTTTTTCATTTTTTTTCTAAACTTATACTCAAGATCTACTTCTCTGCAATCCAGGTGCAGTGGCCAGGAAGCCATCTAGTTCTCTGAATATACGCGTGTTTGTCTCCCCCACCAGAAATACCAAACCTACCCACCGTGGCCTCACACCCAGCAACCTCCACATAGCCTAACCAGCTTCTACTTCTTTAATATTTAGCTCGGGCACCATCAATTCCAGGAAGCACTTGCTGGCCTTTCAAGGGTATATGGGAGGCTCCTTCTTTATGCTCTCCAAAAGCCCCCAACGATGGCATTGTTGCACTTACCCCAGGGCACTGCATCCCATAGGTGTCTGTCCCCACAAGTAGACCATGAATTCCTTGGCAGCCAGCATTTCATCATATACTATCACTCGGTTCAGCAAGTACACACAGCAAGAGTTCAATAAATGTGGGTGAAATAAATGAATGAATCAGGTGGGACTGGGATTTATTCCCAGATGTGAAGTGACTCTGCCGCTGAGACCGCATCTGTAAAAAGAGGAAACAGAGAAGAATGATGGCAAAAGTCCCTTCCAGCCCCAAGACTTTGTGAGTCATTGAAGTTTTCCTTCATGCATCCTGCGTATCAATAGTCACAGTTAACAGGCCTGCCACCAGGCTGCTGGAATTCTAGTTGACTCATTCAAGCCTCTAGCCCCTACCAGCATGTTTGTGGGGACTGTGTGGCAGCCACGTGCTCAGTCTCATGAGTGACACTAGGAGGCTGGTTAACAGTGCCAACTGACGTGAACAAGAGGCAGCCAAGGCAAGGGAGAAGAAAAGGGCTGAGATTGGCTATGGCTTTTCTGCAAGGAGGGACTACAGGAACAAGCCAGGGAGAAACGGGAAGGGAGGCTACGGTTGCTGAATGCTCACCCAGTGCGTCCTCACAAAACCCCAAGCACTATCATGTATTCTTTGCCCAGAGGAAAACCAGGGCTCAGAGAAATTTAGGACCTGCCAAATGGAGGCAGTGCTCAAAAGCACGCATCTGTCAGATTCCTGCGCCTGGCTCATTCCCACACCTCAGCATGGTTGAGGTCTGAGACTATGGGGATCAGTCGTCCAGGTCCCTCCTGCCCCTCTGATTCAAACCCTCAGAAGTGTGTCCAATAGCTTTCCGAGTTTGTTCTCCTAAAGGAAGCAAGGGACATGTAATCAATGAAATCACAGTCAGTCCCCTAACAGCTCACAACTTCTGAGGGACTTCTAATGCTATCTAGGGTAACCCCTGAGGTTGTAAGTCTGCATTGGCCATGACTTGGAGTCCGAGACATTGACTGCAGGCCCCAGTTAACTATTTGTTGGCTGATGATCTTGGGACTTTAAAAACAGTGCAGCATTAAACACTAGTACATACCATCATTATGAAGAAGATGAGAACCTTGGCTTTAATGTAGGGTCAGATATGATCGGGTCCCAGATGCCGATCCTTTTAAGTACATCAACAGCTTTCAAAAGGGACAGCTTGTCTCAACTAAGCCTGACAACCTCTCCAAGACTTGCCGGCCTGTTTATTTGTTCTAAGCATCTGTTTAGCTAGAGGAACACAGCTAGAGCTGGGAGACAGGCATCCCTCTGCCTGCAAACCCCACCATCAGCTGGACAGATGGGCCAAAGGGCAGGACACACAGGAGAAAGGATGCTACACAAGGCACATTGAGCAGCTGATGTAGGCAATCAGACTGCACGTGCAGGAGGTTGAGCAATGTCATGGACAGCTCCTTCCTCTCCCCGTCACCTTGCCTGTGCTGACCCCGCTGGCAGAGAGTTGGTGGCTGAAACGAAAGAGACTGGCTCCAAACCCCCACCCGCCTCCCATACATTTCCCTCCCTCCTGCTCTCCCTCTGTCCCCACTCTGGCTGGATTCAGCCCTGCTGTCATCAGGAGGGCCTGGAGCCTGGCCGATAGCTGATAGGAGCTGTGACTCAGCCTTCTCTGATGTAGGGTGGGAGGGCCTGGGCTGGATCCTCTGAGAGCCACTCTGCTCCCTGGGCCTGCCCTGGGCCATCCTGAAATGAGGTGCTTTGCTCTCCCTCATTTTCACTCCCTGGGCAGTTCTGCTGTCTTACTTAGAATATCTCCCACCACACCTCCCACCCCCCAGCCCCAACATGGATGCAGACACAATTTGGGAACACTAGTCTTTACAAAATAATGCATCCTCTTTGAAGCCTCTCCTGACTCACTGAAGAGGGGTTAAATATAGTCATCCCTTAATATCTGCAGGGGACTGGACCAGGATATCAAAACCCACAGGACCCCTCAGATACCAAAATCCACAGGTGCTCAAGAAGTCAGCCTTGTGAACCTTCATATGGAAACAATCTGCCCTCTGCATCCATGAGCTCTCCATGCCAAGAATACTATATTTTAGATTTGCCAATGGTTGAATCCATGAATGGGGAACCCCATGGACACAGGGAGCTGACTCTTTATATTTCTAATCTCCTCTTGCACCCAGTACCCACCCCTGTTGAGAGACTGTATGGTGGGAGTAGTTGAGAAATAGAGGCTGGGCACAGTGGCTCACGCTTATAATCCTAGCACTTTGGGAGGCCAATGCAAGTGGATTCCTTGAGCCCAGAGCTTCGAGACCAGCCTGGGCAATGTAGTGAGATCCCATATCTATTAATTCTTAAAAATAAAAATAAATTAATTAATAAAAGAAATGAACCCTGGAGTAAGACTGCCTGGGTTCAATTCAGCTATGCCACTTATTAGCAGAGGTTGTTGCAGAGATTATCTGAATTAGTAGATGTCAAGGACAATGGCAAAGCACTTGGAGATTACATATGTATTCTATATTACATATATCCAGGTACTATATATATAATGTATATCTTACATACATATGTATTCTGTATTACATATATCCAACTCCTGTATATATAATGTATATCTTACACATATCTTTCCAAGTGCTTTGCCATTGTCCTTGATAGGGTTTGGATTAGTGTCCCCACCCAAATCTCACGTTGAATTATAATCCCCAGTGTTGGAGGAGGGGCCTGGTGGGAGTTAATTGGGTCATGGGGGCAAACTTCCCCCTCGCTGCTCTCCTGATAGTGAGTTCTCACAAGATCTGGTTGTTTAAAGGTGGATAGCACTTCTCGCTTCACACTCCTCTGGCCATATAAGACATGCCTGCTCCTGCTTCACCTCCCACCATGATTGTAAGTTTCCTGAGGCCTCCCCTGCCATGCTTCCCTTATATCCTGTGGAATCATGAGCCAATTAAACCTCTTTTTCTTTATAAATTACCCAGTCTCAGGTAGTCCTTTATGGTAATGTGTCTAATAGAGTTATTTACCTTTATATAATATATATATACACACACACACACAAACGCACACACACACACACACACACACACACACATATATGTCTCCAAGGATATTATATCAATAGTATATAAGCTATTGCTTTTTTTCAGCATGAATAAATGAAGATTCTATCATATCATATGGTCATCTGTTTATGTGTCTGCATTCTCCACTGGACTGTGAGCTCTTTAAGAGCAGGGACCATGACTTCTATTTTACATATCCCTTAGATCAGGGTTTAGGATACAACAGGTACTCAAAAACTAATTGATGAATGAATAAATACCAAAATTCTGTGTGACCCAACCCAGCAAATATACTATCAACTGAGGCAGAAAAGTCCAACTCACCACTCACCCCTCCCCAGTCTTTTTAATTTCCCAGCAGAATCCCAAGTGGAACGTTCCAGTAGAGGCCTGGCTTTAATTTTAAGAGATAAAGAGAGCCAAGTGCTGGATAAGTGCCTTATCCTGGTTTTCAAAACCCTTTCTCCTTATTCCCCAAGATTCCCACATCTGCCTCCCTCCCTGGCCCCTCCTAGGCAACACCCAAGCAGTCCTGTGCTCCACCCTGAATGGCCCTCCTTTCCCACACAGCTTGTGACACCACTGCCCACCCCCAGGGATACAGAGGAAACCAGCCACCTCCAAGGCCAGGCAGGCGGTGCCATTCCCACAGCCATCACCCTTAACCCTTCAACACCAACCAGCTCTGCTGGAAGCAGCCCAAAGGTCTCTAATGCTGAGAGTGACATCCAAACTAGAGCTTCCCGTGAGTGTGAGGCTGGAAAGACCACACACAGAAGACATGCACAGCCCTCCGCCTAGGCCTCACACAGACATCCAGATCACTACACCTCACACACCATGCTACACACAGCAGCCCCTCTCGGGGTATCCTGCTGCCTCCACCCCAGACAAAAACAAGGCTGTTAAGTACACAGCCCACTTAACAGTCTTTTCCCGAGCCTGCAGAACCTCCCATCCACCCAGCATCACATTCAAATGCCTTATGCTATAGCAGAAGGGAGAGACCAGAGCCTAAAGCAGGAATATGACCTTCAGGTTGCATAACCTCCGGAAAATATGGGGACATCCAAGTGCACACTAAATGTTAGGTCCTATCTATGCTAGGAACGTTAGAAAGTGAAAGAAGCACTAATATCCCTCCTTTTTTGGCAAGAAGACTGAGGTCTGTGTTGCCAGGAATTCTGGCTGTGTGCTTGGTGGAGATTCCACGGGCCGCTCTCACCCCCAGGTTCACCCTCAGCAGCTTCACCTTGGTTTGTTTTATGTACAAACTAAGTAATTTAGTTTGAAGGAAGAATGCCATAGCTAAAAACATGTTCCTGCAGTTCCCATATCTCCACTTCTATCCACACTTGGAGGTTCAACCTGGACAAAGCCTTGGCCCCACCTCTCTCCCTCCTCTTCAGCCTTCTCTGCACTCTTACACACATTCCCACATGCCACTCCTCCTAAGCCATGGTTTGTTGTTCTTGGCTAGGCAATACCTACTTGCAGATACCAGGCCTGAATGGCAAAGAAGGCCAAAGTGGCCGCCAGCCTTTGCTCTGGGGCCAACGTTTTGCCCAGCAATGATGTTTACACTCCCAGCATCAAGCTCCAGAATGCTGAAACACAGCTTTCTGCTGCCTCCTTTGACCCTGGGGTCCCCTAACCCTTTAGATTTCTGCAAACCAAGTACTCTATGTTGGGATACATGCGGTAGAGGATAAGACAGATGAGATCTTAAAGGTATGCTGGGAAATAGAAGAATATGTGGAAAATCGCTCTGTAGTTCTCAAGTCTGTTTTCTCAGAAAAAGTTGGTTCTAGGAGGAGGCTGTTTCTGACATTCTGTAAGTTGTCAACAGACATCACTGCATGCATGACCCAGCCTTGGGCACTAATAGGAGAGAAAAAGAAAGATTTGCTGTCTATAAGGAACCAACCATCTATAAGAATCCAACCATCCAACGGAGAGAGAAGACAGAGCCCCATGGGTTCTTCCTGCCTGTTTCACAAACAAAACCAAATCAAAACCATGACATTGCAGTAAGGAAAGAGTTTAATTGGTGCAAGCCACCCATGCCACATGGGAGACAGAGTTATTGGTGAAACCAATCTCCCCGAAAGCTCCAAGGTTAGGAGTTTTCAAGGCTAGCTTGGTGGCAGGGGCTAGGGAGTGTGGATTGGCTGGGAATCCAATTACAGAGGTGTAGAAATTGGTCCTGTGCACTGAGTCCACCCCTGGGTAGAGGCCGTGGGCCTGTTTGTGTCACGAGTCACAAATCTAGGTAGAATTAGCCAATCACCAGAAATACAAAGTCTGAAAGGACGTCTCAAACGGCCAATCTCAGGCTCTACGATAGTGACGTTATGTACAGGAGTGATGGCGGAAGTCATAAATCTTGTGACCTCTGGAACAATGACGGGTTACCGTTTAACCACAGCTACACCTTAGCAGAATTCGGGCACCGCTCATAACCCTAACCTTGTGGCCTTTCATTAGTTTTATGAAGGCAGTTTAGTTTCGAGAAGAGCTATTATCACCCTTGCTTTAAGGTTAAACTATAAACTAAATTCCTCCGAAAGTTACGTTGGCCCATGCCCAGTAATGACCAAGGACAGCTTGGAGGTTAGAAGTGAGAAGGAGGCAACCATGTTAGATTTTTCTCACTGTCATAATTTTGCAAAGGCAGATTTAGGACCACAGCTGCATGCCAAGCCAAGGAAGAAACTCAGAGGAGATGAACTCAGGGAGTCTTCATGGGAAGATGGGACTCCAATGGGGTCTTAAAGCACTTGGCCAGGGAAAGGGGTGGATGGAAAGCATGCTGGGTGACCGAAAGTAACCTGGAGAAGACTAGAAGGGGAAGTGAGCCAGGAGGGCTTAGAGGCTGCTGAGTAGAACAGCGGTGCTAAATCTGGGGTATGGCTGAGGATACCCCCACAGATGGAAAAGTGCCATGGCACGATTGCTTACTGTCAGGCACCTTGTTAATTGATGTGTGTAAACAATGTCTTGGCCGGAACGGTGGCTCACTCCTGTAATCCCAGCACTTTGGAAGGCCAAGGCAGGCAGATCACTTGAGGTGAGGAGTTTGAGACCAGCCTGGCCAACATGGTGAAACCCTGTCTCTACTAAAAATACAAAAATTAGCCCAGCATGGTGGCAGGTGCTTGTAATCCCAGCTACTCAGGAGTCTAAGGCTGAAGAATGACTTGAACCTAGGAGGCGGAGGTTGCAGTGGGCCAAGATTGCGCCACTGCACTCCAGCCTGGGTGACAGAGTGGATATCTGTATTCCTCCTTGGAGGTAGGCAGTGTTATCCCAATTGTGGACAGGAAGAAGGTGAGGTTTAGAGAGGTGAAGTCACTTGTCCAAGGTCCCATCCCATCCTTCCTAACAAAGCTCAGCTTTCTCTCCAATCACAGGGCTTATTTGGTTGGGCCCAGCCTTTCTAGTTTCTCTAACCACTGGAAGAATATTTTCTCCTGTGAGACCAGAAAACTTCCTGAAGGCAGATTCACTTTGATTGTTCCCCCATAGCATCTAACATCTTTAACAAAGCAAGTGGTTTCGTTTTTCATTCATTCATTCATTCATTCATTCATGTCTTAAACTGGTGACCTGAAGGAAATAGATGTTAAAAGCCTGAATTTTAATTAGTGTAGCTACACACAGATCTGCAAACTTTTAAATGAATTAAGCAAATATCCTTGAGCCTTGAGGAGGAGGTGGTAACTGCATGCCTTCCCTATGCGAGGCATTATAGAGAACTTTATTTAATTTAATCCGATTATCAAACTGCAGAGTGACTATTATTCTCCCCATTTTATGAAAAAGAGCCCCTCTGGCTCAAAGAAGGTAAACACGTGGTCTGAAATCACACAGCTGGTAAAGGGCAGGGCTCAGACTCAAGTATGGGCTACAACCACTGCAGAACACTATACTCTGCGTTTTGCCTGTGTGCCTGAGCTGCCAACAGAGGAATAAAAAGTCTCAAAGCATTCACTCATTCCCCTCCTGAGAAGAGGGGCTGTGCTCTGTCTCTTCAGAAGGACCTACCAAAATATCTGTGCTCTGGGCGCCTGGGGCATTTAAGACCCCTCCTGCTGGAGGAGCCTCATACCCTGCAGCTTCAGGAGTCCCTGGAGACACCACAGCACCACCCCCCGCCCCGAACGCCTCTGGGCCTTCTCCTCTCCACAGCAACACACTCTGAAAATGGCCAAGTAGAGGAAGTACAGCCTCAGACCCTGGGTGGCACTCAGCCTGTCAGCCTTAGGAAAAGCTGAGGTTGTCCGGCAGGCACTGTGCCTCAGGGGCCTCCACCAGCGCTTCCCTCCACGCAGCGAATACCAACCCAGGTGCTGAGGATGTGGGTGTGGGTGGATTGGGAGGGCAGAAACACAAGGCAGGTATTTTCCTGAAATTCCTGGGAAACAGGCAGCTGGATAGGGGACGCTATTCTGCTTTTCTCCCCAATCTGGCTCCAGGTCTTGAGGTTGCGTCTGGCGGCCCCTGGTGTGATAGAGGTGGGTGCTAGGGGGTGGGGCAGGGGCTGAGGGAACCCCAGCCCGGCTTCCTCTATGCTCAGCTCGCCCACCTTCTTTATCTACCCCCAAGTGCATCCTCAATGTTGAGCTGAAAGGGCAGTCGCTGTGGGAAATTTGTCATCCAAACTGGCAAACTCTTGAGAGTGCAAGGAGGCCTTGTTAATCATTATGCTGGGATGACAGATGTCAATTGGAACTAGGGCAAACTAGGGCATTTCATCCTGCTGGTTGCAGGGCTTATGGCAAAGACATTGAAGGGCTAGCCACGAGGACTGCCTTTTAAGGAAAAATCATTCATTTTGGTTTAAAGTAGAGAAGTTCTACTTCCAGATACACAAACACACACACACACAAATATATATATATATGAGTCCCTAGAGCTTCTCTTTCTCCTCTCTAGTGTAAGACTTTGATCCCAGTGAAAGTAAGTAGGAGAGAATTAAAGCCACTGTCTACTGACCTCAAAAATCAAAAATATACTGTGGCAATTGTTCTATCGACAGCTTGGCTACATGTTATTTCTGTTTCCCAGGATCCCTCTCCCTGTGTGGTTCCAGAGTAGGGTTAACCAAAGATAGGTTTTGCAATGGCTTTGCAGGAGAAGTGGGACAGAGACCATTGCTCCATCTGTTGAGGTTGGATGCAGTGACAGGCAATTGTGGAGGTCCAGCCTTGCTCTCCTCTGCTCCGTGTCCAGCTCTTCTCTGGAACCCTGGTCCTGTCCTCCTATGGGGCTCCAGGCTTCCTGTCAACTCTCCACCAGCTCCCCCTGCCTGGAGCCACTTCGGCAAGTCAGCTTTCCAAATTGGTCACTCTAGGCACTGGCCCAGCTCCTCCCACATTGTGTGAGGACTTATTCCTAGAAGAAACCTCTGAGAGGGTGTTGGGGCTCATGCCTGTAATCCCAACACTTTGGGAGCTGAGGCAGGAGGATAACTTGAGCCCAGGAGTTTGAGGCTGCAGTGAGCTACGATAGTGCCACTGCACTCCAGTCTGGGTGAGAAATGAGACCCTGTCGAAGAAAGGAAGGAAGGGAGGGAGGGAGGGAGGGGAAACCTTATATCCCATAACTTCTAGTGACTCTGCTTCCCTGATTACACCTGGACAAGCATATCTGTAGGCTTAACATCCTCATAGGTATAACTTGTATGCAAAGGCACAATGCCTCCCCCCCGCCCCCCGCTACCCAGTGTGGACGGTGACTCTAAAGACAGCCTCAAAGGACAGCTCAGATGAGGTGGAACAAATGGAGTCCAGACTCCAGAGACATAGGTTTCTGGAATCAAATCCCAGTTCTGCCTACTAATAGCTACCTTGGCCAAGTTGATAGTTTTTGTCCAGCCTTCATTTTCTCCTCTGTTGTTTCTCTTGCTCTGCAATACCCAGCTACACCAAAAAGCAAACACAGAACAAACTTTGACTGCTCCCCTTCTCCCCTCTCTAACCTTCATGAATCTCCATGTTGGCCACACTAACTTCACATCCAAGTGGTGGCAGCTGGAGAAGGGAGAATTACCAAAGCTTCACCAACAAGGGAGAAGCAAGGAAGGAGGGCAGAGGGAGCTTCTGCAGGAAGAGGGGTGTCCTCACATGGCCTCCCCAGGCTACCTGGCTGGGAAGCTTTCAAGGATGGATTTCAGTGCAGAGTGTCACTTTTCAAGATGTCCATCTCTGTGCTGGTCCACGGCCCAAGCCCGAGCTGCCTTGCCCCTTCAGCTCTGCTGAAAGATGAGTAGCTTTTTTGGTTCAGATGTCACCTCCTCCCCCTAGCCCAAGCACTGTGCTTCAAATCACTGCATCACTTTTTTCAACCTCCGCCCGAACTGCACCCAGTACTATGGTAAACAGGGACAGAGACCACATCTGCCTCCTGAAAGGTCATGATGGAAATGAGACCCATGCGTAGCTCACTTAGCCACCTTGCCAAGTCATTGGGTCCTGTTCAGGATCCTGCAGATTGGATTCAAAGCAGGTGCTTTGAACGTGGTCCTTCATTGCAGGTGGTGAGGGTGAAGCAGCGCCTCCATTCATTCTGAGGAGTGGGGGTGGTAGGTGGAGATGGGGAGAAGCTGTCCAAAGGCAGAGAGCTCCTCTGCAGCAGTTGGGGAGCCAATATTGGAGTCCCTTGGCGTGTCTGGTAGACAGTATTTCCATCAGATGAGCCAACATCTGCAATGTGGACTCTTCCCATGGGCTTACTGGGCAGGTCATGTGCCCCCATAGAACCCAGATTGCAAGAGCACATGACCATCTGCCCACAAACCAGGCTCCGTGGGCTCCCTGCCCAGATTCTGCTATTTGGGTTCTAAGATTGATCTGGAGCTGACTCTCACTTAAATCAACATTTGCAATTTGCCTCCAGCCCACTCTGAATCCGAAGAGATCTACACTCCAGAACAACGTGGTATTTGCCAATCTGAGTCCTTGAATATCTGCTTAGAACTCAGCATCTCAGAGCTTTCTCACCCGTATCTATCTTTCATCTGCCTAACCTGAAGTCCTCCACTTCAGCCCTGGTGGCTCTCTTACCTTCCCAGAGAGGTTCCCATTTCCAGACTTGGTCAAGATCAGTGGTTCTCAAAATGTGGCTCCCAGACCTATTAATAGCATCAATATCACCTGGGAATTTGTTAGAAATGCAAAAGATTGGCCTCTAGACCCTAGATCTACTGAATCAAAAATTCTTGGGATAGGAGCCAGCAATCTGTTTTCCTATGCTCTCCAGGTTTAAGAACCACAGGTCTGAACTCCCTCCCTGCCTCCCTCCATCCCTCCATGAGAACTGGAATAGTATGGCAGGGGTTAGAGGTGAGCGGGCCAAGCAGAGGGAGCCCCAGAACCTGCATGCAGTAGGGCAATGGCTGAAGAGAAGAAGGTCTGTCTGCCCTCTGTTGAGTTAGTAGGGAGCCTGGCTTTCCCAGGCAGCAGAAAGTCCAGGAATCTGCTTCTTCACGAGCCTAATCTATCCCCAGAAGAGCCTGACCATATGTCCCTGCAAACAACACAGCTTGCTCTACCACAGAGCAGATGTTCCTGAGGGCTGAGCCATTTTAATAGTCAATGGGCAGCCATAAATCATCATAAATCAGCCTCTGCGTGGCTCCAGGGGAAGTGAGGCCACTTGGCCTGAGCCCCAGCATGAGAACTAGGTGTGAGCTCTGTTTGAGCCAGCACACAGGTATCAACCCAGCTGAGGAAGGAAGGGCAGGGCTCCTCCCCAAGCCAGTTCAGAGCTCAGGCTGCAGCCAACTTCCAGGACCAGACTTCCCGAGCCTGGGGCAACAGGAACCAGCTAGGGTCCCATTCACCTGCTTCAGTGGGCAGTCTGGAAAAACAGCCCCACACCCACTCCTTCCTACCCTCCTGCCCTCTTCTCCCCTCACAGTCCTTACTGAGGTTCTTCCCCAGGCATGAGGTGGGGAGCCCAGACAAAAAATGGGCCCCAAAACTTCAGGCCACTTGGGGAAGCCCAGGGAGCCAGCTGCCTAGGAAACAGCCTTCTCCAACATCACCCCCCACCAGACCTCCCAAGTGCAGCCTTCCCCATTTCCGATCTGGACCAGACACCAGATATCCAGCCATCCTCTGTGCTGAGGCTCTGGCGACGTCCTCTCTAAACCGAGTCTCCACCTGTGACACCCCATGCTGAGTCTGGAGTTCAGCACAGAGAGCTCCACAAACTCCAGAAGCCTTTAGGGCCAGTTCTCCAAAGTTTTAGAGAACAAGATAAGCCTCAGAGAGGGGCTCTGGGGTAATCACACCCTGGCCATTTGTCAGGAGGGCAAAGTGGGAGATCAACGAGGACTTGACAGGGAGGGGAGTGTAACTAAAATTTTAAAAGAATTTAAATGCTGGGCTTATTAAATGCATAAAAAGATACCAAAATAAAGGTTTCAGCAGAAGAGCCTATGAAATAAAATTTGGCACCACTGTGAGCATGAGACCAGTCCCAATGTGCAGACCTCCAACAGTGAACGTTCCAGAACAAACCACACCACCCTGGAACCTTTGGGCAGATCAGTAATACAGGAAGGCGACAGAGTTGTGAGGAAGGGTTCAGGATTTCTGTGGAGAGAGCCATGGATGAGCTGTGATCTCACCCCTCTCCCACATGGGGTTACCTTCTAACCCAAGTCTGGTAAAAAGGGGCTTCTGGGCATTCCTCAGAAGCCTGCACTATGGCTCTGGCCTAAAGCCAATCTGGAAGACAGGAACCCAGTGCATGAGTCACTCCCAAGAAAGTGGAGATGCACTTGGCCTGGTGGAGGTGGATGCATCGAAATCAGGCAAGGAGCACATCATGACCCCCAGGGACCGAGATATTAGCCCTGGAGAGAGGCATCAGTGGGGATGTCTTACAAAAGCTGTCAAAGGAGTGTGCCTAAGGAGCTGACAGGGCCCACCCACAAGAAGGCAGGGGTGATGCAGGACCACCGAGGACTGTCCAAGGAGCTGCAAGCAGCCACGTACAGGGCCCGTCTGTGGACATAGGCAGAGACATGACAGATATTGCCTTGCCATCCACGACACACTCAGTGGCATTGCATGATAATTTCCATGTGCTGTCCCTCATATGCAGTGCACAGGCCCAGGTACCACGCAAAATGTCAATAAGAGTACTTTGTTAACTCAGTTTCCCATTTCTGTCCATCTCCTCATGCTGATGTTTTGCCATGGATTATTTGTGCCTTTGATTTTCACCAAAGAAACCAGCACTTGGACCATACGCATAACAAAGTACTCAGAAGGATTAGATGATTTTTCACAAAAGGAAATAAGGTTGTATGGATCTAGGTTTCCCTTTTATGGTCCCTGTACACTAAAATACAGCCCCTGGGTCAAGGGATCTGCAGATGGGAGCATGCTGGGAATCTCTGAAGAACTCACAGTGCCCAAAGACGAGAGTGCCCTGCACATCCAGAGAGCAGAAAGTCACGTGGGGCCTTTCCTAATTCCTCCTCTCCTCTCTGCTGCTTCTCATCCCTCCACCACCTCTCTCCCACTGTCAGCTCAGGGGCATCCCACCTAATGCTCACTCGAACCAAGGGAGGAGAGGAGAGTGAAATCGAGTTCCAAATGTTTCTTAGTATCTTGCATTGGACATTGCCATTTCTGAACCGAGATTAGGGACTTAAAGCATTGGTAAGATGTACTTGATGTTTCCTTCTAGGGTGGGCAGGCAATACTGCACCCACTGAATCATTTTAAAGGAAAAATGAGACACAAAAAAAATTTAAAATTGCATTTTGATCATGCCATGAGTTGTCAGCACTCAAAGTTATCTAGTACAGAGGCTGTGGTGGTTAATTTTATGTGTCACCATGACTAGGCTAAGGAATACCCAGACAGCTGGTGAAACATTACTTCTGGATACGTCTGTGAGGGTGTTTCCCAAAGAAATTAGCAATTGAAGCAGTAGACTGGGTGAAGAGGATAGGCCCTCACCAGTGTGGGCGGGTGCCATTCAATCCATCCATTGCAGAACCAAAAAAACCAAAAAGGCTGAGGAAGGACAACTTTTCTCTCTTTCTTCTTGAGCTGGGATATCCGTCTCCTCCGGTCCTTCAACATCATCTCCTCTGAAGGGTTCTCAGCCCTTCCTATTCGGACACTCCATATCTGGCAGATCATGGTGGCAGATCATGGGACTTCCTGGCCTCTATAATTGTATAAGTCAATTACCATAATAAATCTCATATATTCATATTATACTATGGATATAGCTGTCTGTCTGTCTATAGATATAGGTATCTTAGCTATTGTAGCTATATCTATTGACAGATACATAGCTATAGATAGATAGATAAATAGATAGCTTTTTTACAGATACATAGATATATAGGATAGATAGAGATATAGGATAGATAGATACATATATCCTATATATCTATTTATAGTATTTTTATATATACCTACTTATAGATAGATATATATAGGATATGGATATATAGATAGATATCTATGTATCTATAAATGGCCATATCTATAGATATCATATACATATATACATAACCATAAATAGCTATATATCTATAGATATTTATGGATAGCTATCTACCATGGGTTCTATTTTTCTGGAGAACCCTGACTAACACAGAGGCTGTATATTGAGCACTTACCATGTACCAAGCATTTCCTCTGCAGCCAATTATTGTTATCCTCACTTCATAGCTAAGGAAGCTAAAAAGGTTCAAGAATCCTCCAGGTGACCCACAGTTACCACTGGAGAAGCTGAGGTTGAACTAGCATGTCTCTAATCCATAGTCCTTGTTCTTCACGTCCCCAAATTCAACACAATTCTTTCTGCCTGTGGGTTCATCCCAGATTCTAAAACACAGAAATGGGAATCAGGGAGCACTCCCATGTTTGTTCACATATGGCTAAATTTCCTAGCGACTTATAAAATCTGCAATTCATGTCTGCCGCACTAGCACAAGCCCCAGGTGTGGCCCAAGGAGAACAGTCGGGCCCTCGGCTCCCTGCAGCCCAAGCCCCTTCCCCAGAAGGAGCAGGCCTCACACAGGCAATAGTGTGCAAGGAAGCTCTCAGCCCCACAGCACAGAGATGTGAAGTAGGAAGCGCTTTCCTTTTTGGTCTTTACCACATGCTTTGCAGTCAGACTGCACTTTAAAGTCAGTATCAGATTGGTGGTGCTGGTCAAGGTCCAAGACAAATGTGTGATGTTTGTTTTTAAGCCAGGCCTCCTGAGCTGCAAACCCTGCAAGGGAAACACCTCCTTTTACAGGCATTCATGGGCACTGCCAGAGAGCTCCTTAAGTGGAGGAAGATTTTTCTTTTCTAGAAACATTTCAGAGACTCGGGGATACAAACTAAGTCAAGTACAAGCTTGAGTGGTCTCTAATTTCCTGTGAGGCAAACAGATAGGACAGATCTCATTCACAGGAAATGACTTGTGTGGGTTTGGAGATTGGAAGCAGGGTAGAGATGGCCCTCAGATCCTGGGCACATCTTGACCCTCTAATATCCTCCTGGGATAGTGGCATCCTGACAGTTGCCAAGGATCACAGCAAGGAAGATTCTGGCCAAGCCACGTAACTCCTTTAGTCAACAGCCCATTAGCAAGCCAGCAGCCAGCCAGGCCTCCCACCTAGAAAACACAGTGATGAGAATCTTGGGCTTTGAATCAGATGCAGGTTCAGAGCACGGCCCTGCCCTCACCATCCATGGGGCCCTTGGTAACCTTGTTACCAAGACCCAGTTTCCTGATCTGTAAATTCGGGGCAATGGCAATGCCCAAGAGGCTGATTGTGAGGATGTAATGAGATGACATTCGTAAAGCAGCCTGCACAGTTCCTGGCTATTAAATCTTAAGTGTTAAACACATGTGCACTTAATAAAGTATAAAAATAATTATGCTGTTTTATGATAGTCTTGGGGAAAAATTAAATTAAAAAATTATAAAGCTTCCCTTCCCCCAGGATTCCAAGCCCTAATTTAGATCATTGTGACAACTTTTGTGAAGTTTCAAAAGCAGTGCTGAATTTACACTTTATGGAAGATATGGTAGTCATACTTTTTCCTATTCCTCCCACTAAGTACAACTAAAAGCCCTGAGAACTCTACGTGAAACAAACACAAGAGAACTCTGAAAGCTGGAACGAAAAAGGCAGATCAGCTAGGAATCTTAGGACCCAAGATCAACAGTGGTGAGCAACCTGGGCTTTCTTTTTGCCTCAACTATACCACAGTTGGAACTGAAGAATACAGCCAACAGAAAAGAAGACAGGCAAGCCCCACACAAAGCCCTGCTCACTCTAGCCCAAGGAAAGGAGCAGCCTAGCAAGACCAAACACTTTTAGAAAATAACTCCTCTACTCCAGCCAAACATCACAGAAAAAACTGTAACTGCACTCACACCCACACCAGCAAAGGCCAGAGGAGAGCTACTCTCCACCAGTCTCACCAGACTGAAATCAGGCACCACCAAGAACACCGCAGGGTGCAGTCACAGAAGGTCAAGAAAGAAGTTGGGACTTTTATTTTCATTGGATGGTTACAAGACACCCTCCCTCAGAGTGTAGGTGGAGACCAAAAAGACACTTAGAATTCACATCCAAGTAGCAATAACAAGATACCCCTCCCCCATTGCACAGGGTTTATGTCAGAGCAGGCAACATGGAAAGCAGTAACAAGGCATTTCTACCCCTCCCAGATAAAAGGTGAGGAGCTGAATATCCCACCCCTATTCAGCCATAATGAGGATCCCTCTGGATTAGTCCATACTCATGCTACTGTGAAGGAATATCCAAGAATGGGCAATTTATAAACGAAAGAGGTTTCATTCACTCACAGTTCCACATTGCTAGGGAGGCCCCAGGAAACTTATGATCATAGCAGAAGGCAAAGGAGAAGCAGGAACCTTACCTTCTTCACAAGGTGATGGGACAGAGGGAGTGCAAGCAGGCGAAATGCCAGGTGCTTATAAAACCACTGGATCTCATGAGACTCACTATCATGAGAAAAGCATGGGGAAACCTACCCTCATGATCCAATTACCTCCACTTGGTCCTGTCCATGACATGTGGGGATTATGAAGATTATAATTCAAGATTCGATTTTGGATGTTGACACATCCAAACCATATCACCCTCTCTCAGGTGTCCTTGGTGGTCAAGTAAGCAACCAAGGCTTCTGCTTCCCCATGGCAACAATTATGTGCCCTTCTCCTGCTGGAATAGTGTTTAAAAAGTGTATTAGTCAGTTCTTATACTGCTATAAAAAACTACCGGAGACTAGGTAATTTACAAAGAAAAGAGGTTTAATTGATTCACAGTTTCACAGGCTGTACAGGAGGCATAGCTGGATAAGTCTCAGGAAACTTACGATCATGGCAGAAGGGTGAAGGGAAAGCAAACAAGTCTTCTCCTGGTGGCGTGAGAGACAGAAAGTGAAAAAAGAAGGGCCACACACTTTCAAACAACTGGGTCACATGAGAAGTCATCCACTATCATGAGAACAGCAAGGGAGAAACTGGCCCCATGAACCAATCACCTCCTACCAGGCCCCTCCCACAACATTGAGGATTACAGTTCAACATGAGATTTGGGTGGTAACACAGAGACAAACCGTATCATTCCACCCTGGCCCTTCCTAAATCTCATGTCCTTCTCACATTTCAAAACACAATCATGCCTTCCCAACAATCCCCCAAGTCTCAGCTCATTTCAGCATTAGCTCAAAAGTCCAAGTCCAAAGTCCCATCTGAGACAAGGCAAGTCCCTTCCACCTATGATCCTGTAAAATCAAAAACAAATTAGCTATTTCCAAGATACAAAGTGGGTGCAGGCATTGGGTAAATGCTCCCATTCAAAACGGGAGAAATTGGCCAAAACAAAGGAGCTACAGGCCCCATGCAAGTCTAAAACCCAGCAGAGAAGTCATTAAATCTTGAAGTTTCAAAATAATCTCCTTTTACTCCATGTCTCACATCCAGGCCACACCAGCACAAGGGGTGGGCTCCCAAGGCCGTAAGCAGCTCTGCATCTCTGGCTCTGTGGGGTATCGCCCCCATGGCTGTTTTCATGATCTGGCATTGAGTGCCTGCAGATTTTCCAGGCCCACAGTGCAAGCTGTCTGTGGATCTACCATTCTAGGGTCTGGAAGACAGTGGTCCTCTTCTCACAGCTCCACTATGCAATGCCCCAGTGGAGGCTCTGTGTGGGGGCTTCAACCCTACATTTCCCCTCTGCATGGCCCTAGTAGAAGTTCTCCATGAGGGCTCCACTCCTGCAGCAGACTTCTGCCTAGGCATCCAGGTGTTTCCATACATCCTCTGAAATCTAGCACAGGCTCCCAAACCTCAATTTTTGCCTTCTGTGCACCTGCAGGCCCAAAACCATGTGGAGGCTGCTAAGGTGTAGAGCTTGCACCCTCTGAAGCAATGGTCTGAGCTGTTCCTTGGCCTCTGTTAGCCACAGCTGGAGCTGAAGCAGCTGAGGTACAGGATGTTATGATCTGAAGCTGCACAGAGCAGTGGAGCCCTGGGCCTGGCCCACAAAACCATGTTTCCTTCCTAGGTCTCCAGGCCTGTGATGAGAGGGGCTGCCATGAAGGCCTCTGAAAGCCCCTGGAGACATCGTTATCATTATCTTGGCTGCTAACATTCAGCTCTTCTTTACTTATACAAATTTCTGCAGCCTTTAATTCCTCCCCGGAAAATGGGTTTTTCTTTCCTAGTACATGGTCAGGCTGCAAATTTTCCAAACTTTCATGCTCTTTTTCCCTTTTAAATATAAGTTATCTTTTCTTATGCAAATTACCATAGGCTTTTAGAAGCATCCAGACCATATCTTGAATGCTTTGCTGCTTAGAGATTTCTAGTGCCAACAAAAGCCAAAATAGACAAATGGAATCCAATTAAACTCTAGAGCTTCTGTGCAGTGAAAGAAACAATCATTAGAGTGAACCAGCAACCAAGAAAATGGGGAAAAAATTTTTGCAATCTACCTATTTGACAACAGGCTAAAATCCAGAATCTACAAAGAACTGAAACAGATATATAAGAAATAAATAAACAAACCCATCCAAAAGTGGGCAAAGGATATGAACGGACATTTTTCAAAAGAAGACATATATGAGGCCAACAAATATATGAAAAAATGCTCATCATCACTGGTTATTAGAGAAATGTAAATCAAAACCACATTGAGATACCGTCTCATTCCAGTTAGAATGATGATCATTAAAAAATCTGGAGACAACAGATGCTAGAGAGGATGTGGAGAAATAGGAACACTTTTACACTGTTGGTGGGAGTGTAAATTAGTTCAACCATTGTGGAAGACAGTGTGGTGATTCCTCAAGGACCTAGAAATAGAAATTCCATTTGACTCAGCAATCCCACTACTGGGTATATACCCAAAGGGTTATAAATCATTCTATTATAAAGACACATGCACATGTATGTTCACTGTGGCACTGTTTACAATAGCAAAGACCTGGAACCAACCCAAATACCCATCGATGATAGACTGGACAGGGAAAATGTGACATATATACACCATGGAATACTACGCAGCAGTAAAAAATTATGAGTTTGTGTCCTTTGTAGGGACATGGATGAATCTGGAAACTATCATTCTCAGAAAACTGACACAAGAACATAAAATCAAACACCACATGTTCTCACTCATAGGTGAGTGTTGAACAATGAGAACACATGGACACAAGGAGGGGAGCATCACACACTGGGGTCTGTTGGGGGAGACTAGGGAAGGGACAGCATGGGGTGGAGAGGTTGGGAAGGGATAATATTGGGAGAAATGCCACATATAGGTGAAGGGGGGAATAGAAGCAGCAAACCACATTGCCATGTGTGTATCTATGTAACATTCCTGCGTGATCTGCACATGTACCCCAGAACTTAAAGTACAATTTTAAAAAAAGTTTTTTTAAAAAGAAAGAAAAAAAAGAAATTTCTTCTGCCAGATACCTTAAATCATTTCTCTCAAGTTCAAAGTTCCGCATATCCCTAGAGCAGGGGCACAATGCCACCAGTCTCTTTGCTAAAGCACAGAAAGAGTGACCTTTGCTGCAGTTCCCAATAAGTTTCTCATCTCCAGCTAAGACCACCTCAGCCTGGACTTCATTGTCCATATCACTATCAGCATTTAGGTCAAAACCATTCATCAAGTCTCTAGGAAGTTTCAAACTTTCCCTCATATTCTTTTCTTCTGAAGCCTCCAAGCTGTTCCAACTTCTGCCCATTACCGAGCTCCAAAGTTGCTTCCACATTTTCAGGTATCTTTATAGCAATTACCTACTTCTCTGGTACCAATTTCCTATATTAGTTCCTTCTCGCACTGCTATAAAGAACTACCTGAGACTGGATAATTTATAAAGAAAAGAGGTTTAATTAACTCACAGTTCCATAGGCTGTACAGGAGGCATGGCAAGGGAGGCCTAAAGAAACTTACAATTATGGCAGAAGGGTGAAGGGGAAGCAAAGTCTTCACATAGAGGCAGAATAGAAAAAAAGCAAAGGAAGAAGTGCTACCCACTTTCAAACAACCAGGTCTCATGAGAATTCACTCACTTTGAGAACAATAAGTGGGAAAACAGCCCCATGATCCAATCACCTCCCATCAGGCCCCTGCCCTACACTGAAGATTATAATTCCACATGAGATTTGGGGGGGTACACAGAGCCAAAAAATATCAAGGGGGAAAAAAGCTGAAACAAGATTTAAATAACATCCAGAGTCTCAAAATATAATATTCAAAATGTACAAGTTTCAATTAAAAATCACTCATCATACAAGAAACCAGAAAACAAGCTGAATGGAAAAGAAAATCTACACACCAACACTAACATAATAAAGAGGTTAGAATTAACTAACAAAGGTTTTAAAACAACCATCATAAAAATACTTTAATGAACAATTCATGAGCAGGCTTCAGACAAATGAAAAAAAAAGGAAAGTGTATGTAAAGAATTAAAAAGTTAAAGGAAAGAAACAATACATTTCTATATCTTTCTTGAAGGTAAAAAGCCAAATGGAAACTTTAGAACGGAAAAATAAAACAACTCACTTGATGTATTCAACAGTGTAATAGAGGGAGAGAATCAGTGAACCTGATGACAGAACAATAAAAAATACTCAATCATAACAACAGAGAGAAAACAGGCTGAAAAAAAATGGACAGAGGCTTAAGGACATGTAGATTTGTAATATACACAAAAAAAGAAATCTAAAAGCCATATCATCAGAGTCCTGAAAGGAGAGGAGAAATAGGACAGGGCTGGAAAAAACTTTAAGAAATATTGTCTGAAAACTTTCAAATTTAGCAAAAGATAGCAACATGCAGACTCAAGAAAGTGAGGAAACCCGAAAAGGATAAACACAAAGCAATCTACATCAAACACATTAGAAAAAAACTTCTGAAAACTAAAACAAAGAAAATACCCCAAAAGAGAAAAATGACACTTTATGTAGAGAAGAAGAACAATTTGAATGATGGTGTATTCTCAGTAGATACCAAGAAGGCCATGAGGAAATGGCTTAACATTTTCCAAGTGCTGAAAGAAAAGAATTGTCAAGCAAAAATCTATATCCAACAAAAATAGCCTTCTGAAATGAATGGAAAATGAAGACATCTCAGACAAAAACTAACACGCCTTGCCACCAACAGGACCATAAAAGATTGGCTAAAGGAAGTTCTCCAGGCAGAAAGGAAATGGCAATAGAAGGAATCTCGTAACATCAGCAAGGAAAAACAATGAAAAGAATAAAAATAGGGGTAAATATAGTATAATGTTTGACAGATTAAGCAAAAATTCTAACACTGACATGATTCTAAATGTATGTAGAGAAAAGATTTAATACCCATATAATATAAATGAAGAAGGGTTAAGGGATATAAAAGGAGATTTCTACAAGCCACTTAGACTGATAAAATGATGACATCATTAGACTCTTGTAAGTTATTTATGTATTATTATATTACATTGTGTGCATATGAACACAATGTAATATCCAGAGCAACGACTAAGAATGCTATATTCAAAATACTATAGATATATCAAAATGGAATTATAGACAAATAAAAATATGTTCAGGTAACCCACAAGAAGGCAGATAAAAGAAAACAGAAATACTAAAATGAGAGGAATAAATAAATAAATAAATAAATAAAATGACTGATTTAAGCCTAAATATATCAATAATTATATTAAATGTAAATGGCCTAAATATACCAATTAAAAGACATATTGGCAGAGTGGGTTTAAAACATGCATGTTATTTACAACATACTTCAAATACAACAATATAGGCAGATTTAAGGTAGAAAAATGAAAAAAATACGCATCATGCAAATAATAATCAAAGAAAGCATAACTGGTTATATTAATATCAAATAAAGTCAACATCAGAGCAAAGAAAATTACCAGAGACAGACAAGGACATTATATAATAATAAAAGGGTTAATTAACTAATAATTAGTAGTTATAAATGTGTATGCAGGCCAGGCGTGGTGGCTGACCCCTATAATCCCTATACTTTGGCAATCTAAGGCTGGAGGATGTCTCAAGCTCAGGAATTCAAGACCAGCCTGGGCAACATACATAGACTCCATCCCCATCTCTACAAAAAGTTTAAGAATTAGCTGGGCATGAAATAGCTGTAGTCACAGCTATTCAGGAGGCTAAGGCGGAAAGACCACATGAGCCCAGGAGTTCAAGGCTGAAGTGAGCTATGATTGCACCACTGCACTCCAGACTGGGCAACAGAGTGAGACCAGAATGTCTCTAAAAATAAATAAATGAATAAATGCATATGCATCAAACAACAGAGCTGCAAAATATGTGAAGGAAAAAGACTGATAGAACTGAAGGGATAAATAAACAAATTTACAATTACAGTTGGTGACTTCAACACCCTCTTTCAACAACTTATAGAAAAGCTAGACAGAAAGTCAGCAAAAATATAAAAGAATTTAACACCACCATAACCAAATGAAAGCTAATTGACATTATTTATAAGACACTCCTCCCAACAAAAGCAGAATGTACATTTTTTTCAAGTGTTTACAGAACATACATCAAGATAAATCATATCCTAGGAAAACAAACCTTGACAAATTTTTTTAATTTAAGTCATACAGACTCTATTCTCCAACTACAATAAAAATAAAACTAGAAACCAATAACAGAAAAAGAATAGGAGAATAAACAATTCATTTCTAAATAATCTAGAAGTCAAAGAGAAAGTCTCAGGAAATGTTTTTAAAGACATTGAACTGAATGAAAATGAAAATGTAACGTCAAAATTTGTGGGACACAAAGTAGTGCTTTGAGAACAATTTATAGAATTAGAAAAAAAAAAGTCTTGAATCAATAATCTAAGCTTCCACCTCAAAAAAAAAAAA
>NW_016107315.1:14355097-14361335 GCF_001604975.1 Cebus imitator
AAAAAAAAAAAAACCCAGTGGGAAAAAAAAAGAGCAAAATAAACCCAAAGCAAGTGGAAGGAAGGAAATAATAAAGGGAACAGCAAAAATCAATGAAATTGAAAACAATAAAAAATTAAAAATTAATAAAACAAAAAAGAGCTTATTTGAAAAGATCAATAAAATTGGCCATTTTTTTTCTTTGAGATGGAGTCTTACTCTGTCACCAGGCTAAAGTCTAGTAGCGTGATCTCAGTTCACTGCAACCGCCACCTCCCGAGTTCAAGCAATTCTCCGGCCTCAGCCTTCCAAGTAGCTGGGACTACAGGTGTGCACCACCACATCCAGCCAATTTTTGTATTTTTAGTAGAGATGGGGTTTCACCATGTTAGCCAGGATGGTCTTGATTTCTTGACCTCATGATCTGCCCATCTTGGCCTCCCAATGTGCTGGGATTACAGGTGTGAGCCACCACACCTGGCAAAATTGACAAATCTTTAAGAAGACTGAAAAAGAAAACAGAAATAAATAATATAAAGAATGAAACACAGCATGTCATTACAGAGCCCACAGATATCAGGAGAATAACATAGGAATATTGTAAACAACTCTCCTTACATAAATTTAAGTTAGAAGAAATAAATCAATTTTTTGAAAGACACAAACTCATAACTCACACAATATGAAATAAGTAATTTGAATAATCCTATTAACTATTAACAAAATTAAATTTGTAACTTTAAAATTCCAAAAGAGAAATCTCCAGGTCCAGATGGTTTCACTAGTGCATTCTACCAAGTAGGGAAAAATTAACACCAATTCCATACAGCCTCTTACAAACATCATAAAAGTAGAAAACACTTCTCAATTCATGTAAAGTAGTTAGCATTGCACTGATACCCAAACCAGGTAAGGACAGTACAGAAAAACAAAAAAACTACACACCAATATTCCTCATGAATATAAATGCCAATATCCTTAACCAAATATGAAACAGAATTCAGCAATACATAAAAGAATTGAACTCATGACCAAATAGAGTTTATTCCAGATATGCAAGGCTGATTCAATTCCCAGTCAACATCATCCACCATATTAAAAGGCTAAAGAAGAAAAAATTCATAATCATAATATTAGCCAACAAGAAAAAAGCATTTGACAAAATTCAACACTAGAAATAGAAGTAATCTTCCTCAACCTGCTAACGAGTATCTACGAAATGCCTACAGGTAACATTATACTAATGGTAAAGAATTAATGCTATCTACCCTCCCCTTGTCAAGTTCAGGAACAAGGTAAGAATTGCCTACTCAGCACTCAATATAGTGCTGAAGGTTCTAGCCAGTGTGAGGAAAAGGAAAAGAAATAAAAGGCATATAGATCCAAAATGAAACTGTCTCTATTTGTTAGTGACATTATTATATATGTTGAAAATTCCAACTAACCTATTTTTTTAAAAAACTTCTAGAATTAATGAATGAGTTCAGCAAGCTTACGGGATACAAGACACTTTTTTTTTTTTTTTGAGACAGGGTCTCATTCTGTCACCCAGGTTGAAGCAGAGTGGTGTAATCATGGATGACTGCAGCCTCAAATTCCTGAGCTTAAGTGATGCTCACACCTCAGCCTCCCAAGTAGCTGAAAATACATGTGTACACCACCATACCCAGCTAATTTTTAAAATTTTTTGTAGAGACAGGGTCTCATCATCTTGCTTAGGCTGTTCTCTAACTCCTGGGTTCAAGTGATGCTCCCACCTTGGCGTCAAAATGTGTTGGTATTACAGGCATTAGCCACTGCACCCAGCCAGGACAAATATTTTAAGAGCTAATCATATTTCTACATATGAGCAATGAACACATCAATACTAAAAGTGAAAATATAATATTGCTGACAATACCTAAAAAGAATTAAATACTTGGGTATAAATTTACCATGTATAGAACTTCTATGCTAAAATCTGCAAAATGCTGATGAAAGAAAAAATTCCTAGATAAATGGCAAGAAATACTTTGCTATAGATTAAAAGATTCAATATGAGGAGAAGATTCTCCTCAAATTTATGTAAAGATTTAACATATTGTTATCAAAATGCTAGCAAGGATTTTTGTAGATATGTACAAAATTAAAATTTATAAGAAAAGCCAAAAGAACTAGAATAACTAAAGAAATTTTTAACAGAAGAATAATTAAGAGGAAATCATCTACCCAATTTTAAGACTTATCATGTGGCTACCATAATAAGTACTGCGTGGTATTGGCAAAGGGAAAGACACACAAATTTTTCATCAGTAACAGAAAACCCCAAAACAAACCTACACAAATACACCAAACTGATTATTAATAAAAGGGTAAAAGCAATTTATGAAGGAAAGACAGCCTTTTCAACAAATGTTGCTGGAACCATTCATTGAACACTCAGAGGCAATAAAATGAACCTCAATCCAAGTCTCATATCTTATAAAAAGAAAAAATTCAGTTAAAATGGATCATGGACTTAAATATAAAGCATAAAACTATAACAAAAAATTTAAAGAAGAAAATCTTTATGATCCACAACTAGGCAAAGAGTGCCTGAATGATACAAAGTCACAGTCCCAAAAGGGACAAATGATAAGTGGGACTTCTTCAAAATTAAGAATTTTGCTCTGCAAAAGACTCTATCGAGAGGTCTACAGACTAGGAGAAAGTATTTGCAAACAAATTTCCAGCAAAGGACTAGCCTCTAGAATATATAAAGAACACTCAAAACAAAAATAAATCAACATTCCAACAAGAGAGTGGGCAAAAGGCATGGAAACATTTTATCCAAGAAGATAAAAATGAAAAATAAGCACATAAAAAAATGTTCACATCATTAATCATTAGAGAAATGCAAATTAAAACCATAAGATATCCCTATGCATCTATCAATATGGCTAAAATGAAAAATAACAACAATACTAAATGTTGGCAAGAATGTGGAGAAACAAGATCACTCACTCGGTGGTGGAAATATAAAATGGTATAAACACTCTGGAAAAGTTCAGCAGTGTCTTACAAAACTTAACATGCAACTATCATACAACTCAGCAATTGCACCTCTAGCCCTTTATCCCAGAAAACATTTTTATACAAAAACCTAGGCATGAATATTTATTTCACTTTTTTTTTTTTAGTTAAAGCCAAACACTTGAAACATCCTTCAGTGGGTGAATGGTTTAAAAAATGTGGGACAGCTATGCCATAGAATTCTACTCAGAAATGGAAAGAAACAAACTATTGATACACACAACAGTTTAGATGAATCACCAGAGAATTATGCTGATGATAAAAGCCAAGCCAACTTCTGATTTTCAGTCCAGCGTGTAAGGAGCTTAGAAATCACTATTCTGTCTCACAAGTTTAAAAAGCAGAAAAAAAAAACCCTGAAAATTAGCAGTTCTTCTTAGATCCATCAGAGAAGTAAGGTCACAAGGCAAACTATTATCCCCAAAATTGGAGAGACAGACAGGTTAACACAAAGAATCGCAACTTACCAGAGCAGAAACCCACGATCAGAAACCTTTGTGGAAGGTATTGGAGTAGGAAAACCTAAACTGTAATTAACAAATTGCCAGAAGCTCAGTGTGCACATGTCTCAGAGTTAAAAACTGCAGGGCTTATCCAGTCGTGGAGGGAACTATGCACACACAGTTTTGTGGGTTTTGCCTCCAGGTTCTCACAGTGAATATTAATTTAAAAGTCCTCTTGTGGGCTGGGAGCAGTGGTTTATGCCTGTAATCCCAACACTTTGAAAGGACGAGGTGGGAGGATTGCTTGAGCCCATGGGTTCAAGACTAGTCTGGGCAACATAGGAAGACCAAACAGCTTAAAAAAAAAAAAAAAATTAAAAATTAGCTGGGCATGGTGGCATGCACCTGTGGGCCCAGCTACTCAGAAGGATGAGGGGAGGATTGCTTGATCCTAGGAGTTTGAGACCAGCCTGGGCAACAATGTTTCTACAAAAAAAAAAAAAAAAAAAAAAAAAAAACAATTTAATTAGCTGGACATGGTAGTGTGTACCTGCGGTTCCAGTCACGCAGGAGGCTGAGGTGGGAGGATATCTTCAATCCGGGAAATCAAGGCTGCAGTGAGCCATGATCATGCCATTGCATTCTAGCCTGTGTGACATAGTAAGACCTGTTTCAAAAACAAACAAACAAAAAATCCCTTTCTGCTTCCGGGAGAGGAAGGGAGAAATTAATCATTTTGAAATGTGTAGCTAAAGCAGGTAGGTAGATGTAATACCCAATGGGGGCAGAGGTCCCAGCCTTGATTAAGGTAGCTGGGGGAGCTCTCTGTTCTCCTTAGCAAGGCCTCCCTTCAAAAGCAAATTATTTTACCAGAACCTAAATTATAAAGGTTTTTCTTTAGCCTAACTGACCTGGGCAAAGCGAATACCCAGTTCCAGACACCCCTAGCCATCATGTACAACATAAAGGGGTGAAAAAAAAACTGAGCAGCACTGGTGAAGTTCATAGACTAAAACCTACACACAGCACTATAGGACACTCCCCTTGTCCCCACACCTTACCACCACATTACTAAAGGCCTCTTTACTGCACTTTCTTTTACCCAGTACCTCATGTCTGACTATCCAGAAAAAATTACAAGGTGTACTAAAAGACAGTAAAAATAGTTTGTAGAGACAGATGAAGCATCAGAACAGATTTAGAATATGGCAAGGATGATGAAATTTTCAGACCAGGAATTGGAAACAACCATGATTAATATGAAGGGGCTTCCAAAAGTTCATGAAGGCTGGGCATGGTGGCTTATGCCTTTAATCCCAGTACTTTGGGACATTCGAGTGTGTGAATCACTTGAGCCAGGAATTTGAGACAAGCCTGGGCAACATGATGAAACCATATCTCTACAAAAAAGAAAATTAGCTAGGCATGGTGGTATGCACCTATGGTCCGAGCTACTTAGGGGTAGAGGGCTGAAGTGGGTGGATCAATTGAGCCTGTGAGGCACAGGTTGCAGTGAGCCAAAATCGTGCCACTGCACTCCAACCTAGGCAACAGAGCGAGACCTCATTAAAAAAAAAGAAAGAAAGAAAAAAGAAAAGAAAAATGTTTATGAAAAATATATATTAAGAAAAAACCATGAATGAATTTCAAAGTTATCTACACCAAAATAAACTCGTACTAACTTGTAATAACATGTCTGAACAAGACCTAGTTTGAGGCACTAAAAAGGATAAGACATCAGTTTGAAAAGAGCCCCTATCACAGCAACATGAAATTCTGCTAAAATTAAAGCAAGAATGAACAACACATTTACAGTGGAGTTTACGTGAAAGAATGATGAAATCATTGAGGCTTTATAAAAAGTTGTAGGGACATCTCCTCAAATAAATCAGCAGTTTACAAATGGATAACTTGATAAAGAAGGAAATTGTGGTTCAGATGAAGCCCACAGCAGCAGAGCATTCACATTAATTGTGAGGGAAAAAAAATGTATCTTGTTTGTGCCTTAATTGAAGAGGACTGACAATTAATAGCACAAATAATAGCCAACACCAAAGGCATTTCAGCCTACACAATTCTGACTGAAAAATTAAGGTCTATCAAACATTCCACTCACCAGGTTTCAAAACCATTGCACCCAGATCAGCTGCAGACAAGTGCAGTGCTTTCAATGGAAGTTTTAAACAAGTGGGATTAAGATCCCAAAATATTTCTTCAAATAATTGTAACAGGACATGAAACATGGCTTTATCAGTATGATCCCGAATACAAAGCACAATCAAACCAATGGCTACCAAGAGGTGGAAGTGCTCCAGTCAAAGCAGAAGCAGATCGGTTAAGGGCAAAAGTCATGGCAACCATTTTTTGGGATGCTCAAGGCATTTTTCTTGTGGACTTTCTGGTTGGCCAAAGAACAGTAAGATCTACTTATTACAAGAGTGTTTGGAGTTAGCCAAAGCTTTCAACAGAAAAAGGCCCCAGGAAAGCTTCAGCAGAGAGTCATTCTCCACCACAGCAAAGTTCCTACTCATTCTTCTTATCAGACAAGGGAAACTTTGTGAGAGTTTCAATGGAAAATTATTAGGTATCCATCTTACTGTTCTGAACTGACTTCTTTGTTTTCTAATCTTAAAAAGTCTTTTTCCCCCATTTATTTATTTTATTGCATTTTAGGTTTTGGGGTACATGTGAAGAACATGCAAAATTGTTGCATAGGAACACACGTGGCAGTGTGATTTGCTGCCTTCCTCCCCATCACCTACATC
>NW_016107315.1:14362475-14404813 GCF_001604975.1 Cebus imitator
ATGTGGCACCAGACAAGGATGCCCGCTCTCACCACTGCTATTCAATATAGTATTAGAAGTTCTAGCCAGAGCAATCAGGCAAGAAAAAGAAATAAAGGGTATTCAATTAGGAAAGGAGGAAGTCAAATTGTCTCTATTTGCAGACAACATGATTGTATATTTAGAAAACCCCATCGTCTCAGCCCAAAATCTCCTGAAACTGATAAGCAACTTCAGCAAAGTCTCAGGATACAAAATCAGTGTGCTGAAATCACAAGCATTCCTATACACCAATAACAGACTAACAGAGAGCCAAATCATGAGCAAATTTCCATTCACAATTGCTACAAAGAGAGTAAAACACCTAGGAATACAACTAACAAAGGATGTAAAGGACCTCTTCAAGGAGAACTACAAACTACTACTCAAGGAAATAAGAGAGAACACAAATAGATGGAAAAGCATTCCATGCTCATGGTTAGGAAGAATCAATATTGTGAAAATGGCCATACTGCCCAAAATAATTTACAGATTCAACACTATCCCCATCAAGCTACCTATGACTGTCTTCACAGAACTGGGAAAAAAACCTTAAACTTCATATGGAATGAAAAGAGAGGCTGCATAGCCAAGTCAATTCTAAGCAAAAAGAACAAAGCTGGAGGCATCACGCTACCAGACTTCAAACTATACTACAAGGCTACAGTAATCAAAACAGCATGATACTGGTACCACAACAGAGTTGTAGACCAATGGAACAGAACAGAGGCCTTAGAAGCAATGCCACACATCTACAACCATCTGATCTTTGACAAACTGGGCAAAAACAAGCAATGGGGAAAGGATTCCCTGTTTAATAAATGGTGTTGGGAAAACTGGCTAGCCATGTGCAGAAAGCAGAAACTGGACCCCTTCCTGACACCTTACACTAAAATTAACTCCAGATGGATTAAAGACTTAAACATAAGGTCTAACACCATAAAAACCCTAGAAGAAAATCTAAGCAAAACCATTCAGGACATATGCGTATGTAGGGCTTCATAACTAAAACACCAAAAGCACTGGCAACAAAAGCCAAAATAGACAAATGGGATCTAATTAAACTCCAGAGCTTCTGCACAGTAAAAGAAACCATCATTAGAGTGAACCAGCAACCAACAGAATGGGAAAAAATTTTTGCAATCTACCCATCTGACAAAGGGCTAATGTCCAGAATCTACAAAGAACTGAAGAAGATTTACAAGAAAAAAAACAAACAAACCCATTCAAAAGTGGGCAAAGGATATGAACAGACACTTTTCAAAAGAAGACATAAATGAGGCCAACAAACTTATGAAAAAATGCTCATCATCACTGGTCATTACAGAAATGCAAATCAAAACGACATTGAGATACCATCTCATGCCAGTTAGAATGGCGATCATTAAAAAATCTGGAGACAACAGATACTGGAGACGATGTGGAGAAATAGGAACACTTTTACACTGTTGGTGGAAGTGTAAATTAGTTCAACCATTGTGGAAGATAGTGTGGTAATTCCTCAAGGATCTAGAAATAGAAATTCCATTTGACCCAGCAATCCCATTACTGGGTATATATCCAAAAGACTATAAATCATTCTATTATAAAGACACATACACACATATGTTCACTGTGGCACTGTTTACAATAGTAAAGACCTGGAACCAACACAAATGCCCATCAATAATAGACTAGACAGGGAAAATGTGGCACATATACACCATGGAATACTATGCAGCTATAAAAAACTATGAGTTTGTGTCCTTTGTAGGGACAGGGATGAAACTGGAAACCATCATTCTCAGCAAACTGACACAAGAACAGAAAATCAGACACCACCTGTTCTCACTCATAGGCAGGTGTTGAACAATGAGAACACATGGACACAAGGTGGGGAGCATCACACACTGGGGTCTGTTGGGGGAGACTAGAGGAAGGACAGTGTGGGGTAGGGAGTTGGGGAGGGATAACAGGGGGAGAAATGCCAGATATAGGTGATGGGGATGGAGGCAGCAAACCACATTGCCATGTACGTACCTATGCAACAATCCTGCATATTCTTCACATGTACCCCAGAACCTAAAGTGCAATAAAATATATATATATATCAAAAAAGAAAAGAGAGAGGACACAAGTTACCAATATAAAAAATGAGAAAGGGACTAACACTACAGATCACATGGACATTAAAAGGATAACGAAGGAATGCTATGAACAACTTTATGCTGGCAAGTTTGCTAACCTTGATAAAATGGGTCAATATCTTTTAAAAATGCAATCTGTCAAAACTCACACAAGAAGAAATAAACATTCTGAATCAACTTATATTTATTAAAGAAATTGAATTAACAATGAATATCCTTTCAAAACAGAACTAGGTCCACCTGGGTTTGCTGGTGAATTCTCCTAAACATTTAAGAAAAAAAATTATATCAATTCTCTGCAATTTCTCCCAGAAGATAGAAGCAGAGGGAATAATTCATTCCTAATTCATGCTGTGAGGCCATCATCACCCTAACACAAAAACAAGACAAAGATATTAAAAGAAAAGAAAGCTATAGGCCAATATCTCTTATAAACACAAACAAAAAATCTCAACACAATATTAGCAAAGCAAATCCAACAATGCATAAAAAGAAATACACACCAGATAAGATTCATCCCAAGTATGCAAGCGTGGTTCAACATCTGAAACTCAGCTAACATAATCTGTCACATTGACAAGATAAAAATGAAAAATCACATAAACATATCAATAGATGCAGAAAAAAGCATTTTACAAAGTTCAACACCAATTCATGATAAAGACTCTCAGCAAGCTAGAAATAGAGGGAAAGTTCCTCAGCTTAATTTAAAAAAAAAAAAAAAGTCAGTGAAAAAACTACAAAACTCAACACTTTCCCACTAAGATCAGCAACAAGACAAGAATGTCCCCTCTCCCCACTCCTTTTCAACATTGTACTGGAAGCCTTAGATAATCCAATGAGATCAGAAAAAGGAAATAAAATGTATACTGATTAGGAAGGAAGAAATAAAACTGTTTTTGTTCGCAATTGTAACGTGATTGTCTATGCAGAAAATCCAAAAGAGTTGACCAGAAAGACCCACCTAAGTGATTAAGCAAGGTTGTAGGATACATGGTTACCATACAAAAGTCAATCACTTTCCTATATACCAGCAATGAACAAGTGGAATTTGAAATTTAAAACACAATGCCATTTACATTGGCCCCCAAAATAATGAAATACTTAGGTACAAACCTAACATAATATGCCCAAGAGCAATATGAAAATAAAGACCTACAAAGCTCTAATGAAGGAAGTCAAAGAAAAACTAAACAAATGATGAGATGTTCCACATTCATGGATAGGAAGACCCAACACTGTGAAGACATCAGCTCTTCCTAACTTGATCTAGAGACTCAGTGCAATCCCAATCAAAACCCCAGCATGTTATTTTGTGACTATCAACAGGCTAATTCTAAAGGTTATGTGGAGAAGCAAGAGACCCAGAGTAGCCAACACAACATTGAAAGAGAACAAAGTCGGAGAACTGACACTACTCAGCTCTAAAACTTGCAATAATGCTCCAGTGATCAGAATAGTGTTATATTGATGGGAAATAGACAAATAAGTTAATGAAATGGGATACAGAGCTCAGATATAGAGCCTCATAAAAAATGGTCAACTGATCTTTAACAAAGGAGGAAAGGCAGTAGAATGGAACCAATACATTCCTTTTAACAAATGATGCTGGAACAACTGGATATCTACATGAAAAGAAAAATGAATCTAGATATGGACTTCAAACTCTTCACAAAAATTCACTCAAAATGGATCATAGACCTAAATGTTAAATGCAAAATCAGAAAATTCCTAGAAGTATATAAAAGAAAATCTAAATGACCTTGGATATGGTAATGTCTTTTTAGATATTACATCAAGGGCATGATCTGTGAAATAAACAATTGATAAGCTAGACTTCATTAAAATTCAAAACTACTGAGCAAAATACACTGTTGAGAGAATGAAAAGACAAGCCACAGACTGGGAGGAATATTTGCAAAAGATATATTTGATAAAGGACTATCATGTAAAATATGTAAAGAACTCTTAAAACTCAACAATTTAAAAAATGAACAACTCAATTAAAAAAGGGCCAAAGACCTGAAAAAACATCTCAGCACCAAAAATATACAGATAGAAGATAAGATATGAAAAATGTTTCACATCATATGTCATCAGAGAAATGCAAATTAAAACAACAATGAGATACCACTACACACCTCCTAGAATGGCCAAAATCCAGGATGCTGATAACATCGAATGCTGGCAAGCCTCAGTTGGTTCTTCAACTCTGCCTTAAATTATCTGAGGTCCTTCAGTGGCCTCCATGAATTTCCTCCATTTTACTTTAAGTTAGCTCAAGACAATTATTGTCCCTTGCAAGTAAAAAAGTACTACCCCAAATATCAAGGCTTGGGCTCTGTCAGTTTAAATACCATTAATTCAGTACAGCCATGAGTTGCTTAATAACGAAGGTACATTCTGAGAAATACGTTACTAGGCCATTTCGTCACTGTGCAAACATCCTAGAGTGTACTTACACAAACCTGCACGCCTAGGCTGTAGGGTAAAGCCTATTGCTCTGAGGCTATAAACCTGGACAGCATGTTGCTGCACTGAATACTGTAGGCAATTGTAACACAATAGTTAGTATTTATGCATCTAAACATATCTAAACATGGAATAAGTACTGTAAAAATACAGTATAAAAGGTGTTTTTAATGGTACACCTCCATAGAGCACTCACCATGAATGAAGTCTGAGGTACTGGAAGTTACTCTGGGTGAGTCAGTGAGTGAGTGAATGTGAAGGCCTGGGATATTACTGTACATACTGCAGGCTTTATAAACACTGTACACTTAGGCTACACTGGATTTATTTTTAATTTTTTTCTTTCTTCAACAGTAAATTAAACTTGGCTTATTACAACTTTTTTACTTTATAAATTTTTTATTAACTTTTAAGCTCGTTTGTAGTAACACTTAGCTTAAAACACAGAAACATTGTTCAGCTGTACCAAAATATTTTTTCTTTGTGTTCTTATTCTATAAGCTTTTTGTATTTTTTTTTTTGGCTTTTTAAATATTTTTGTTAAAAACTAAGACATGAACACACACATTAGCCTAGGTCTACACAGGGTCAGAATCATCAGTACCACTGTCTTCCACCTCCACAGCTCATCCTGCAGCACATCTTCAGGGACAGTGACAGGCATGGAGCTGTCATCTCCTATGACAGCAATGTCTTCTTCTGGATACCTCCTGAAGGACCTGCTTGCCTGAGACTGATTTACAGTAAACTTTTTTTGATAAGAAGAAGGAGTACACTCTTAACAATAAAAAGCGTAGTATAGTAAATTCGTAAGCCAGCAACATCGTCGTTTCTCATGGTTATTAAGCACTAATCGCTGTACATTATTGTATGTGCTGGATTTTTATTCAACTGGCAGTGCAATAGGTTTGTTTACACCAGCATCATCACAAACACCTGAGTAATGCTTTGCGCTGCAACGTTCAGAGGGCAACGTCACAAGACAATAGGAACTTGTCAGCCCCTTTATAATCTTATGAGACCACCATTGAACATGCGGACTCCCGTTCACTGAAAGCTTGTTATGCAGTGCATGACTTAGTTGTCACCTAAGAACAAACATACTTTAGCCTTCACTTGTCCTAAAACCTTTGACAAGGGGCGGGAGGGAAGGGTGGGAAGCAGAAGGGATGATTAAAATGGTAAAAATGTCACGCCTGTAATCCCAGCATTTTGGGAGGCCGAGGCGGGTGGATGGCCTGAGGTCAGGATTTCGGTACCAGCCTGGCCAACATGGTGAAACCCCATCTCTACTAAAAAAAATACAAATATTAGCTGGGTGTGGTGGCGTGAGCCTGTAGTCCCAGCTACTTGGGAGGATGAGGCAGGAGAATTCCTTGGATCCAGGAGGCGGAGGTTGCGGTAAACCGAGATTGTGCCACTGCACTCCAGCCTGGGTGACAGAGCGAGTTGCCATCTAAAAAAAAAAAAACAGTAAAACTGTCCAACTAAGTGAATAAAGAAAATCTCCCTCCCTCTGTCTTAATTTCATCCTCTGTCAAATGGGGACAGTAGTAAGAATAAAAGATCCATATGTCCATTCTTTCCTCTCTCCTAGAATCAGTGTAAATGTCAACCATCTTCACAGTCTGCCTTCATTTCTTATCTTCAACTAACTCCTTCCTCCCCTCAGCTTCAATAAATTTCATCTGAAACATTCCCACACTTTTTATCTTGTGTTTTAATTAGATGAGCACTCTGATATTCCCTGTTAAACTGTAAATTCCCTAAAGGCAAAAGTGTGTGTTTTATCTTCATTGGTCCACAGAGGCTAGTGTGTTACAAATAAAGTGCGAAGTGAGCATTTGTTGAAAGAACAAATCGATAATAAATTAAGATGAGATATGAGGAAGCCCTTTTAAAAGTATAAAGCATAAACTATAAAGTTTCCATGCACTGCATTTACGTAAGGTGTGATTCTCATCTTGGGCCAGTACTTTAACCCCTATGGGTTTCTCACCAATAAGGTCTCTGGACATGGGTCACAGGGAAGGCACAGTTGTAGTCTATTTGCTTTTGGTTTTAATTTCCCACTCTTAAGCTTAAAGAAGCGAAAGTGAAGGGTGGGTACAATAAAATCTCCGTGCCCATAAAGATAAAAAGGAGAAATTAGCAATTATAAAGGAAATGGGGGAGATAAGTTAACTTGAATCACAGGTGAAACAGTCACTTAGTTGAGCCCTCAATTTAGCACTAAGCTTCCTGGTAGCCAAGGCAAAAAGCAAAACACGATGGTGTTCATAGTTCTTATTGTTAGAAAAAGAGATTATACCAATTATCATAAAACACACACCCTTCCCTGGAGCTGCCTTCTAGAAGGAATTATGGTATCATTTCTTTAAAAAGGCCAGTGAAGGTCACTGTGGGCAGCATCCTCTGCTGCACCATCACAGAGTCAGTGAGGCTGCTGAAGATCTTCTAATCTAGAGGAGCCCTGCTTCTGGGAAAGGGCCAGGAAGGACTTGCAGTAAAGAGCTAGGCCCGAGCCAACACCCAGCACCAAGCAGCTGCAGAAACTGGGCAGTCACATCATTATTTAATGTTGGCTGATTAGATGTAAGAACGCGCCTGCCTAAAACAACTATTTTCGACCTGGCATGAGGTGGGGCTGTCCTCTCTGACAATACTTTGCCATAGAATTGAGGTCTTTACTAAAACAGATCATGACTCCTGAGAGTAAAGCACCAGCCACGATAAAACATAAAAGCGTAGGCTTCCTGTTTACTGTGGTGGAGAGGCACGTGATAAATTCCTCTAAAAGGTCATCAACTGTTTGTAAGTTTTAAAAGGAGAGTATTAGACAGGGAATGGGGGGCACAATGTTGGGGAAACAACAGCAGCAGCGAGCGGGGGCTGCTTGAATCAGGGTGATGAGTGCCTGGGCGCTGGTTGTTCAATTCTCTCTGCTTTTGTATCTTTGAGTGTCGTATGAAAATGTTTTAAAACATTTCTCCTGCAGGCTTCTGAATATGGAAAGTGATTTGGGCCCCGTGAAGCACCAGCCAGGAGTTACTGACTGCTCATGGCTGCCAGTGACTCTCCATGAGGCCCCACATGGCTTTTCCGAGTTTGCACATAGGCCTTGCCCTCCAGTCCTGGCTTAGGGCACCCCGTGACCCCATGGATTTTGAATGATCCCAGAAGCATCTTCAACAATGAGTCGATTGTTCCGGTTCCAGTGGCTGGGCTTAGCTCCCTCCATGCCTGCAACAAGAAACTTTGACCCTCAGTGGACGTAGGGACTAGAGGTAGAACGGGGGATCTGGCCCTTCCTGGTGTTCGGGAGGCAGAATGGGGTGCTGGCCTTATGGACTGGTGGGTCTGGAATGGGAAGAAGGAAAGAGAAGGAGCAGGTACAAGCGGAAAGGAGGAAACCAGAGGCCTAGGGAAGCCAAGGCCTCTCGCCTGGCAGACAGATGAGTTAGCTTTGCAGCAGGGACTGCAGACACCGTGGTATGAAGAGGTGGCTCAGCCAAAAAGGAGCCTGTGGCTGCAGAGTCTGGGGCAGAGGTGGGGCTCCAGTGTGCTGGAGATGAACAGCTGTGACCTGGGAGTGAGGGGGCAATGAGGGGGGTCAACCCTCCCTCCAGAGCCAAGTTCAGAGATGTTGCCCGCTGCAGATCCCTGAGCTTAAGTGTGTTGATACAACTTAGTTCCATAGTGACTGGCCCAAGAAAGGGATATGCCAGGACCAGAGGCTAAAAAAAGAGCACAGATCTGACCCTGAGCTAGGCAGCCCCTGCCCGGAGCAGCAGCCAGCTTTGCTGTTTCCTCCCTTTGAAGAAAGCAGAAAGAGAACATGCTTTGATTGTCCTCAGACAAACACTGTGTTAAATAAAGAGATAAGCCCAGGCTGGGTTGGCTCAGCCATCCCCAGGCAAGGGAAGTCACACTTCATATTTCCAACATGAAAGTCCCAGATGGGCTGGGTCTCCTACCCAGCAGAAAGCTGAGAGCCTGGGGCCCAGCACGTGAGGGGTGATCTGCTGTGACCCATGACAGCTACAGCCGAGGCCCCTTTCTCTACCAGCCGGGCCTGCATGTCCAGAGCTTGTAAGATCCAACCCAGAAAGAGCCAGGTCCCCACCGAGGGGACTTGGGGGCTGACGCTCAAGGAGGTGCCACCTTCCTCGCGGGGGGCATTGGAAAAGTGACCTTGCTGGAAGGAACGTTGTCCTCTAAGAAGCTGCCTGAGTAACACAAGACAAGAGAGGCAGGAAGGGAGAAGGTTTGGGAGGCTCAGGAGGACCCCCTTTCCTGCGTCTATGCACCCTGACAGCTGCTGCTCTCATCTGCACTGCACGCGTGGGTGACAAGGACGCTGGAAACTCGGTGTTCTGCATGCCCTCGCCAAGCCTGTCAGCCAGGTACTGCCATTCCCTCCCTTTACAGAAAAGGAGGCCGAAGCACCAGAGGAGCGACCATCACTGGAGATCATGCATAGTTCATAGGGCCTGTAACCAGGGTTTGGACCTGGATCCTTGAGCTGAATCTCTGCACCTCGGCCTCACTCCCCAAATGTCCACCGCCTCCGACCACGCACCCCTGCAGGCAGGACGCTGCCCTCGGGGCTCTCCCTGTGCTGGTTTCCCTTGATGGTGGGGTCCACCCCAGGCCAGGGAGCCCCTCCCTCAGTCTCTGCTCCTGTGGCCCTTCTTGTAACCCTTTCCCCAGACTCCTCCCACCTCCCCACCGCTGGCATAAAGCCTGCAAGTATATATTTCTCTCTCCTCATCTCTCTCACTGAGAAAGCCGATCCCACAAGACATCCCCTAAAGGAAAGAATAAAAAGAAGAAATAAAATAGTCCCCCATGTCTAGCCCAAATATTCTTTTTATTTTTTTTTCAAGCTGGGCTTGCCAAGTCAGCTTCTTCTGGTGAAGCAGAGGACTCGGGTGCAGCCGTGGCCCACGCAGGCTCTGGGGTGTAGCAGTGAGCAGATGCCATCAAGGGTGGACATGCACTGTGGACACACACCATGGGCACGCAGACAGCGCCTGGCCCACACATGAGACCAAGAGAGCAGAGCCCAGGACCAGCCAGCACCGTCACTACTCATGTAGTGGTCACGGTGTCGCTGACCAAGTGTCACTGCATCGCTGACCAAGTGTCACTGCGGGCTACCAGGGACCCACAGAGAACACTGTATGTCAAGACCCAGAGACAAGGGACAAGAATCTACAGGTGGCTTTCAGAAATAATCCATGCCACAGGGAAGCAAGTGCCAAAAAGAAGCCAATCTCTTGGGTGGGGACAATAACCTAAGAAGCTGTCTCTTGTCTCTGTGGCAAAGCTGTAAAGAAGCTCTTGGTCATCAAAAAGAAATAGTGAGGAGGAAACCTGTCAGACTCCCTCCTGGTGTTGCAGACAACACCAGCCATGACAGGTATTCCTGTCTGCTTCTAGAGCTGTCTGGAATGAGCCAGTCTCTGCCTGGCTTCAGGACACCTCCCTTAAGTCATTCTTCTTATATCTGTAATTCCTGAGCTGCCTTCCAAATTTAATTTTCCACGTAGGGTTTATGACAAAAGAGAGGTAAATGTAATAACAAAAATACTGCTGTGTTGAATTCTTACTAATATCTGCTTTACAGACATTTCCCCATTAAGCAGTCGCAATGCCCCTCTGAGTTAGGGTTATTTTATACACAAAGCTGTATCTGCCTATCATTTTAACTGTAAGTAATCATTAGTCCAACTGCTTTTATTCCTCATCCCTCAGCATGTTTCAGTGCAGTGCCTTGCATAATCAGTAGACTCTCAATTATTTGTTCAATTTAATTGAACAAGGTTTCACAACACTCTAGGAATAAGAACACCACACTTCTTAACACAAATTGCGTATGAGAGCTTTCTTCCTTTTCTATTGCCTTTTCATGATAATAAGAATAGCTAATATTCATTGGTCTTAGTAGATACCAAGCACTGTGCCACTGAATGCATTCCTTTCATTATCCGATCTGACTATCATTAAAATCTTATTATACTCCCCATTATGAATGCAGAAACAGAGGTCTGGAGAAACTCTTACAAAGCAGCAAAGTCAGAATCTCAGCCTGTATTCAAATTAAGAGTCAAACAATGTGACTCTAGGTGTGTGCTCTTCATCACTAAACTAATATCAAAAATAAAACATACAATGAAAGAAATTCATACAATAAAGAAATGGAGGGAAATCACCAGAGTTCATTCCTACACCGCCACGTCCCTATCACCAGCATGTCCCCCACTTTCTCAAAATTTCCACTATTAAACATTCAGTATATATATCCTTCCACATGTTTTTTGGTATACATATATACATGTAGGTTACATACATATTATTTGTTTTCACAATGGTATCATACTTATTATACTGATCTGAAATTTAGTTATTTTTAACCATTCTAGGCACCTTTCCACGAGTATAGTTAGCCTGTTAGGAACTTAATTGTGACCTCCCCAAAATTTATATGTTGAAGTCCTAACCCCCAATACCTTAGAATGTGACTGTACTGGGAGACTGACTTGAAAGAGGTAATTAAATTAAAATGAGGTAATTAGGGTGGACCCTAATCTGGTATCCTTATAAGAAAAAGTGATTAAGACCCAGACACACAGAGAGGGAAGACCATGTGAAAACACAGGGGAAGACAGCTATCTACAAGCCAAGGAGAGGCCTCAAGAGAAATCAGCCCTGCTAACACCTTGATCTTGGACTTCCAGCCTGTGGAATTGAGAAAACCCATTTCCGTTACGTGAGCCCTCCAGTCTGTGACACTTGTTATGGCAGCCCTGGCCAACTAGTACATAGCTCTGCCACGTTTTTTAACTGCCACAGAGAATTCCATTTTATAAATATACGATAACTGATTTACATAGTTCTCTTTTTAGTAGCTTTCTAAACCCTTTCTCTCTTTCCTTCTCTCTTGCTTTCTTTCTTCCTTCCTCTCCTTCTTCTTCCCTTTTTTTTTTCTTTCTTCTCTCATCTTTTTCCATTACAAACAATACTGGACTGAGCATTCCTATAGATGTTATCTTGCATATTCATGAATGAGTGTTTTCATAGATTAGATTCATCAAATATTTCTCCTGTTAAATATGAAGCATATCTTATAAGTCAATATAAGTCATGTTGCCTGGGTGCTTTGAGTTTTGTAAGCATATAGTTTGTTAAATAATTCATCATGGTTCTTTTCCTGTACTAAACTGGCTTCCTGCTCTCCCTGTTGCCTGTTTTTGTTTTGTTTTGTTTTGTTTTGTTTTTAATGTATTGAATTTGACCTTTTTGAGAGAAGAAGAAGAGGAGGAGAAGGAGGAGGAGGAGGAGGAACAGGAGGAGGAGAAGGAGAAAAGAGGAAGAAGAAGAAAAAGAAGAGGAAGAGGAGGAGGAGGAGGAGGAGGAGGAGGAAGAAAGAGTCATTCACATACTTGACTCTAGAAAATGACAGAACCTTCAACTCCAGAGAAGTCAAAAAGCCTATTTTGTCTCTAGTTTCAGTTTAGATTGAATTATCTCTTGAGTTCCCTAAGCAATTCCTTAAACTTGTAGAGACCAACCTAGGAAGTCATATGGCTGTCATTGCTACATATGTCATTGGTGTCATTGCTAAATCCCTCTAATCCCAGTTCTGAGTGGAAACTGATAGTGGCATGGCAGTGCTGGAGAGTTCTCCATAATTGGCTTCAAAGAACTCAACCCATTAATGCAGAGATGTGTTACTGGCACTAGGCATATAAATCTATACTTCTCTCTCCTCTCATTTCTCTTACCTGAAAAAGTGAATACCACAGGATTTCAGAATACTATTCCCTTGCTTAGAAAACATACTCTCCATTGCCAAGGCTTACCACGAAGCCCCAACTTTCTGGGCAGAACTGAAGCCACCCCCTCCAAGTCTGATTCTGCACCGTCTCCCCCACCACACCTCTCAGGCACAGCGCCACTGCTCCAGGCTGGCTTCTTCCTCCCCTGCAGAGAGGCTTCAGCTGTCCCTGCCTCGTGGCTTTGTTCAGATCAGCCATACCATGTCAGCATTAGACTGTGAGCTCTCAGAGTGCACATCCTTTGTCTTATATTCCATTATTTCTGGACTATACTGAGAAAATAATAAAATATTGAAAAGAAAGAAGGAAGAGAAAAAGAACAGGGAAAGGCACAGCCCTGTGTCAAGGTGAGAACTCCCATAAGTTCCTCTGCACCTCTCACGGCCCTCTTCTCCAGCCTCCAAATCTGACCTGTGATTTCCTTTCCTGTTTCAACTCCTCCTCTTTCATAAAACTTTTTGGACTACTCTTTACTCTTTATTTACCTCCCAAGGGTATGCACAGTCCCCTGACCTGGACTATAGACATTTCAAAGACATGACCAGTGCTTTGGGTTTCTTTCTTATTCCTCCAAGCATACACTCCAATTGGTAGTTATTGAACTAAGCTGAAAATACTATGAACCACCCAACCCACTCTTCTCTGACAGTTGAGACAGAAACTTGGCTATTGAGAATCTCTGTGAGATCAGAGGCCCAGGAGGAACCATCTTACCATCTCTAGTCCTAAACCTATCAAACCAGTTGTCACTTACCAACTTTTATAAACATCAGTTTTCTAATCTGCAATATGGGGATAATAGAATGTCATTCAAGTTCCTATGAGGACAGATAACTTATGAAAACACTTGAACCTATAAACACATATGACATACACAAAATACAATTCCTTAAGGGGGCCTGGGTGTTGAGAACGCTCCCTTGGCAACAGCAGCCTTCTTTTTATCCCACTGTCCACTAGGAGCTGAGGTCTCTTTCCCCAATGCCCAGTACAAGGAAAACGCACTGAAGAGAACTGCCCATCGGGCAGCAGTGCAGAGTTCAAATGGATTTTATTTGCTAGATATCGGCATGACGAGTACAGGGAAGAAAGAGAAATACTCTGTAATCCCAGCACTTTGGGAGGCCGAGGCGGGTGGATCACGAGGTCAAGAGATCGAGACCATCCTGGTCAACATGGTGAAACCCCGTCTCTACTAAAAATACAAAAAATTAGCTGGGCATGTTGGCACGTGCCTGTAATCCCAGCTACTCAGGAGGCTGAGGCAGGAGAATTGCCTGAACTCGGGAGGCGGAGGTTGCGGTGAGCCGAGATTGTGCCATTGCACTCCAGCCTGGGTAACATGAGTGAAACTCCGTCACAAAAAAAAAAAAAAAACAATCAGTTTTTTGGTCGCTGACATCTAAAACTACTTTAAAAGTCAAGAGGAGCTAAGGAAACTTCAGAAGCTAATCTATATACTGAAATTTTGCAAACGTTTATTTCCCTTTGGAGGGCTGCCTACCAATGGAAGAGGGTAGACATGCCTTGGGTGAGGAACTTCCTAATAGGAGTGGGAAAGCATGGAAATGTTTGAAGTGCATTGAAATTATTGAAGTATAACAGTCAAAAGATACATCTCCTTTTGTTTCACATGAAGTGGCAGACAAATTTTTTTTAATCCCCTTGGAGATGAGATTTTCAATTTACGGAATCAATGTGTCTTAGAGCTTGAAAGGCAATGTGTAATTTATGATCAAGTTCAATGCCTCATCTAACAAACAGGGAAATGAACACCCAGAACACCAGAGTGACCTTGTGCAAATGGCCCAGTGCTAGCAGAGTCTAGACAGAAGCCCGGGTCTCCTGTCTCCCCAGGCTGTGGATGTCCAGGCCACCTGGTCCATGTCTAAATAATAAATAAAGTGACCTTTGAAGAAATAAGACAAAAGTGAATTTGCCAAGACATAGTCCCCTGGACTCCTGGGAACTAGGAGAAACTTTCCCATTCAGCAGTTAGGTATTTATCTGATTTCAAAGGCAGTCTGTATATGCAAACTTTCCTGGGATGTTAGGGAAAAAAATAGCAGTGGCCTAAACCATTAGAATCTGTTTCAGATAGAGATTAGGCAACAAGGAAATTTAGCCAGATTGCTTCAGGAAGGTTTTCTTGCCCAGATATAACACATAAAATAAACCCCTCATTCAGAAGAGCTTTATTTTTTGTCAGCCTGAGTCCAGTCCGCTTGCCAATCCAGTCCACAGCATGTTACACATTAAAGCCATAGGCTTTCTTATGGGTAACATATGTTGTTGAGACATGTGGAGACATAATATCTTGTAATCCAGTGATACTGTCCCTAGAGTTAATATAACTCCACTAACATGTGTTTCTGCTATTCACATCCTGAGATACCAGTATTGAAATATATTATGTACAATGTACAGTTAATTGAAAGATACAGGGGGTATATTAAAAAATAAATCCGTTTCTATGACCTCTGCTGACATACATTTGAAAAACCATATCGTTGTTTTCACTCTAGTGTACATGAACTATCTGTGTTGTTTTATCTGGTCTCTATTTTTTCCTTTCACTCGCCCAGGTCTTCTTGGTGCCATGCTAACCACACAACACTAAGGCTAGAGTTTAGGGGATGTGATGCTGGAAACGAAGGCAGCGAGTAAGGAGGCGTGGTTGGAAGTGAGAGCAACAGGAGAAAGTATCAGTCATCTCATCCCTCTGAATCCTGGCAGTACCATATTTTAGAAACTTAATCCCAAGAGGAAGTCAAGTACATCCGCCTTTCCCCTGCCCTTGTTGTATGGTCATAACCATGTGTCAAGGAATGGCCTCATTTTACACTTCTTTTGTAAAGCAAGGAAGTCGTTGAGATGGAAAACATTAATCTGCATTTCCTCTGACATTTCTTTTTTTGTCATACCCTGCACAAAGTTAGCACTCAAGACCAGCTCATACTTCTCCTATATATTTCTAGAATTTATGTCATCCTCTCCAATCCACTTACACTGCCAGGCTTTCATGGTCTTAAATCTGGTTTATTGCAGGAGCCTCTTACTTGGTGTTTCTGCCAACAGTATTTTCCTATCCCAGCCCATGCTTACTACCAGCTCACTGGAGTGGTGAGCCGATTACAGTCTGATTTAAAGTCTTTCCACGGCTCTCTACTGCCTGTCAAACAAAGCAAAAACTCCCTAATGAGACATAGAAGGCCCTCCATGATAAGACGGCAGCCCAGCCCAGCCCAGGCTTCAAGCCCACCACTCTTCTCCCATGCATTCTACAGTCCAGCCATATCAAGCTGTTTTCATTCCTGACCTCCATGCCATTTTACATGCTGGCCACACTTCCAGGAATCTCCTTATCTACCCAACACATTCTATTCTTTCTTCAAAACAGAGCTCAAGAGTATCATTTCCTCTGACTCCTTCCCAGGTCCACTCAAAGTGATTCCCGCAATTGCTTCTTACGTAATTCCCATAGATCTATAAGCATACCTCTGTTAGAGCATTTCTCATACTCCATCACAATCATTTTCTCATGTCTGTCTCCAAAAAAAAAAAAAAAAAAAAAAAAAATGTCTCTTGAGGAGTAGAGCAAGTGGTTCATTCTACAATTTATTCAGTAAATACACAGCTTGGAGTCCTGGTGCTGCCATTTACAAGTTGGGGGAACATCTAAAGGTCCCTAACATCTTTGGCCCTCAGCTTCCTGATACACATGGAGGGGAAGAGATAGAATATAATTCATAATATTGTTATGAACAATAAATCCGATAAGAGAAGTAAAGCCCTTAACATAATGCTCATATATAGTTAATGCTGGGTGGTGGCTATTATCATTATATGATTACCATGTGCCAAGCGCTTAGTGCAAGGACATTAAAGCCTGCCCTAGAAGCCCTTAGGGAATAGCTAAAGAGACAGACAAGCAATTAACTCAATATCAGAAGACGCAGAGAGTGCCATGGGAGCTCAAGATGGGGCACGTGCTGTTGCTAAATGTCACACCTGAAGGAAAGATTGAAAGTGGATGAATCTGAAACAAGGGAAACCAGGTACAGACTACGGACATACTCCAGTGAGACGTGATGCTGGCCTGCCCTACAGCAGCAGCAGCAGTGGGAAGGAAGAAAGGGGCCGAGTTTGAAGACATTCTGGAAGTGGAATCAAGTCATGTGACTGGATGAATAATGAGATGTTTTGGGGGGATCCGTGTGGGGTTGATGGGGAATCTGGGAGGGCACAGGTGGGTAGGAGGGTTCTGTATGCCGATGCAGGATCCATTGATATGTTGGTTTTAACTGAGCAGTGACAGAGCACGTGATCCCCAAGGAAGGCATATGAAATGCGTGAGCCGAACAGAGGGCTGCAAGGAGCAGCAGCACTGCAGAGGTTGTGAAGGTCAAACAGGACCATGGACACAGGCAGCACGGTGCCCGCACTGAGAAGTGTCCCCATAGTTCCAGTGAAGACAGGCTCCTCCATCCCTCTTGGTTTGGTGTGTGTTCCCCAGGAAGCCTCCGTATCACAAATATTCATTGACCACTGACTGTGTCCCAAGCCCTGGACTCCAGGTGCTGTGTGGAACTGCATCTTCAAAACCATGTTCCCATGCACTGCAGTCTCAGCCCAGAGAGGTTGCTTGGAGAGGTCATGTTATCCTCCTAAACACATTCCCAGAGCACTCTCCAAGGCTCTTTTCTCAAAATCGTCAACAACAACAAAACCACATCAGGAGTATCTGCTCAATTACCCATGGCAGAGGTGGGAGGTGCTCTCTGCTGAGACCGGAATCCCAGTCCCCTGAGGTCATCTGAACTATTGATCTGAAGTCTGGGACAGCAGTGGCTTAAGCCCCATCTGGGACTGTGGGACTGTGGCCAGAACAGGAACAGTGAATGATACAAAGGTGCTTCCTTATAACAACCTAGGAGTGCAGCTAAAAATCTCATCAAATTCCAGCCATTCACCATGACAACAGTTTTACCCTTTTCCCAAATCCAGTTTTTCACAAGGAGATTCCCTCCTCTCTTCATCTCCCTCTATCTTACCCTTTCTGCCAAAATTGTTCTCCTTTGGAAACAAGTAGTTGTTTCTTCTTTGGAATGCCTCGGGAGGTCAGGAACTCTTATCTCCTCCTTCACAACATTCTGGTCAGTGCTTGGAATGTGACTTACGTTACTGACCACAGCTCAGGAGAGCAAAACAAAGGCAGGGCTGCCCCATGGAGCACGAAGGGGCGGGCCTGGAGGGAGGGGAAGGTGAGGGCTGAGTTTCTGGCTGCCCTCTCGCTCCCCAGCTTCATGCTTGGAAGCAGCAAATGTTTCATTGCAACCTTCTCACAGCTGCCGCGGGCTGAGGGGTGACACCGTGGCAGTGGTGTCTGAAGAGCCTGAAGGGGGATGTTCTGCTCTTCTGTGATTTGTTGCTGGGATTGCAGGCTTCAGGGCTGACTCACCCATGAGGGCTGGACGCAAGCCAAGGAGCGATGGAAAGACGCTTGGGTCACACGCGCTGCCCTGGGCCACGCCAGCTCAGCTTGCTGGGGGCTGGCCAGGGCTCACTGGGCAGGTGGAGCATGACCCAGGGGTCGACACCTTTTTGCAGTGATCAAGGCTTTCTCTCACTGGGGCAAGAACACATTCCCCTCCCGAGGATGGATTATAAAGCAAATCGTTCCTGCCTCTCTTCAAAGACCAGCAAGTTTAGGAAACTACTCGCTTCTCCAGAAACTGGAAAATGCAGGCAAGTTTGTTGCCCCATACATACCCCACTGCCTTACTGGGAGCTCTCCTGAGCCTCCAGGCCCCACTGCAGTTGGGACCAGCTTCTTCTGCTTCCTCTCTAATTTGCTGATCCCCAAATTAGCCCAGGGGACCTTTTCCTTAGAAATGTTTTACTGGCAATTGCTTTAATGGAAAACAAAAAGGATTACAAAAATAACCCCAGGAATATGACAACATTTTGAGCGATTTTAGAAAGATCTTACAAGTGCTGACCTCCAGCTTAGACATTACCAGACCCCTGCGAGTCCCTTCTGAACCTTCCACTAGCTCATAAACTCATGCAGCCTCTTCTGGCTAGTTCCTCCTTCTTCCAGAACATTCTGTCAAGGGCTGAAACTTTGTCCAACCCACCACATCCCTCACCCACATGCCTGAAGGGGCAGCTCTCTCAGCTCATGAGGAAGTCATTCCCCACGGCCTTGCCCTGCTGGAAAGTCCACGGGAGAAACTCCTTCATCTCTGAACCCCAAACTGAAAACAAACCATCAGCTAGCAAAGTCTAAACCATAACTGGGCCTGGAAACCTAGACTGCTAAAGCTGGAAGTGCCCTAGTAGAACACTGAATCTACCCTTCTCACTTTGCAGTAGGAAATGAAAATTCCAAGAAAGGATCTCAGACCTGCAACCGAACGAGTTTCTCGATGTCCTTTACAATGCATCTCACCTCTCCAATGCCTGCATATTTGCTAAAATTTCCAAACCAAAACAGAACTAGGAAGAGAGAGACATTCTCCAAAGAGAATGAACCTTTCCCTCAGGACACTTGGGGTTTCCTCCTAAGGCAAGAAGCTGGAAGCCCACAGGACAGGGCCCCTCTGCCCTCTCCTGTGCCTCACCCTGTGTCACCTATACACAGCCCCAGAGCTTCTCTCAAGCCCTCCTCACACCCTGCCCCACCGGCCCCCAGGACTGGGCCTTCTGCTTGCCTGCTACAAGGCCCCTGTCCCCTTTTAACAGAGCTGCTATCTCATCCTTCAGTCTGTTTCATCATCCCATCCTCTGAGGGGCTTTCCCTGATCACTCTCCCACACTCAACCTCCTTTTTCTTCCTTTTCTTAGTTCCTTCTCTCTGAAAAAGGTCAAATTCAATCAAACACCCACACCCAAGCTCCCACTCTTAGCATCAGTTGGTTTCTCCTTCACATGAAGCATGATCTGTCACAACTCTGTGGTTGCTGACTTGAGCTCTGCCTCCTCAGCTAACCTGGGAGCTGCACAGGACCAGGTGTGCCTGTCAAGATCACCGCTGTCTCCATCGCTCCGAGCACCATGGCTTGCACAAGGTGCATGTTCTCTGGATGTGAGGAATGCATGCACGAATAAGAAGCAGTCCAGAGGCAGGACACAGATTTTAAATACTTACAGCTTTATTAGGAGTAGGCTGTGGTCACCTCAGCAGCCAGTTCCCCTGTATACACAGTATACACAGCCCAGCCAGCACCCAGGTCCTTCCATCCTTCTGCAGTACATAGAATGCAAAAGAACCAAACACAACGGCAGGGAGGGAAGGTCTACCAATGAGTGTCAGTGTCTAGTGCTTCCAGGAGCCAACTGCCAGGCTAGGGACGCTGAAGTCCCTGAGACTGTCATCAGCTCCTGCCAGACCCCACTCCAGCATGACGAGGTCTGTAAGAGTGTTTGAGCCAGACTCCTCCAATCAGTGCAAGCAATGGGCAAAGGAGGCTAGGGAATCCTGAACCCAAAGCCATATTGGTCCACATCCCACTGAAGAAGCTGTTGGGGCTTTCAGAATGTTCCTCTTCTGTAGACAAAAGATACCACTGTAACTTTACTCCATCGCCAGAAACCTGTGCCTTAAGTCTAGTCTCTGCTCAGCCCTGGAGAGCATGGTTGCATTAAGGAAATAGTCAAAGGCAAACAAGACAAACTCTCTAGGTTGTCTTGGTCATGCTTCTTTTAAACAGGGAAAGAAGAAAAAAGAAAAAACACCACAACAGATAAAAGCACTGAGGCCTGGCTTGTGTCAGGAGCCAGAGTGGCTGTCCTTCTTTGAAATGGCTTGTAAAGTGATTGATGGCAAAAGTCACCCTGCTCTCCTGGAGGCCAGCCTCCTACCGATGGCACTTGTCTTCCCACCCACCCTCTCCCCCTGCCATCCTGCACAGCCCCCGTGCCACCCTCTCATCTTCAAGGAGGGAATGCACCAAGCACAGGGCGCAGTGCTGTCGTCGGCTAGCAAGGATCTGCTTCTGCCTGGTATCCTGGTCCCTTTTGTCCCTGTAGCCCCACAGTGCTCACTGGCACAGAGGGGTTCCCCTTCACTCAATCCTTCAGGGGTGACTCCAGCCCTGCTTCAGAGACTGGCACCTCCTCTGCCCTTGCATGAACTCTGTCCAAGGGCTCCAGCCCCACGTTAGACCTGGGTGAGAACATCATCCCAGAGGCTTGGCTGGCTGGCTACTTGGTTTGTGGATTCTGACTATTAGGGAAACCCACATAATAGAACTGAACTCTTCTCCCCCAGGAAGACACATGCTTTGATCTTAGCTCAAGTTCTCCACTGAGGTCCTGGATTCATCACCAACACTCAGAAGCAGAATGTCCTGTGTACACAGTAGGGCAACTGAACCTTCAAAAAACACCCCGCTTAGCCAAAGAAGCTCTAACCCCAAAATATCTCCCCACTTGGAGCTATGGAAAATGCCTGTTTCTATTTCCTGACATGTCTATAAGACAGACAAGTCTCCAGCAGTTCATACTAGTGGCTGCCAGGCCCCCTGGGTCAATCATTGATTCTTGGTGCCTCCTGAAAGCTACTCCCAAGAAGTCTGAAGAAAGAGGCCCTAGCTTCAGCTTTGGAGTCCCAGTAGGGACTATGGGGAGCAGGCCTCATCCCAGTGGCTGGACAGCTCAGTCTCCAAAGACTGAGTGTGGTGGAAGACCAGGTCACCACTGTGCCAGGGGAGGGACACGGCTGGGTTCCCAGTGAGCATAATCTGAGGTAGCAAACAGTGGAGAAGCGAAGACCTGGGGATGCAGTGTGACGTGCCCAGGGAAGACAGCAGTAGCTGTTGGAATGAAGACGAGTTTACAGGCACATAGGTGTTCAGCACCTAGCCCTCCTAGGCACGTCCCATCCCTCACAGTGGGTGCAAGACTGTGGCCGCTGTCAGGGCTCTCTGAGGTGACACAGACCCTCCACCGAGAGCCTGCATATATGTGCCTCTGTGGAGGAGGAAGCCATCAGAACTGCAGCCTCCTCCTCCCTATCCCAGGGTGACATCCCCCAAAGCCAGGCCCAGAGCTCAGCACCAACCCCAGCCCAATGACAGCAGAACCTCCAGAACTTCCCCCAAACTCCCTGCATCAGCCATAGACTCCATCACCCCTAGCAAGTGTCAACATCTTTCTGTAACGGCTGGCTCCATCCTGAAGAAGACGGCAGGCTCCCTACTGACTTTCTCCCCTACCTGCAGAGCCTCAGAGGACACTTCCATGGCAGCCCTCCCACTGGTCCCACCCCCTGCACGCCGGAGGGAGGAGAGGCTGCTTCTGTAAGGGAGGGCCAAGAGTGCAGGGTGAGAAACCTCAGGACTCCCCGTGCACATCCACATCCTCCAAGGTGGAGTGGCCAGGCTCCGGGGGCCCTAATCCCACTCTCCCCATGGCTTCTGCCCAGCCCCAGCCAGTTTTTATTGCTTAGTCCTTGTCAGTCCGAAAAGTGGGCTAAAAGCACCGTAAAAACCCTGCCTTGTTCAGACACGGCTCAGAGCCCATGGGGCCACCTGAGGGTGCCAAGCTGCTGGGACATGGCTCTTCCAGCAGCCTGTGGCCTCCCTTCCGGGGGCCAGGGTCCCTGAAGTTCTGCCTGGAAGGTGCTTATCCTCGAAGTCCCTTGGAAACTGGGCCTCAGCACCTTCTGCCCGGCACCTGCACCTCAAAGCCTCTCCCCACAACCAACCTGAGGAGCAGGGCCTGAGGTAGACTGCGCGGAAGTTCCTGGGCTTCCCTCTGCCCAGTCCAGGGAGGAGGAGGCAACCTCTCGTCCTAGCTCATGGTCTTTGTCCCTGGATGTGGGTGACATCGTGGCGTGAGCCCCTGGCCACCGTCCTCTGCCCACTGCTCCAGCTGGCAGAACACTGGCACATCAGTGGGGTGGAGAGTGAGGGTGGAGAAAGGGATGACCGCACTCAGCATGGCCTGAAGACACAGAAGTCCAGCTCCTGGGGCTTGCGGCGCAGGTTGCACTGGTCCCGGGCCAGCAGCCGGCCTCCATGGCCCACGCACTTCAGTGGGCGCCTCTTAAATCCCCGGCCGCAGCTCTTGGAGCAGGGTGACCAGGCGCTGACTTCCCACGTGGGGCAGGGCCCCCCGCAGGTCTGCGTCTCCACGGGCCGATGGGCTGCATCGCAGACAGGGACCGCGCGCTGCCCCGGGGAGCCCCGGCAGTCCACCGCCCGCTTCTGCAGGCCGCTGCCGCAGCTCACAGAGCACGGCCCCCAGCTGCCCGCCACCCAGCGCGCAGCGGGCCTGTCGTCCGGCTGCTCCACCTGGTTGGAGAGGCTGAGGACGCTGTTGTGCAGGACGGAGGGGAGCCGGGGGTCCTTGGGATGGGAGGACTTGTCCTCCCGAGGCTCTTTGGGCAGATAGAAGGAGTAGCGGACCCGGGGCGGCGTCATCTTCCCCACGGAGAGGACCTCCACGGTCAGCGGCTCCAGGATGGGCCGGGAAGCCTGCAGGCTCTCCACCGCCGTGCCCGTGCCGCTGTATCGCAGCAGGCTGCCCTTCACCACCAGGTCCCGCTCCACTGCCGACACCACGAAGTGCCCGTTGAGCAGGTACTTGCCTTGGCTGTTCTTCAGAGCTAGGTAGTTGTCATCCCCAATCAGCCCCTTGTAGCCGCGTTGGCGGATGTCGATGCTTGAGGCGCCTGCGGGGATGGCCACCACGAAATTGTAGCCATGCCTGGGGTGGGAAAGGGGGGGTGTGCATTAGACAGAAGCCTGGACCTAAGAACCTCACGCTCCAGGATCTGTTTTCCTCAGTAAACCTAGCTTTCAGTGACTTCTGCCATGAGAGTAAACGCACAGGTTTTGGAGTTAGGGAGACCCCTGCCCCTTGGCGACTGGCGCTGGATAAATTGCTGAGCTTCTCCAAGCCACCACATCCTCACCTGTAAAGTGGAGCTCAGAATTCCATAGGCCTCATTGAATTGCAGGGAGGGCTGAGTCCACCAAAGCAGGTAGCATGGTGCCTGGCACACACCAAGGATGTACAGACATCCACTATGAGGAGGAGGCAGGGGAGGAAGTAAGTCCACCTCCCAGAGCCTGAGGCTGGGAGCTCAATGCACTTAGAGGACACTGGTCCTGGAGGCAGGGGCGCAGATCCAGCCTGGCTCACACGCCAACTCCTCGTGATTGTAAGCAAGCCAGTGTCTCTGGGTTCTAGTGTCCTCATCTGCATAATGAGTGGGTTAAGCTAAATAAGTGGGTTAAGCTACGGCTCCTTCCAGCTCCAACAAGTTGTGAAAGGAACATCTGCCATTTAACCAGCGAAGTGAGCCTGGGGTATGTACCTCCCACTCCACACGTGGCCTCCCCATCACAGGTCCCTGCGAAGCACAGCCTGGAATGCCATCTGTCCTAGTGCCCGAGCTCCCAGAGACAGGGCTGGGCATCCTCCCTGCACATCACCACCCAGGGGCTCAGGAGAGGCTGTCATGTCCAGGGGCACAGTCAGGGCTCCAGGACAGCCATCTAGGCCTTTCCATCACCAGTCCCTGGACTCCCAGATTTTCTGGGCCAACCATAATCCCCATCCCCAAATGGGACCTCAAGTGCCCTGCCTGCCCCCTCTTCTTCCAGAACATGGATTAGAGGTTTCCAAGGAGCATGTGTTTGACCTCAGGCAGCTCAAGCTGGGGGGCCCGGATTCTGGAATTGGGACTAGATGCCCAGGGATTGCCCAAGACATGAAGGCTCCTTCAGTCCCAGTCACTCACTTGCTGTCTCTTGGCAGTTTATTGCCATTGTCACCTCATTCTAATCCCCAAGGTCAGGGCCTCAAGCCCAGGGAGAGGCTGGCAGCTGTCACAGTCAGCCTCATCAAGGCGAAAGAGTAGTGGGCATTTATTATGCACCAGGCACAATGCTAACCATGTTACTTGAACTAACTCCCTTATTCCTCAGAAAAGCACACATGAAATAGCATATGCACTTTACAAGTGGGGACATCTAGAAGCCTGGAGATTGAGTTCGCTTGCCCAAGGTCATCCAGAAAATGGGTAACTGCAATCTGAATCCTATCAGTCTTACTCTAGAACACTATACAGACTCTGACTAACAATTCTGCCCACCTTCCTAAATAGCATCTCCTGTCAAGTGGGTCTTCCCCCCAGCATTCATCTTTGTTTCCTGAAAGAATGAATGAATGAGTGGATGAACAAGTGAGTGAAGAAATAGCAGCCCTAGAAGTATGAGTGGCCTCTGCAGCAAGGGCACTGGCTGGATGTGACATTTACCCCAGTCTAACCCAAGCTTCCAATGCCTGGGGAAATTCCACCTCCCTCCCTTTGCTCCCTGGCAGTACCTTCCAGGGCCCAGAACTCACATGGGCTTGGTGAAGAGTCCTGTCACCTTCTTGCAGCTCTTATTGTCTCCCCCACACACCCCACACTTGTCAAACCTCTTCTTGGAGCCCAGGTTCCCATCGCAGCCGGCCTTGATGCACTTGCCTTGGACACAGACGGAGGTGGAGTCAGGAGAGCACAGCGTGCCGTCCACCACCTGCAGTACCCCAGGAGGGGAAAAAGAAGGAAGAGCAGGGCAGCTCAGATGATGCTCCCCTGAAGACCTGGTCCCTACTTTGTTCTCAGGCCCCCAGCTCACTCACCTTGGGTGCCAGCACATAGAAGTAGCCAGTGCCATTGGCTCGGCAGATGAGCTTGCACTTGTCACGGGGAGACACGCCTGAGTACTTGGGCACCCATGCCACGGCCAGAGTGAGCCGGTTGGTGCTATGGTTGTAGCCATTGAAAGCCTCACACTGCTCCTCCCGGAAGCTCTTTCCGGAGGCTAGGAGGGAGAAGCATAAGAAAGAAGTTGAAGGGAAGGGCCAAGGCTGGTGCAAAGGACAAGCCTCCCTCGCACCCTGGCATGGCTCTCAGAGCCCTTCTCACCCTCATCACCAAAGCTGCAACCTCTCCACATCTCAAAGCACTAAAGCAGACTAGGCCCAAAGGACCCAGGGCACAGACGAAAACACATCCCCTGAGCAATGCGCCACCTCCAGTAATCCAGCCTCACACTCCCTCTAGCTTGCAAACTATTTTCAGAATAATGTTACTCAGTGCATAAAACAAATTACATAGATTTATGACAATACCAATTACATCTGCTACACAACTATCTATATATTTTGAAACAAGTCTATAATATACATGCTTTTTTGTTAATGTATTAAATATGATTCATTGCTGGGCACAGTGGCTCATGCCTGTAATCGCAGCACTGTGGGAAGCCAAGGCAGAAAGATCACCAGAGGTCAGGGGTTCAAGACCAGCCTGACGAACATGGTGAAACCCCATATATACTAAAGCACAAAAATTAGCCAGGCGTGGTGGCAGGCACCTGTAATCCCAGCTACTCAGGAGGCTGAGTTGGGAGAATCACTTGAACCTGGGAGGCGGAAGTTGCAGAGAGCAGAAATTGCACCACTGCACTCTAGCTTGGGCAACAAAGTGAGTGAGACTCTGTCTCAAAAAAAAAAAAAAAAAAAAAAAAAAAAAAAAAAAAAAAAAAAAAAAAAAAAAAAAAAAAAAAAAAAAAAAAAAAAAAAAAATATATATATATATATATGTATATATATATATGATTCAGTAATGAACCTGATAACGACTGTAATTTTGAAGAAAGGATGAGCTTAAACAGCACTTTGACAATTCTGCAACAACCAAAATGTCATGTGAAAATATCCATGATTCCTACTGATGACAATCAGTACTTCTATTGTAGTTTTGTTGCCTAACTGAAAGAAGTACTAAATTTTAGAAGGAAAACTTACTTAAGACAAATGCTAATTTCTATATGAAAGAAAGACTAAGTGTTAGATTGAAACAAAGCAACAGAGATGTAATTTGTTTCCCCAGCAAGTTCTTGGGCGCTGTACTCCTGCTTACAAAGATGGGCGGGGCAGACCTCAGCAAAGAGGACTTCTAGTGTCTCATTCCCGTCAGCCGTTTAGTCTCCCAGACTAAGCATCAAGAAACACCTTTGCCGAGGGTGACTGGAAAGAGGAATGACCCCAAGAGAATCTGCACCACTCCACTTGCTGGCTTTGTCCTGAAGCCCCTTTGTCATTAATAGGAATCCATGATAGAAATACTAGACTACCTGAATTACCTGTGTACCCAATACCTCGAGGCCACGCATTACGTGGAGTAGGGGTGAGGGGGGACCTCTGGCCTCACCTCCCCTGGGCCCAGGCCACCACTGCTCTCCCCACCTCACCTGAGCTGGGGCAGGGCTCCAGGTTGCAGGATCGGTATTTCACCCTCACTCCCTCGCAGTACTTGCCCCCGTTGGCAGGGGTGGGGTTGGTGCACTGCCTCCTGGCCAGCTGCACACCCCCACCACATGTGCGTGAGCAGGGGCCGTAGGGCTCCCATTTGGCCCAGGAACCATCCACCTGTGAGGAAGAGCCTGTTATACCCCTTGTCGGATCCAAGTGCCACACCCAGCCCCTTAGCCCATAGAAAAGCTACACTGTACAGCCTCCAAGTTCTCATCCCACCTTCCTGGAAAGAAATTTGTGTTGTATCATGAAGGAAAAAACAATAAGCAAATGGTCAGTGTACACCAAGCCCACCCAACATTCCAACCAATTAATTAGCAAACAACGATTGCTCCCAAGTGCAAAGAAGGCTGCGTAAAAGAGAGGCGTCTTTGGGCAGTGGAGTGAGACAGACATATTTTCCTTTTTTTTTTTAGGCATAGTCTCCCTCTTTTGCCCACGCTAGAGCGCAATGGCATAATATTGGCTCAGTGCAACTTCCACCTCCCAGGTTCAAGTGATTCTCCTGCCTTAGCCTCTCGATTAACTGGGATTACAGGTGCCTGCTACCATGCTTGGCTAATTTTTTTTTTTAATAGAGATGGGGTTTCACCATGTTGGCCACGCTGGTCTCCAACTCCCAACCTCAAGTGATCCACCCATCTCAGCCTCACAAAGTGCTGGGATTATAGGCGTGAGCTACTGAGCCTAGCCAGACCTATTCTGAACGAACTGTGCCCACACTATACCACCCTAGTGTGCTTGAGCAATGGCAAACCCTCCTTAGCTTTCCGGTGCTTCACTTGCAAAAATGGGGCCGATAACACTAATACTCGGGCCTGAGGTCAGGTGGATGACAGAAGCGGCCTAATGGGCATGACAATTCCCAGAACCACACTGGCCCAGGCAGAAGTTCAGAGATTCCTCTTATCTCACAGCTTGAGGGGATTAAAAGAAAAAAACCAAAAAGGTTCCCTTTATTTGTCGTTAGTGCATTCACAGGCATCTCTAAGGCATGGCCAGCCCCCAGCCTTGTGGATAAAAAATGTCGCCATAGATATTTGAATGTTTTTATTACTTTGTGTTCTATAATTCAGACTTTACTCCAGACCAAACTGATCTTAACCTTGATCAGGGGCTGTATTTGAGAAAATTTCACCATGAACCATTCTAATGTTTCTGTTAAGAAGAGGTCAAGATAAGACACTATTAAGCAATCCTAAAATTCGATTTGGCTTTGGGGCGAATTGTGCAGTGCTTTGGAGGGCTTTTCTTTTTTTTTTTTTTTTTTAATTTTTTTAACAGGGTAGAAAGGGGATAAAACTCGTAGTGTTCATGATGTTTTCCTTAGAATGACAGTAAAATGAGTTTGGACCCTCTGAGCACACATCAGCTGAGCAATAGAGGAAGCAGCCCCACTGTACTCGCCTGGAATTAAAACTCTGCCACTGACCGTCCACACAGTGCCTAACTCACATGGAACTAAGCAGAAGCTGGCCGCATGTAATGGAAACACCTTAACCTGTGTACATAACCGGCAGATTTATTCACTCTGTCCTTCTGTCAGATATTTCTGATTTCATTGTGTCAACATGTCTGTTTGATCCTATTGAAAAAAAAAAAAAAAAGCACCACCACCCTCCTTCAACCTTGCTTTGGCCTGAAACTACTCAAACTCGTGCCTCACTCATTCCATCCTTTCACTCCCTGAGATGGTCACCCACGTTTGCTCTTCCCACACACTCACTCCCCAGAGCCTTGCACTGTGGGTTTTGTCCCCATCACACCCCGGAAACTGCCCTCTCAAAAGCCATCTGAAGACTGAAAGGCCTGTGCACAGGCCTCGTGATCTCCAAGTCTTCTTCAGCACGTGGCATTGTTCCTGCAGCTTGTGAGACAATGCTACCTGGTTTTTATTTGGTTTCCTTGCTTCCTATTCATACAACAAGTGTTTACTCTGCTCCTGCTCTGTGCCATTCACTCACTCCTTCACCAAACATTTGTGGAAGTCCCTGCCCTCAGAGCAATTCCTCCCTACTGGGGAGACAGTAAAAATGAATCCGTGAACAGTACTGGGTGGCTTCAAAGCAGCTGGTAGGGGGGAGTTGGGAAGGGCTGCTCTGGATTATGAGGGTCCCTGAAGGAAGTACAGGAGGCATAAACTATGCAGACATCAGGGAAAGGGAATTCCAAGCAGAGGGAGCAAGTGCACAGGCCTGAGTGGGGATGAGCCCGGAGTACACCAGCATCTCCGGGGCCGGCATGGCAGTGAGATATGGACTCGCTCATTCTGAGCTGCGGCAAGGCTCCTAAAGGGTGCCAAGCAGACAACTGGCATGACCCAAGGCGCATTTCAAAAGAGCTGCCATGGTGGAAATCATCTGTAAGGAGTAAGATCAGAAGCAAGGAGACCAGTTAGAGGCAACTGCAATGATCCAGGGGACAGGGGGTGGTGGCTGGGACCAGGGTGGGAGCAGACGAAGTGGTGAGAAGTGATTCTGGATCTATCTTGAAGACAGCGGCCACAGGGACTGTGGAGACACGGGGTGTGAAGCATATGAGAGAAACAGGGTTTCAGCTTGAGCAACTGGAATGTGGATTTACCAGCACAGCTCCAGGGGAGCTGACCAGGAGCTCAGTCTCACAGACGCATGTATAAGATGCTTATCAAGTGTCCAATGGACATATCCAGATTCCCTTAGAGATGTAAGTCCGCAGTTCAGGAGCCAGGCCTGGGCTGAAGATGCAAATTTGGAGTCTTCAAGCTATAAATGGTATTTAAAGCCATAGTCTAGATGAATCAGCAAAGAGACTGAGGGTGGATGGTGAAGAGAGAAAGGACTGAGTGTTGAAGCACTCCAAACTTAGAAAACGAAAGTACAAGGAAGAAGCAGTCAGGGTGACGAGAGGGGCAGCGTGGGGAGGAGGAGAACTAAGAGGGAGTGGAGACCATGTTCCAGCGACCAGAGCTCTGGGCTGCCACTAATGCTGCTAGCCGGCTGGGCGATGGGAGGAAAGGTAACAGTCACTGACCTTTGTGGTGTGCAGGCCATTTGGTGGCCTTAGTAAGAATTGTTTTGGAGAAATGATGGCAGCGAAAGCCTGTTTGGAATGGGCAGCAGAGAAAAGTGGGAAGACAGAATTGGAGACAGCAAGCGTGTACAACTCCTTCGGGGAACTTGCTGGAAAGGGAGTCAGAGAAACAAACCACAGAGGAAGTAGGATCATAAAAAGTTTTGTTTCCGATCGGAGAAATTACAACAGGTTTGTGTTCTAAAAGGCATGATTCAGCTCAAGATTGGGAAACACTGGCACTGAAGGAAAGAATTTATCAGCCATGTCCATTACGGGCAAGAGGGGACAGGGTTCCGGTGCAAAGCACACAGCGCAGCCTCAGATCAGAGCAGGGACGATTCAGCCGCTGTAAAGCGGGCCCATGGAGAACAGGTGCAGAAGCAGGTCAGCCAGTGGGTGGGAGTTTCCTTCTGATTATTTGATTTTTTCCCCTTAGGGAAACAAGAGAAAAGGTCATCAGTGAAGGTTGAAAATGAGAAAGAAAGAGTTGGTAGTGGGAGGAGGGAGGTGATGGCGGGTGTGCACTAATGGTTTAGGAGGCAGGGAGAGTTAGCCAACTGGGAAAACGAAATGTGTGAGTCCTGGGCAGCATTCTGGGCCCGACTAAGTTTCTGGGCCATCAGATTATTTTCCTTTTTTTCTTTTTCTTCCCCCCCCTTGAGATGGGATCTCACTCTGTCACCCAGGCTGGAGTGCAGTGGTGTGATCATGGCTCAATGCAACCTCCGCCTCCTGTGTTCAAGTGATCCTTCTGCCTCAGCCTCCTGAGTAGCTGGAACTACAGGCATATGCCATTACCTCCCACTAATTTTTGTATTTTTTGTAGAGATGAGGTTTTGCCATGTTGCCCAGGCTGGTCTCAAAGTCCAGGACTAAAAGGATCCTCCCGCCTCAGCCTCCCAAAGTGCTGAGATTACAAGTGTGAGCCACTGTATCCAACTCAGGTCATGAATTTAAACCGAGACCAGTAAGCACAATTGCACGTTTTTCTCCAAACATAGTCACCTGTGCAAGCACAACTGAGTGTGTGAGTGAGTTGGACACAACCCAGATGGTGGCTTATCCAAGTATATCTGATGCAGAGAGACAGGGACAAGGGAGTCAAGAGCTGTAGGCAAGGAAGTGATTTCAACAATGGACCATGGAATTTCAGCTCACTAAGGAGGAGGTGAGGGCAAAAGAAGGGTGAGGCATGATGGGAAGCTTGTCACAGCAATGGATTGTAGGCCCAGATGGGATTGAAGAATTGTTGGAATCCAAAACCCAGAGGGAGTAATCTGGGAAGACAGGGCCTTGGTGGTAAGAATGGGATTCCTGAAACACATCTGTGGGAGCTGCAGTGATTTGTAAGATATGCTTTATTATCTGACCTTGCCCAATGAGAGCAGTGACTTCCGTAAAGGTTTCATGGAAGGTTTCAGTTAAAACGCAGTGGCCAAGGGATTATTTAGGAAAGAGGTTGAGGAGGTGGTAGATCTTGCTGATGACAGACTGAGAATTCCAGAAAGTGCGGAAACATGGTGCTTCTCAGACAGCATTTTCTCCATCCAATATTATCTCAACTTCTCTCTGCAACCTCCAGCCTCATCTTTCCAGGAGGAGGCACTGGCCACATATTGCCTGTCCTCAGAACCTTCTAGTGACTGGCAATCAAGGTGGCTGCCATCTGGCCCCAAATGACCTTCCCAAAAACAGTTCCCTTAGAGTCCTCATCTACCGCAGCCTTTTAGGTCACTCTGACCCGCCCAGGACCTCCCATCTCCCTGCCTTGCTCTGTTTCTCTTTATGGGGATCCTACCCTATCCCAAACCCAACCTCCTCCTCAAAGTTTTCTCAGTCCCCTCTCATCATCATTAATATCCTGACCCCTGCCCTGCCCTGTGACACATTTTCATCCTTCTGTCCTTCCACATAACATGCGCTTCTCTGCCTCTTGTATTACGTTTCCAGCTTCCCCACTTGACTGTGAACTCTCTGAGGCATGGCCTGTGTTTTATTTATTTTTCTGATCACTATAGTATCTTACACAGTTCCCTAAACACAGTAGGTTGTTGCCTAGCAAACAGTTGAAGGTTTCATGAGATATGTATCCCCAGAACATAGAAAAAGATTCTAAGTAATATACTCATCTCAGGGCAATTGATAAGGTGCTTGGTGGATGCTTTTTTGTGACATTGCCTCTGTGCCCAGAAAACTTGTACCAAGTCTTCCCTGAGCTGAGAACTGGGGACGGGGAGGGACAGTCAGCTTCAGGATCCGGGAAGAAGACAGATCTTTTATTCCTGCCCGGAAAAGTACAAATCCCTCTCCTATCCCCAAAACGAGACCTGAGGAAGATAAAGCTACTGTATTCAGAGAATATTTGGGATTCTGAACGTGCTCTGGTTTGGTTGCTATTCCTATTTATCAAGAAGGAAAAGAAGTATTGTTCAATTTTGTTTCTGCTAAAGAAAAACAACAATTGCAACAGAAATGGAAGCTTGGTTCAGAATACAGCCAATTCCTGAAGCTTGCCCAGGGCTCTGCTTCATTGCAGCTCTGAGCCCTGTTAATGCGCATGGTCCCCAGCTCCCTGGATGTGGAGCACACTGGGAAAGAGTGGATGAGGGAAGCAAGAGAGGAGCCAGTGAGTGAGCCACTCCTAACACCAGGTGTTCAGCTTTGAGCCCAGAGCTCCTCCCCAGGTAAGACGAGGCCTGGAGCTCAGGGCAGAGACCCCACCTCCTGCTGAGGACTTTTCCCATGTGTCTGAGGCCTCACCAAGTCCTCTGACCTGCCATAGCTTTTCTCTCCCATCTTAGAGTCCAGAAGGTGACAGGACCGTATAGAAGGCAGTGAAGGCACAGCTCAGCAATGCAACAGTGATGGTCCCATGGCCAGTCTGTGATGGGCAGCTTCCTGGTAAAGACCAAGGGCAGGGGAGGCCCCCAGGTCTCCATCCCTTTTCTCCCAGCAGTACCCGAGCATGGCTCTAGCACTCACTCACCTTGTGCTTATTGAGGTTGTGTCTCTCCACACAAGCCCCTTTGAGGCAGAACTTGCCGTCGCCACAGCTGGTACCATCAGCCCAGGGGAAGTGGCGGGTCTGGCACACCATCTGCCCTTTGGCTTTCCCAGTGCACCACAGCTTGGTGCAGTACTGCATGTAAGGACAGGGCTTGGAGCCAACACCAAAGGCCAGTTCACACTGCTGGCTCAGGGTGTAGCTGGTACCCGGCAGATCCTCGGGCAGGGAGATGGGCTTGCTGGGTTGGTCCAGGAGGCAGTCACCTGCAGAAAGCCAAGGGCGTTCATTAGGATGAGCTGGGAAGATGAGGTTTGGCTAGCCCAGAATCTGAATGGTAAGGGGAGAATGAACCAAGGGCAACTGGAATGCACTCATGTCAGAGCCCAGCTCCAAGGGGACATGACACCTTAGGTACAGAGGACAGAGAGATGGGCACCTCCACCAGGGCCAGCAGCAAAGCCTCCTCCAAGGTGGCCCCATTCCCCTCCCACTGCCCTGGCTCACCGTGCCCGCTGTCCAGGAAGTCGGTGATGATGGCAGCACTGCAGGCTGACCAGGGGTTAGCGCGGTCAATCTGGATGAGGGTTGGGGACATCATGTGGTTGGCTCGGAGCTTCCCAAACACCTCCTCACAGACTTTCACATTGTCGTGGGGCATGTTGAACACGTGGCCTGTGGGTGAGGCAAGAGGACTGAGAGGGTAGGAGGAAGGACAAGGGGGTTGGAGGGAGAAATGGGGCAGGGGAACTAGAAAGCTTATGTCAGCGTTCAGGCTGGTCATTGCCACCTATCGACAGACTGCTTTCGAATGTCCTGGAGATCATGTTCTTGTGTTTCCTGTCCCCTCCATCAGGCTGTCGGCTCCCTGACAATAGAGTGTACTAACTCCTTGTCGTTGACATGGTGTTCCCACAGTATCTAAGTGCTGAGACACCCTGCCGAGGGGCTCAGATCATGTCACTGGCCAGCAGGGCTGGGGCGATTGGAAAAAGTAAAACAAAGCTGCTGCTAAGGCTCGCTGTGCCCTAAGAATGGATCGTAAGGCTTCAGAACACAAAGGGGCAAAGACACACATCTCCCACCCTCCAGGGCATCCCAGGCAAACCCAGAAGACCCCAGGAGGAGCTCATCCAGCCTCACCCAGCTCATGGGCAGTGGTGAAGGCTGATGGAAGCCCATCGTCCTCGATGACCGAGCAGCTTCTCTTGGGGTCGCACATGGTGCCCACGTCAGCCATGCCCAGGGTGTCGCAGGTGGTAGCTCCACACAGGTCCTGCAGGGTGGGGGAGAAGCAGAAGCCAGCCTGAAGTTAGAGACAGTGACAGAAAGGACCTAAAGGGAAGAAATGGCATCCTATGGGACATTCCAGCTCATCTCATTCCAACCTCACTAGGCCCAGCACCTTCCAGCGGGCCCTTGTTCCTAGGGGGTTGTGAGATTGTTCACAGAATCAACCCAGGCTAAGGGAGGAGACCAGGAAGAGCTCTGTGGCTCACCAAAAAGACTTTGCCCAAACCCTGTGCAGGGAGGTCCTCTGGAAGGAAATTAGGAGGTACCAAATTAAACTACAAGGGCCACCACTTTATAGAGAGACGGCCCTCCAGACCAGAAAAACGGTGACTCCCATAGCCAGGGGAGGCTCGCTGAGGCAAGGGAGGATGCCAGTCCCACTCCCACCCAGAGGCAGCTTCGAGCAGCCTCAGTCTTTGCTGGGCTGCCTCTTGGCCAACCATGAATTAAGTTCAGATTCTCAGCCAGAGGGCTGCCAGCCAAGGACCCACCCATGCCAGCGATTTGGCTGCCTTAGACTGGGAGGAAGCAGTGAGGTGGACCCAGTCCCTCATCCAGACACAGTTCCATTGGCTACAGAAGCTCAAGGGAGCACAGGCTCAATGGCTGCTAGGAAGAAAGATACATGAAATGGAGAGATGGCCACCTAAGCAGGAAGGTCTCTCGTTTTGTACTGAAGCTTAACTTGGCTGCAGAAGCTAGGGTCTCCAGCAGCAAACTCTGACAGGAAGTATTCCCAGGGGACCCAGAAAGGCAGGATAGGGATTCCGGGGTGGACATTTCAAAAAACTTACTGAGCATCACAAGCCAGAAACACTTCAAGATACCTTAAGAGCCCAAGAATTGGAAATAGGATAAGACATTTGTGTGCATTCTGCTCCTCTTAAGAAAACGTGGGTGCCGTGGCTCACGCCTGTAATCCCAGCACTTTGGGAGGCCAAGAATCATCTGAGGTCAGGAGTTCGAGACCAGCCTGGCCAACATGGCAAAACCCTGTCTCTACTAAAAATATAAAAATTAGCCAGGCATGTTGGTGGGCACCTGTAATACCAGCTACTAGGGAGGCTGAGGCAGGAGAATCACTTGAACCAGGGAGGCACAGGTTGCAGTGAGCTGAGATTGCATCATTGCGCTCCAGCCTGGGTGACAAGAGCAAAACCCCATCTCAAAAAAAAAAGGGGGGGGGGGTGTTGAATCAGTGATGCTGGTTCTCTCTTCATTACATCGCTGCCTTCAATACATAAGGCATTCTTCATTTCACAGGAAGCTACTGCATCACCTCATTTAATCCTCACAATAGGCTTAAGATGCAGACATATTATCATATCTATTTGTCAAAGGTGGAAACTAGGCGCATGCTCACAGTTCATCAAAGACATGATGTATTAAATGCTGACACCACATGCACTTTGCACGCATGACCCTATTTAATCCTCACAACATCCCGCTGAAATAACAACTGCTACTACCACCTTCCACAGGCAAAGAAGCACGTGTCCGTATGCCTGTGCCTGTGTATGCAAGTCCACGTGTGCATCTGTGTACATGCTGGCAAGGGGCAAAGTTGGGCAGCGGCACAGTGCAGGGAGCCAGGAGCCAGGGGGCATGGGAGGAAAAGCAGTCAGAGTACAGAAAATCAGCAAAATTTAATCCAAAGCACTCAGAAGTTTACCACCTGAGCAGTCAAACTTGGCTTCCCACGGTCAGGTGATAGTCACACCTCCTAATGAGTGAACAGTTATTCCACGGGTGACCAGCCTGAACCCAGGTGCACCAGAGGCAGTGACGTGTACCCTGCACACCCGGCCAGGTCGGCCACCTATGCTTGCTGGAAGCACTTCCTCCGCTTCTGGGAGCCCCAGGGAGGACTTCTCTTCCCATATTCTTTCCTCTTCAAAGACTCACTCTCCCAGAAAGTTTTCCTTCCCAAGAGCTCTGAAACCTAGAAAACAACCACTGTCAAAACTTGGGAGGGGCACGGGTGCAGCAGCTCAGGCCTATAATCCCAGCACTTCAGGAGGCCAAGGCAGGCAGATTGCTTGAGTCCAGGAGTTCAAGACGAGGCTGAGAAACATAGTGAGGCCCCGTCTCTACAAAATATAAACAAAATTAGCCAGGTATGATGGTGCACAGCTGTCATCCCAGTTACGCAGGAGGCTGAGGTGGGAGGATCACTTGAGCCTGGGAGGGTGAGGCTGCTACAGTGACCCGTGATCACGCCACCACACTCCAGCCTGGGTGACATATCAGGACCCTGTCAAAAAAAAAAAAAAGCCTTGGGAAGGGACCTTCACCAGACCAGCAGACCAGCAGTTTAGGCAATTTAGAGAATGTGACAGCTGAGGAACATGGATCAGCGTGTGAACTGTGGGGAAGGGGGCCAAGATGAGGAGGGAAGAGATGAAGGCTCTTGCAGTGGCATAGTGAAGGATATAGGTGTAGGAGACGTGCAGTGTGGGACCCAGCAAGGCTAGGGCTCTGGACATTCTAGCCCAGCAGTTGCAGCCTGTGGGGGCAGGCACCTACCCTTGCCTCTAGGCTGCCTGCACACTCACTGCTGGTCTGCGTGAGAGGGAGAGGGCACAGGAATAAGAAGCAAGAAGGCTGGATTCTGGTCTTGGCCCCATCACTAAGTAGATGTGTGACTTTATCCAAGTCCTCTCTCTCTGCAGGGCCTTGGTTTCCTGCTCTGGGGGAGGGCCAACTTTCAACTAGATCTGAATCAACCAGTGCTGTCAGCCTCTGCTCCTTCCCCAGTCCCAGAGCATGCAACCCCTTCTGGCCCTGTAGGTTATAAAAGAAACTCACAGAATGACATGTTTTTAGAAACCCAAGGAACATCTTGTCTACTGACCCAAGTCACGTAGTTGATAGCACTTGCTCTAAGAAAAGTGAAAGTCACCCATGTGGAAAGTCAGAGTCCTGTTCCCAACCCTGCTCTTCAGAAATGCCTAGAGCAAGCAGGATGCAGTGGCTTGTGCCTGTAATCCTAGCACTTTGGGAGGCCAAGGTGGGAGGATCACTTGAGGCCAGGAGGCCAAGACCAGCCTGGGCAGTATAACAAGACTCCATGTGTACAAAAATTAAAAGGAAAGAAAGAAAGAAAAGAAAGAAGGAAGGAAGGAAGGAAATAAATGAAAAAAAGATAAAGAAAGAAGAGAGAGAGAGAGAAAGAGAAGGGAGGAAGGGAGGAAGGAAGGAAAGAAACTGCTAGACCAGATTGAACGCTCAGACTGGGATGTCGAGGGCGTCTGGAACTCAGCCACCCTGCAGCCGCCTCTGTGGCTGGGAAGTCCTTATGGCCAAAAGCCTCCTTCCTCCTAGGGAGGGTGGATTTTCTCTGAAGCAAAGACATGCAGCTGCAGGCCCTTCTTGGCCAGGAGCAACCTGTTCTTTCCATCAAGAAGTCCCGGTTTCCCTGGATCAAACAAGAGGAACAAGGAAAGAGACGGCAAAGTTCCTGAGAGTAAGAGTGGCTCTGGGAGCAGCCATCCTGCAGTAACCAGCATCTTCACTGTGTGAAGACACAGCTGTGTGGGGTCAGAAGCTCTGCCTGTCCTCCTCCCCACCCCGGCAGGGACTCAGTGAAGAACCACTGGGCCTTTGCACTTTGAACGCCTACGAGTGCTTGTACAGGGGCCCAGTAGTGCCTCATTTGTGGCATCAAATATCTCCACCCTTCTGGAATGAACTCAGAGGCACTCAAACTGCCTTAACCTCTTCAGCTCAAGCGCTTGTCTCCAAAAAACAGGAGCTGTTCTGCCTTCTTCCTCCTAGAGGGTGTAGGCATTCCTAACCTAGCCCCTACCTGCCTCACGATTGCCAGCATTTGGCCATTTCTCTTAGTAGCTGCGGCTGCTTTTCCAGATGATCCTGGAATTATCTTGGCCAGGAACCTAATCCTCCTGGACTGTTATTTTCTAACTGCCCCTTCTTATAAAATAATTTAGGACTGGAGCCACAACTTAAATAAACAAACAAGGATAAGAGCTGGCAGTGGCTTGTTTACCGCTGTCGATCTGTACACACCTCCACTGCAATTCCCACCAGCTGCCTTCCCTGCGAACCTCCTTCCTACCTCCTCTCATTTCCCAGGCAAGTACCAAGATGCTCAATGTTTTCCAGCAATACAAAGAGAGAGGGATGCACAAAAATCAAGCACATTAACTTTTTTTTTTGAGACTGAGTCTCACTCTGTTGCCCAGGCTGGAGTGCAGTGGCATGATCTCAGCTCACTGCAACCTCCACCTCCCGGGTTCAAGCATCTCATGCCTCAGCCTCCCAAGTAGCTGGAATTACAGGCATGCGCCACCACTCACCCGGCTAATTTTTGTATTTTTAGTAGAGACGGGGTTTCACCGTGTTGGCCAGGTTGGTCTGGAACTCCTGGCCTCAAGTGATCCGCCCACCTCGGTCTCCCAGAGTGTTGGAATCACAGGCGTGAGCCACCACGCCCGGCCGCACATTAACATTTTTAATGTGGCAGAAGACATGTGCATTCTCATGTAGTGGACTTCCTGCTTCCACTGAAGTTCTAGGCAGGAGAGCCACAGCTCACCTTTGTGGCTACATCATAGCATCCAGGTACTATACTCACAAGATGACTTGCGGGCTGTTCTCTGATGTTGTAGATGAGGAAACTGAGGCTCAGTGACTTGAGATTATGCACCCCAGTCCACGTGGCTATCGAGCGAAGAATGAGGTCCCAAATCCAAAGCTATGTTCTTTGATCTCAATCATGCAGCTCTAGTTAGGAGACTATAATTACTGGTGAAAAGCACCCTGTGCTAGTGTTACTGCTGTGCCTTTAACTTGTTTCCCATCTGAATCTCTGCCATGCATCACTGTATTTCCTTGTCCAGCCCAAAATCCATGTCTGTTTGTAATCCCCAAGGATGGGAGGGCCTTGCTTTGCTAGAAGTATAAAATCAAGCAATTCAGTGCCTTGGCAATGTGACTAAGAATGTTAGTTACTTCTACTGGCAGATTCTGTTTCACTGGCATATAAATCCCTCCAGATGTACAAAACGGTATTATTGCAAGAGAATGAGGTAACCAAAACAACAATAATTACCTCAATGAGGAAGAAGAGGAACCCCAAGCTTGCAAGAAGGCTAAATCTTCTATAAAAAAATCACTACTTCAAGAGAAGGTGCCTACAGACAGAGTGATAACAACTAACATTTACTGACTGGCAATTTGTGCCAGAGGCTGTCACGAGAGCTTTACCTTCCTTTGCTCATTTAATCCCCACAGCTTTAGGAGGAAGATGACATTATCAGGGTCCATCATACAGAAGAGACCCAGAGAAGGTAAGTAACTAGCCCAGGTCACACAGTAAGCCCAAGGTTAGAGAAGAAGCGGACAGAGTAGGGTTGAAGTCCAGGCAGTGCAGGCAGCTGCAGGGTTGAGCTCTCACCATGACTTCCGGCTGCTTCTAGTGCGTATCACGCCAAGAATGGAAGGCCCCGCCCTAGAGCTCAAGCAAGTGCTAGTTGACACTGAGTGGAGAGAGTCCTGGGGAAAGGGAGAGGAATGGTTAAGTGCAGAGAGTGCTCTAAGTGCACTGTCTGCACCGCCTCGCTGGTTGGGCAAGCCCCTGGCTCCTTACCCCACACCTGCATTGACACACTGACCCCATCCCTGCCCTGCCGTGCACCCTGTCTGCTGACTCCAAGGTGAATTAAACACACTCCTCTCTGGAGCCCCTCCTTTCTTCAGGGCAGAACCTCATGGCAAAGAGCCAAGATGAAATGCCAGAGGAATCTAAAACTCCCTCTCCCAACCCTGTAGACTGACAGCCTCAAAAGCTGGATGAGTGATCCCCAGGAAGGGAGGTAAGCTACCAAAGCACCCAGAGCTACCAGCAGCCCTTGCACTTCTGTCTGCACCTTTCTTCCAAAATCACCTGCTGCAGGCAACTTGCAGGGACCCACGCAGGGGCTCACAAAGACTAAAGAGGTCCCGCCTAGAAGGAGTTTACAGATCAGTGGGACTAGCAAATGCTGACATCCACAGCTTCCATACAAAAACAGGAGCAAGCATGAAGCATACTTGCAAAGGCAATGGGACAGAGTGCTTTAAATCAGGACTATCCCAAACTTGAGTCTGGCAAGGGCTCTGCAGCTAATTATTCAACAAGAAGCATGTACTGAGTGGCTACTAAGGTAGTGATGATAAAAACCATAATTGGGGACCTATTCTGGGCCACTAAGTAACACTTATCTTTCCAACAGCCCTGTAAGTGAGGTAACATGTCATCATCATCATCCTCCTTCTAAGGATGAGGAAAGTAAAGTGCAAGTAGCTGATTCATGCAATGTCCATTGCTAGAGCATTCGAGCCCCTGGATTCATACTCAGCTCCGCCTGACTCCAAGCCTGTGTTCTTTCCATCATGCCACATGATCGAGTCAAGGTGTCAAGGAAAGGTTAGAAGAAAATTCCGGCGGTGAGAGAGGACGCAGAAAACTATAGAGGAGTTCAAAGGCAGGAGAGCAAGACCTAAAGAAAGAGAAAAACTCACTTGCCTTTCTAACTGGACCAGCAGTTAAAAATAAAAGAAAAGGATTCCCTCCAACCTTCCTCCCCCATCTGCTGACATTAATATCAGTCAAACTCATTTGATGTAATTGAAGAGAGACAGCACTCATCCTGCAAGACAGAGAACCATCATATTCCACTCCTCCCTCTCTCTTCCCACTCCTTCCTTCCTGTCTCCCAGAAGGAATGGTGTTTCCAGTTAGTGGCCAAGAATAACAAATTATTAAATACTAAATCTACCAATGACCTCTCTCTCCTAATATCTTCCAAGGCCTGACTTCAAGAAAGATCCTAATGAAATCATGATCCTTTTCTATTGTATAGGGAGATACGTGTAACATACGTCTTATCACTTCGTTATTGACTATTTTTATCGGAACACTAACTTTCACTGCCTTACGGCAAGTGCTTTATCACCAAAAGAACTGGTGTCTGCTTCACATTCAGCTCTAGAATGCTCTTCCACTCTGCGCAGCGTAGGACGTCCCCAGTGAAACACAGTACTGCTCAAGGTCAAAACAGGAAGATAGCACCAAGCTTGGGGTTGGGAGAGGGGAAAAGTCAGAGTACAAAAGAAGAGAATAAGGGGGAAGAGAAAGATGGCAAAGATCCTACCTGGATGGTCCCAAAAGAAGAAGGCTAGAGCGTGGAAGAAGAGTGAGAAGAGAGGGAAAAGAGATGGCATCAAATGACACTAAGAGGCAACAGGAAAAAAACAAAACGAACAAAATAGACAGGGCGCAGTGGCTCACGCCTATAATCTCAGCATTATATTATATAGTCTGGCAAGGGCTCTGTAGCTAATTATTCAACAAGAAGCATGTACTGAGTGGCTACTAAGGTAGGATGATAAACTGCCATAATTGGGGACCTATTCTGGACCATTTGTTTGGTCTGGACCATTTGCCTTTGGGAGGCCAAGACAAACAAATTACTTGAGTCCAGGGGTTTGAGGCCAGCCTGGGCAGCATAGCAAGACCTCGTCTCCAAAAAAAGAAAATATATTTTTCATTAGGCTGCGTGACACACACCTGTAGTCCCAGCTACTTGGGAGGCTTAGCTGGGAAAGGCAGTGGACAGTATTATAAGCAACTTTTTGTCAATGAATTCATAATTCAAATGACATGGAAACATTTCTTGAAGAATATAAATGACCAAAGCTCACTCAAGAAAACTTCAATATATATCTGCTTTAAAAATGAAATTTTTAGTTAAAAATGGTCTCACAAAGAATACGACAGAGGTCAGGCATGGTGGCTCACACCTGTAATCCCAAAATGTGGGGAGGCTGAGGCAGGAAGATCCCTTGAGGGCAGGAGTTCATGATCAGCCTGGTTAACATAGTCAGACCCTGTCTGTACAGAAACAAATTAGCTGGGCACAGTAGCACAGGCCTGTAGTCCAGCTGCTCAGGAGGCTGAGGTGGGAGGATCGCTTGAGCCCAGGAGTTCAAGGCTGCAGTGAGCTGACGCCACCACTGCTCCCCAGCCTGGGTGACAAAATGAGACCCTGTCTCTAAAAAATAAAGAAATAAATGAAAAAGCAGACAGAATAACCATAAAATACAAGTCCTAAAACAAAATAAAGAAATAAAGAAGAAGCAGACCAGACACAGTGGCTCATGCCTGTAATCCCAGCACTTTGGGAGAATGAGGTGGGC
>NW_016107315.1:14404845-14420803 GCF_001604975.1 Cebus imitator
AAAAAAAAAGAAAGAAAATTCTAGAAATAAATGAAGAAGCAGACAGTAAAACCATAAACCACAAGTCCTTAAAAAAAATAAAATCAATCCAAAGGAAGAAAGGTCACAGATAGCAAAGCAGACAGTGAAACGGAGGAGAGTGCATCTGACGACACAGGAAGCAGCTCCCCTCTGCAGCCCCCGCTCCCCTTCCTGCTCCCACCCCTTGGAGTGCTTCCTCAGCTTCACATTCTGCATTCCGGAGAACGCCCCTCCTTCCCAACAGGGCTGGTCTGGCACTTAGTACATCCTATTGAAATTAGTCGTTGTCTTGTAAGCTCCTATTACAAGGTGAATTCCTGGTGACCGGAGGCCACTTTTTTTTTTTTTTTTTGAGATGGAGTCTCTGGAGTGCAGTTGGCGACATCTCTGCTCACTGCAACCTCCGCCTCCCCAGTTCAAGCAATTCTCCTGCCTCAGCCTCACCGAGTAGCTGGGACTGCAGGCACGCACCACCATGCCCAGCTAATTTTTGTATTTTTAGTAGAGATGGGCTTTCACCGTGTTGACCAGGATAGTCTTGATCTCCTAACCTCAAGATCCGCCCGCGTCGGCCTCCCAAAGTGCCAGGATTACAGGTGTGAGCCACCGCACCCGGCCTAGGCCACATTTGATTACTATTTGTAGCTCCACAGCCCAGGGTAGTACCTAGAAATAATAATAAATCATGCTCAAGTGGCATTTTTGTTAAGAGATGAGAAAAAGATTGAGAAGGATAAACTGGAATCCTGGTGAGGAGCCTTTATGCCAGCCTGACACCTGCTGTAATGGGGTGCACAAGCTATGGAGTCAGATAGCTGTTGGGAGGGCAGGACAAGAAGTCTGTTGTTTGGACTGTGTTTGTCTCACAATCACCACAAAATAAAAGTGTAGAAAATGAAAAAAATAATAATAATAATAATAAATAATGCTCAACAAGTACTAAAAGAGAGTACAAATAAATGAATGAAAGCCATTCTACCACAAAGGGTTACCCAAACGGCAGTTATTGGACCTAAAGACAGAGAAGTCTCAGGGAATGAGGGCCTACCAAGCCTCAGCATTAAGTACCTGGCTCCTAACACCCAATGCAACAAGAAACCAAAGAAACTTTTCTCCTCCTAGAAATAAATGAGAAAGACTCTGGCTCTAGTTCTTCACGGGTTCTGGTTCCAGTCCTGTGCTGACCTCACCCTGCTGTTATGAGCCTGGAGGCCGATCACTTTGCAAAATCAGATGTGCACTTTTCTCCATGAACTTATTCTGAATCTTTAAGTAAACTCCTCAAATTGTCAAAATACTTCTTGTATAACCACTGTATTCCCCTTTCTGGACAGTTATGGTTTCTGGGGACTGCAGCTACCTTAATCTTAGAAAGAGCAGCAACTCGCTCCTGTTCTTATCGAATACTGTACCTTCTCCCAGAGAGTTCAGGACTGAGAAGATCCTGAGACTCTCAGAATGCAGTCTGAGCTGGTGAGGAGGTGGGGGAGAGGTGTTTACTCTAAAGCGTAAAGTACATACCTTGATGGCGGCCCTGCCAACACTGAAGCCCCACTCAGGCTTTGCTTTCTAGACGCCTAAGGGGAAGGCAGCTTCTAAAAGTCACATCTTGCACATCACTGCTTCTGACCCAGTGGTCATGCATCTTGTACCCATTATGCACGGACAACACAGCCCTCGGGGCGTTGAGCACACACCACTGAGAAATAGAAGCTGTCAAGCTGTTTGATTGCTTCTTCTTCAAACGGCGGGCTCCTTCTGATGGCACGGTCCCTTTTCCCAGCAGGAGTTCTCTTCTTAGGGCTGACTCCAGAAACCAGCCTTCACCACTAGGCTGCAGACGCTGAGGTCTTTTGTTTTGCAGCCAGTGAGCGACCTTTACTGGGTCAGCCCAGGTAGTGGATGGGGCAACAGCTGCTTTGCCCATTAAGATATCCTGTTCTTGGCCTTTGCTTTATTTCAAACCCCAGCAATCTAACTGCCAAGCAGGTCTGTGTGCAGAGGTCGAAGCCACCTCCTTTGCAGCTTCCCCGTGAGTCAGGCAGTGCTTGCAGGGGCTGGGCAGTGGCAGCGCAGCAGACCTCAGTTGGAAGAATGAGCACAAGGAAACAGACTCAGGCCAAATACTTCCCTAGAGAAACCAGGTGGCGGGAGGAGAAGAAGGCTGGGAAAGGAGGAAGTTCAAGTCCAGGAAGGGGCTAGCTGTGCCAGATGGGTTACTGTGGAAGACTCCAGCTCCAGCCTGTGTGCACCAGTCCAACTTTGAGTGACCATTTGGAAACAGTGGAGAGTTAGAGCCCCAAGAGGTAACCAAGGATTTCATGCCATTCCCAGAATGCTGTGGTTATGATAATAACAAAAAAAGAGCATGGCACAGATTCAAGTCACAGCCCCCCAAATCAGAAGCAGCAGCTCACTTGGATGGCCCTTCTCTTCCCAGCCTCCTGTGTCTGAGAAATTTCAATAATCCAAATACTCCGCAGCACCCAATCACTCCAATACCTGTGAATCTAAATGCTCACAGTTATTGCTCCTTTGACATAGAATTATTTGACATAGAGTTTTTGCAAAAGGCAGGGCTGCTTCCTGGTCTGGGTCCATCCTTCTAATCCCAATACTCAGTTTCCTTCTAACTCTACAGCTGGAATCTCCAAATACTCTTGACTAAGCTCACACCACTTCCACCCCAGCAAGGGCAGACGCTGAAGCCCTGAAGTCAAGTGCGGTCATAGGAATTTTAGTGACTTGGGAGCAGGAGCAACCGTGCCTGCTCTGCTCTGTAGTATACATCTGGGCAAACGGGTCACCCTCTGACAGCAAGGATACAGGAAAATTGGAAGAGATTTTCCCAACTCAGCTCCAAGTGAAACTCTACTTGAAACTCCGAGTGAAACAGTCCCAGCTCCAGACGGGTGCCCTAACTGCGCTGCCTGCTCAGAATGGTCTGGAAGCCTCTTGGGCCAGGCCCAGCAGAGAAGGCTGTAGAAGCGGCAGTGAAGGAGGGATGCTCACAGTACTTTCTGGCCTGTCACTGCAACCCACAAAATATCTCAATGATTCCGTCCATCCCAGTCCGGGCTTTCCAGGCCCAGTACAGAGAGAAAACAACATGTTACCCGAGAGAAATGTAGCAGGCGCTGACCTTGGATTACCTTCCAGTTCTACAACCCTTGAAAGGAGACCTCAGAAGGAGTCAGAGAAGACTCGGCCGCCCATGCAATAGGGGCGGGCCGTTTCCGCCCTCTCCAACACCTTCCTCAGAGCGTCTCCTATCGGTCTTGGACACAAACTGCGGCTCCGGGGCGGCAACTTCCTGGGTTCCGGCCCCTTGGCGCCTGATCCAGGAGGCGCTGATTGGCCGCGGCAGGCCAACACCTTCGGAAAGCGCAGGCTCTACTCCAACGGCCCAGATGCACGTGAGCCGCCGCTCCGCGGAGCCTAGGAGAGGTCTCTCCCTGGAAACTCCAGAATTGGAGTCGGAAGAGATCAATGAGGTTTAAACTCGGGGGCATCGCACGATACAAAGGGGATTTGGAGTGCTAGGGAAGGTGACTGTAGCAGGGCTAGGGCTATCTGGGTGCAAAGTGACCGCAGATCAACTCACCTGCCTGGTGAAGAGGATGGCGGTGTCCCAGTACTCGGAGTGTTTGTCACTCACTTTGTTCAGCTTCTTCTGCCAGGCACAGAAGTTGCGCAGCGTCAGGGCCGCGTTGCCGGTGACCTTGGGCCCGGAGTCACGATCTCTGAGAAGCAGCACCTTGACCACAACGATGTTGATGGGGTTGAGGATGCTGGGATGGCGGTAGAGTCGCGCCGCAGTCGCCAGCAGCGTCAGCAGATAATGCTCCAGGTCCGCGCCGTGGAACTTGACCATTGACTCGTCCGCCACCACCAGCGTCTCCACGTACCGCGGGATGGACACGAAGCGCTTGGCGCGCCCAGACCTGCGCCGGCTGCGACTCTCCCCCAACCCCGCCCGCCGCGGCTTGTACGGGTCCAGGGCCCGCAGGATGGCGGGGTTCCAGCCCGAGGCCACCCCGCAGCGAGAGGTGGGGTCTCCGGAGGGCCCGCCCGGGACACCCCGGCGCTGGAGAAGGTGTGCGCCCTGGCTGTTGCGCTGCGCCGCCGGCGCGCTAGCGTTGGGCAGCGGGCTAATGACATACTCGGCGCCTCGGTAGCCGAAGGCTCCGCGGAGCCCCCCGCACAGGCTCACAGCGGCGAACGAGTCCGGCTCTGCGTTCACGTCCCCGGAGTAGAAGCACCGTCGCAGGTCTGAAGAGCCCCCGGTGAGCCCCTGGAGCGGGACGCCCAGATGCTCAGTGGCAAAGGCGGGCGCCAAGAACTGAGCATCCGGCGTCAGGTGTAGGTAAAAGTCCTCCTGAAATGCTGTGATCTGAAAAATGAGTCCCTGGTCCCCGGAGTCCTCGGGACCCCGCCAGTAGTAGCGGCGGCCGTTGATGTCCGGGTCCAGTCGGATGGGAACCACTACCTCCCGCTCTGACTGAGAGCCTCCAGCGGTTCGCCCGGCGAAAGCCAGGGTTAGGATGCCCAGAAGCAGCATGGCGCCTCTGCCAGCGCACCGCCGCGCTCTGGGAAGGGGTTGGGCCGGGCTCTCCGGCCGCGGACACGGTCTCCTTGCAGCCCGCACTCTGGAACTGCCAACGCTCCGGGACAGCCGGCAGCTCCCAGAAAGGAGAGCCACGGGAGGGAGACTCCTCCCAGGGCTGCGAGCGTGCACCCGGCAGCCCGCGCTTCCTACCTGTGCCTTTCCAAGCAAAGCGCGCCCTGGGAGCTTAAGTACAATCGCTGTCAAGTGCAAGGACGAGGATTTGCAGCGCAGAACTAGCGGGAGGTGCCGGGCGGCTTCTCGCAGCCGCAGCCACTCGCAGCGCAGCAAGCCAAGCCAGGCGCCGGACGAGCCTATTAAAGGCCCCCTTCTCTTTGGACTGCCCAGTCCGCGCCCCTCCCCTCACTCCCCTCCCAGCCTCCCAGAGCTCTCCGCCGCGAGCTTCCAGGGGCCACCGGAGAGCTCGGTCCCGCCTCCAGAGCGGAGAGCCACTTGGCGGGGAGGGAGTGGCATTGAGCTGAGGCAGGAGGCGTGGGCTGGCCCGAGAAACCCGTGCTTCAGTCTCGGTTGGCGTTTCGCGTTCGGTTATGCCCCACTGCCCCGACGCCTCAGTCGCTTTGACCCCTCGGACATGGTCCGCTCTCTGGGTCTTAGCCTTTATCTCAAGGCAGACCAGGTCAGCAGCTAGGAATGAAGACCCGCCACTGAGCCTCCCCAGGCCCACCTCATCCCTGCTGTTGCAACATCCCTGCTGTTTCTTAATCACAGAGTCCCCTAAAAGACCCAGAATCAACAACTCCCCCCGTAAATGTCCTGTTGACAGAACAATAAGACAGGGGCATGGGAGCCCTTCTGGAACCCAGGACCGCCTACTCCCAAGGTCTGCCCTGGGCCCATGAGAAGCTGGATGGCCTGGGGCAAACTGTTCCGTTCTCAGGAATCTGGCCAGCCAGCTGTTAATCACAGACATTAGTAAAAAACTAAACACACTTAACAATTATATATGTGTATACATATCTATTTTCCCCACACTTTGAGACAGAGTCTCACTCTGTCACCCAGGCTGAGTGCAGTGGTGTGATCATGGCTCACTGCAGCCTCCTGGCTCCAGCTATCCTACCTCGCTCTCCCAAGTAACTGTGACCATAAACGCACAATACTGCACCAGGCCAATTGTGTGTGTGTGTGTGTGTGTGTGTGTGTGTGTGTGTGTGTGTGTGTATTTTTGGTAGACAGGATTTTGCCATGTTGCCCAGGCTGGTCTTAAACTCCTGAGCTCAAGCAATCCACCCACCTCAGCCTCCCAGTGCTGGGACTACAGGTGTGAGCCACCATGCCTAGCTACAAAGCACATTTTTAAAAGGTAAAAGTGCTCAAAACACATCGCTTCCTAAGTATTTGATAATTACCTGTGGTCTTGAGCCACCAGAACCACCAACCCTCCGAGACAGCCAGCAACTCCCAGAAGAGAGCAGAGTGAGGTGAAAATGTAGGGGAAACAGTAAATGGTGTGCTCCCTGTATCTCCCCAGTCAGGGACATCGTAATGACTTGAAATAGGTCCTGGTGGAAGTATTTACACCACCTGAATAGGCAAATCAGAGCCGGGGGTTGGGACAGGTAGATGAGCCCTCATTACACAGCTACCTGCCTAGAGGGGATGCGAACAGCAGATGCTGGGGCTGCAGGTATAAGAGGAAGAGGCCGTCTTCCAGCAAGACAGTAGAAAAACCGGGCTGGGGTTCCTCCATGAAATTATCTCATTTGAGCCTTGACCAAACCCTGAACTGGGGACTGGCCTAGGAGACTGAGTGGGTATCAGGTGGAGAAGACACAATCGCACTTTATGTTACCGTCTAGTTTGGAGAACAGCCCGAGGAGCCTTTTAGGCTCTAGACCTCAAGATCCTTCTTACTTCTCTGCAGAATTGACTTCTTTCTCTAACAAGCAAGAAAGGCCAAGGAGAGGAAGGAGGCTTGGGTAGTCTCTCCTGATATCTAGAAAATCTTTCTAGAGCCAAAGGGGTCTGAGTTGGGTTTGCAAGAGGGGAGGACAAAGAAGGGAGTATGTGATGATTTTAAGCATAAAGGGGATGATGTGGGAGAATTTTGAAATTTTTTTAGGGAAGTGGCTGTTCAAGTAAACAACTCTATTGTCCAAGAAGAGAAAAGGCTGGGACTGGTCCATCAGCGAAGAGCACTTTTTGCCCATTGTCTTCTTCCCATAAAGGATCCACTCTTGGAAGTACCCCTGGGGCCTTGGAACATGAAGATGGCTCACATGCCCGCAATTCTAGTGGGGCCGCTCCCTGACTGGGACGCAAGGAGATGAAATTCATTATGTGCATGAGTGAGACGGGTGTTTATACTCTGTAAATGAAAGGGAGAGTATGTGCGTGAAGGACTGTGTATGAGAGAGGGAGTTCAAGTTTACAAAGGCCCTGTGTGTTTGAGCGTTCAAAGAGGGCCTGTAATTAAAGAGAAATGCAGACAACCAACAGGAATGATAAGTCATTTATTTGGGGCAAGCAATTGTTTTACTACACCCAGCAGTTTTAATGGTAGATTGCAAGGTTCCCAATGACATTTTACTTTCATTCTGACCGACGGGTTCTGGCAAGGGCCGCAGCACATCAGTCAAGTTGGTAGGCCCAGGGAGAGGAAGTCCCCTCCCCACCTATTGCTCCCCCTGCCCCAATCACAGCCCAGCTGTTCCCACCCCTGAGCACAGAAGCTGGCCATGTAGATTTGCTCAAAGGGATTGGCATGTATTGCAGGCTTAGTATGTACTAAACCTTGCACCAAGAGTTATATGCGCATTCTCGTATTTAATGCTTGACTGTCCTCTCTTGGAAACCTGTAGTTCCATCATCCAATCACCTTCACCAGGGGTTCCAGACTAGGAATTGAGGATGTGGGGATATGCCGAGCACTTGAGAAGAGGTGAGACTCAGGATGGGCACTCCACTTCTATCACTGATCTGATTCTCGGACTCTGCCTTTCCTCATCTGTCAAAAGAGAAGGGATTACCCTGTCTCAGAGGTCTTCAGCCAGAGGACTGCATCAGAAATCTGCGGCCTTGGCAGATTTCTAAGATAGCAACCAGGTCAAATATTACATGACTGATTGAGGCCCGTGGAAGAGAACAGAGTACAGTGGTTAAGAGCCCGTGGTCAGAGGGCCCTGTGTGCATGCCTCCACCAGATCTTAGCGGTGCAGTCTTGGGTAAGTCACTATACCTCCCTAAGCCTCACTTTTCTCATTATTAAAATTGGGGTAAGAATTCTATCCACCTCCCGGACCAAATGAGTTAATATATAATTCCAAAGTGTTGGGCAACGCTAGGTATATTTTTAAAGTTCCTTAAACATGATCTAACAGTACTGCTGATATTCTTATTTGCTATTATTATTACTACTACTAGAGCTAGCCGCCTCCACTAGGTCCTCCAAGCTGATTGCTGTCATCACCTTCTGAAGTTTTCCAGGGCCTGTCCTCTTCCGGCTCCGCTCGGGACCATCCACATTGGCTCCACGTCCCACTTCCATAGTAGAACTTCACAACTGCCATGGAGCTTTCACTTCTCCTGCCCTCCATGATCTTAAGATCCTCGGGAAATAAAAAGCACCTCCCTGTCAAGGTACGAAAATCAAAAGGAAAAGAAAAAGCAGCTCTTCCCCCAGAGAATGACTAGGGGCCCAGGGCATCTGACAGGTCTAAGACCCCCAGCTTGGCCTTTCTGTCCTTCACCAACTAGGCTGGCCTCTTCACAGCCTCCGGGTCTCAGCCCAAGAACAACCCCCTCAGAGGGGCCTTCCCAGGCCGCCCAATCTAAGAAGTCCCACGTCACACCGATGATTGCATGTTTTGTCTTGTCCACTAGCATTTACCTCTATCTCTCTATCTAAACATATTTTGCTCACTTTGATCTTTATTTTTTTCTTGACTGACTTCCCAAAGTTAAAATGGGAGCAGGATCTTCCCCATCTCATTCACTGTTATATCTCCAACGGCCTGACACAGTGCTGGGCTCACAGGGGTGCTCCATAGATACTGAGCAAATGAATCAACCCAATTCTAATCCAGCTTGGTCACTTAGTCTGTAGAATTTTGGACAAGATACTTTATCTCCACAATGAAAATATGACTCTCTTATAGAGTAAGTGCCTGACATACTTCTCCCATAATTGTTTATTTCTACATCTCTCTGACAAAAAAATTAGCCCAGCACCCTAGTCACCTAGCCCAGTACCCTAGTCACCTAACCTAGTACCCTAGCCACCTAGCCCAGTATCTAAAGCTCACAGGTGTGGAAGCTGAGGTCCAGAGAGAGGAAGTTACTTGCCTAAGGCTACTCACCCAGCTTCTCCACTCATCTCATGAAATCATTTCTCTTTACTCTTCATCTGAAATCCTGGCTCTAGCTAAATTCATTAGTTTCAGTGCTTCTGCTCAGAAGCTGTTCTTTCAACATGTACCTTTCCTCCTAGTACAGAATGCCCACTCATCCTCATCCATGCCTGCCTATATAACCATCACGTCCTATAGGAAGCCACTTGATTTCACTCACACAGCTCTGGTTGCTCTTTTTTTTTGTTAGTTCCTCTGGCAGATATGCATTCCATTTCCAGCACAGGCAGAGTGCATTTGAACTTGCTTGCCCTTTGATAATTGTGGTCATCCCTTTTCCCGAGACGGGGCTGCAGCTACACTTGCCTGGAAACTCATCAAAAGCAGGGCTTCCTTTCCTTTTATACCATTTTCCACGGCAGTCCCCAGAGGAGGTGTTAACTGCCTGGCAGAGCCAGCTGGGTGCAGGAGGGTCCAGGTAGAATATCAACCCAAAAAGGTAACTCATCAGGCCAGAAGGAGGCAGCCACAGGGATTAGGTTTGGATTTCACTTCTTTCAGATCCTGATTATCCACCATCATCTGGACCAAGGATGACTTCTGCCTGCCTGTGAAATCGGGCATCCTGGAGGATTTCTTCAAAACAGGAGAAAATAATTAAGGAGAAAAACAAGGTGGAGGGACAAGCACTTTGATCTGGGCAAGATTTTAATGGGCAGAGAAATGGCTTAGCAGAGTCTCCCAATTCCCCAGATTAGCTATTCTAAATCGTTGGCCTACCGTGTTAGGATTTAAATCAGGTTTTACAAAGCAGCATGAAAACAGATTTACAAATTGATGATGTTTTGAGCTTTAGGACTTAACCATTGTTTACCAAAGATCCCTAAAAATCCCAGATGTGTTTAATCTGCTTCTCTTGGAATCTGTACCACACAGGTGGGCAAAGCAGGCAAAGTATAGAAAGGCACAAGCTTCAAGAAGCCAGAAGCCCCCTGGAAGGCCCAGAGAGTGTTAAATGACTGAGCTGCCATCATCCACTGGCTTCCACAACTGCTGGAGCTCTTGGCTGGTCTTCTCCCAGATGCAGAGACAGCTGAAGCAGCTGGAGATTCATCTAAGGCCCCATGAATTATAGCCCTGGCCTCGGTTCATTCTTCATTACTCAGAGGAAATATTTAACTCTGTTTTTTCCCTCTTAGCCACCCACTCTGTTTTTGACTCTGGGGCTAAGCATTTAAGTAGAAATCTCTCTGGTGCTAACTCCTGTACTTGTTCTCTTGGATACTATGAAATTGGAGCAAAGGGTCTTGGTTTGGCTTGGGCAAACTCAACAAACAATAGTTCCATGCTGCCTCCTTTCACCCTGAATCCCCCTTAGACAGTCTTACATAACAGCTACCACCCCTAAATCTCAGGTTCCCTGATTCAATCATTTATTTTATAGATTCACACACGCCCTAGTGCAAATTACTTTGGAGCTCTTCGCTATTCTGTGTATAGCTGCACCTTTAGCCTTTAGGCTGGTTGAAGGGGAATGCCTAAAATGAAAATGAGATGAATGCTAAATCCTCAACTCCTGTCTAGGGATTTGGAAAGCAATTAGTTTTTCCTGCCAAGCAAGCTTCCATCGCCTCTACTCTTCCCAGTATGCCCCTTTTCCCACCACCATCAGCAAAGAGTAGCTTCAAGATTGAGCTTGACCTTGAGCCTCAGCCCCCCCCCCTTCCCTAGCAAAGGACCACCTCCAGGCTCCTGCACACCAGACGGGGTCCCAATACAAAATTTATTGCTCTCCCAGGTACCATGGTTTCTTCCATTAGCTCATTCTCCCTCCTAATAAAAATACTTGACATATACAAAATACCATATGATTTGTAAATGAGTTGATATATATTATTATTCCATCCTCACAAAAATACTTTTTTTTTGGAAGGGGAGCAATGGGATAGGTGCTATTAACCCCTTCTTTTTGAATAAGAAGAACCAAGACTCAGCGTTTGAATGACTCAACAAAGATCACCTCGTCACTGAGCAGCAGGTGTAAGACTGAAACACTCCTCTCCTGTTAAATTCCAGCCCTGAGGACTCCTCTGACCTCAGCTGCCTTTCTTCTAGTAAAACCATCCTATTTCCATTTTCATTTTCCCATTCCCACTCACATCATGGATGCATCCCAGCATCATACACTTTTAGCCACACTCAGCTCTTCCCCATCTTCCTCCCACACACCCACTCCTTCTCACACTCCTCGAACACATGCTCACAAGCTGGTTGAAATAGAATTCATAAGAATCCAATGAGTTGCCTTAAAGCTGAGCCTACTCTGGGTCAACAATTAGCTTAATGGCCCTCAAGTGACTTGGTCCACTGTCTTTGGAGCTTCGACAAGAAGCCACAGAGAACACCCATGGAGCGTTTTTCCTACTGCATTCATTTTTGCTTTGCTCCCTGTGCACTATGGCATGGATATGGTTTGGATCTGTGTCCTTGCCCAAATTTCATGTCAAAGTGTAATTCCCAGTGTTACAGGTGGGGCCTGGTGGAAGGTGATTGGATCATGGGGACGGATTCCCCACTTGGTGCTAATCTTGGGATAGGGAGTTCCTATGAGATCTGATTGTTTGAAAGTACCTGGCACCTCCCTCTTCTCTCTGTCTTGCTCTTGCTCTGGCCACATGATGGGTGTTCTTCCCTTTCACCTTCTACCATGAATGTAAGTTTTCTGAGGTCTCCCCAGATGCCAGCATCACACTTCCTGTATATCCTGTGGAACCATGAGCCAATTAAATGTTTTTTTCTTTATGAATTACCCAGTCTCAGGTATTTCTTTTTAGCAATAAGAGAACAGACTAATACAGGCACTAAAAGAACTCAACTCACTGGGCATCAGCATAGATCATGGGCTCTAATGCAGCAATCCTCAACCACCTGGGTCCTCGGAGAATGCCATAAACACTGTGAAAGCCTCATCCCTGACAAACACCCAGGCACATGCACACACAAAATTCTGCCCACGATTTTGGGAGATTTGTATCCCCTCAGAAGTCCATTCTTTTACTCCCAGAGGCTTAGCAAGACATGCCCATGCCCACAGAGGAGGAAAAGTTTCTTCACCCACAGTGGGTAAGTTGTTAAAATACTTGAAAGTCAAAAAGACTGTGCCAGGACCTGAGCCTAACATACCAGCCCTTATATGACTGAGAGGTCAGGAGCAAGGGAGCAAGGATCAGTCTAACTCACTGTCAAACTGCAGGTCAGCACGCCAGGGTGTGGCCCTATTTGAGGTTGCTTTATTGTGGGGTGCTAGTTAAGTGCTTCCTGGAGTTTTGAATTCCCTACTTCTGGAAGAGAAAGAATAGCCTCATTACCATTAGTAACGACACATTGAGTCCACAGAGTGAATTATTTAGGACTCTTGTAATTAGAAAGTACAATACAGTTCACATTGCAGGAGCTTGCAGTCTATTTGATTTGTTCTGCCAAGAAAAACTGAGGGGAGCTGCAGGCTCGTACTTTCTTCATCTAGGTGAATTTAGAAGGCAGGCAAGCAACCTGTGGAAACCCAGAGACAGCAGTCCCTTGCAGTTTATACCCTGCTGTCAGTTCTCTTTCCCAGCACACCCTCTCCCCTGCACCCTCTCCAGTCCCTGTCTGGCCTCCCCCATGCCATGCTTTCTGCTGCTCTAATTCTTCTCATGCATCCTCACCCCCCTTTCTCAAAATTTGCTTCCAACGTCTTCATTTATCCTAAGGTGAAAATAGCTGATAAAAAGCACATGCACAGCAACTGATTCCATGTACTCACCCTGCTCATCTCCACCAGGCTTCTTTCTGAGCCCAATAGGGCCAGGATGGGAGGACTTCCATTTAGCAAGCTCTCGCCCTCAAATTTTTCATCTGGCATCGCATTTAGAAATGTTGTATGACGTGCTTAGCTCATCTGGTCCTCACTTTCACTAACGGTCAGTGCACATCACCTCACTTCAGATGGAATGTGTTTCACTCTGGAAGTGGGAGGTGAGTAGGCAACGGGAATGCGCATCATGAACAGTCAGTGAGACAGCATGCGCCCAGGAGGCAGGTGCAATTTACAACTGAGCCTCCAGGGTCCTGATATGCACCAGGCTTGTAGGTGCAAGTCTTCTCTGATCCTCAAGGACACTGGAAATTAAAGGGCAGAGGACTCTGGTATTTAAAGAAAAACATAAAACCAGTGTTTGAGCCTGGCCAGTCATAGAAGAAAAGCTGCTTCTGGCTGCCCTAGCTCAGGCCCACCTCCCACCTGCACACAGGTCCCAGAGCAGAGCCTGAGGCGCCCAGCAGACCCTGCTATTCTCCTATCATGGGTTCCCCCCGGGTCTACTGAGGAAACAGATGTTGTCTCCACCATAAAGGCCTTCCACGCCATCCTTTCCCTCACTCCCTCCTCTCTGCACCTCTGTGCAGTCTCTCCTGTCATTGTTGAGAGCCAAGAGGTGATAGGATCCAGTAATGTCACTTTTTAGCCAAGTTGGCAGGAGTGGCCTAGCAATTTGCCCAATGCTTTTAAGCTGTGGTTGGTGAGACTCCAAAAGTCAAGTCACTCCAAGTGAAGATTCCTCCTTTTTCTCCCTGAACTAGGCAGGAACCTCCTCCTTGACATGGGTACCTCCCACCTTGACATTTTGAATCAGCCAACAGGCCAACCGGAAGACACTTGACCACAGAACCCAGCTGGGTGAAAGTCACTGCATTCTGCAAAGGAAAACCAGGGATGCTCCCTGCTTCTGGAAAGGCCTTGGCTGTGGGGAGAGAGGAGACAGCAGGAAGGGTGACTGACAGGCAGATGTCGCCAGTGCTCTAGAAAATGTGGAAAAGGAAAGAAATGGAAGAATGAGGAAGAAGTCTGTTTCGGGCTAGGTAAGGACCCTCTGGTTATCAAGGTGGTAATGAATATGTGTGATGAAGCTCAGGCAGTGATGGGGGCAGAGAAGGCAGATTTGGGAGTCAACTGCAGACACGTGCAGTTGAAATGGAAGTGAAGGCACATTGTTTGGCCGGGTGCGGTGGCTCACTCCTGTAATCCCAGCACTTTGGGAGGCCAAGGCGGGTGGATCATTTGAGGTCACCAGTTCAAGACCAACCTGGCCAACATGGTGTATCTATTAAAAATACAAAAATTAGCTGGGCGTGGTGGCACACACCTGTAGTCCCAGCTACTTGGGAGGCTGAAGCAGGAGAATCGCTTGAACTCAGGAGGTGGAGGTTGCAGTGAACCGAGATCACGCCACTGCACTTCAGCCTGGTGACAGAGAGACATAACATCTCAAAAAAAAAAAAAAAAAAAAAAAAAAAAAAAAAAAAAAAAAAAAAAAAAAAAAAAACAGGCATGAGCCACCATACCTGGCTAATAATTAAACTTTTGTTTAATTGGCAAAAGCAAGGGGGAAAAAAAGCACATTGCTCTATGAATATTTGTGAAATCAAGGGTTGTCTTTATTTCTTTTCAAAATTCTACCCCATCTTCTTCCTCCCCCGTGCACGTACCCAAAACAATGCGCATGTCCACCTACACCTCTTCCCTGCTGTTTTCCCCAGCGAGGCCAGTGGCTCTCTCTTCACCTCAGACCTCCAGCAGGCAGCCTCATCGCTCTCCCCGTGGCCCCCGCGTTCCTTCCCACTGTCACTTCTCAGCTCAGGCTCCCGCCCTCTCCTGAAGTCATGTCCTGACAGGTCTACTTTATCCAATCTCTCCACTAATGCAGTCCTTATTCTACATAATTGCTACAGCTGTCTTTCCAAAGACAAATACAGTCATGTCACTTCCCTACGTACAAGGTTTCAATGATTCTGCCTTGCCCTCTGGAAGAAAGCCCAAAGGTGACCCCTTCACTACCAGCCCTGCTGACCGTTCCAGCTCCAAGTCCTGCCGTTCCTCAGTGGCCCTTTACACCCCAGACCGCAGACTCAGTGAACTCTTCACTTTCTCAAACACAGTAGGCTCTTTAATGTCTTCATGTGGGTGTGTGTGCGTGTCTGTGTGTGTGTGTGTCTCCACCTTTGTGAACTGGATTTTCTCTCTCCAGTGCCTGGTGAGCTCCTACTCACTCTTTCAAGTCCAACAAAAATATCACTCAAATGGAATCCTTCCCAACCTACTGCTTGCCCATCAAAACACAGCTATCACTACTTTCTCTGGGTTCTCATAACGTACCACTTCCAGCAACAGGCGATTACTGAACTACTACGCTGTATGCTATGTTTTGTGGATGCAGCTTGATTCTTGTACTTGCAGGGTTATATTATATTTATTTGGCTATTTAACTTTCTCTTTCAACAGACAAGGTGCTGTCTTGGTGAAAGAGGTTATCAGAACACCGGAATTATCTTTTGCATTTCTTTGCCAATGGTGTCTAGAACCATCTGTGTCACAGGGTAAGTTAATGGAATTACTTACTGGCAGTGAAGATACAAGGAATAGGAAGTTGAGGAAGGAAAAGAGGAAAGAAGAAAATCTAATACAGTCCAAGGAGAAGAGAGAAAGAGTAGTGTGGGGGTCCAGAGATGGGAGCAAAAGAAGAAAAACAAGAAAGAGGAGAAACGGAAAAGTGTACTACTTCTCCCAGCACCGCCAAAATGTGTGTGTGTGTGTGTGTGTGTGTGTGTGTGTGTGTGTGTAGGTGGATGGGCGGGTTTATATGTGAGTTGGTGTCCATACATACACACAAGGCAAGCTATGGGAAAAAAAAGCTTTTTACTGGGTGTGGTGGCTCACACCTATAATCCCGGCACTTTGAGAGGCCAAGGTGGGTGGAGACCTATAATAGATCAGGAAACCAGCCTAGCCAACATGGTGAAAACCCATCTCTACTAAAAATACAAAAATTAGCCCAGGCGTGATGCAGGGTGCCTGTAATCCCAGCTACTCAGGAGGCTAAGGCAGGGAATTGCTTGAACCCAGGAGGCGGATGTTGCAGTGAGCCAAGATTGTGCCACTGTACTCCAGCCTGGGCGACAGAGGGAGACTCTGTATCAGGGAAAA
>NW_016107315.1:14420813-14472074 GCF_001604975.1 Cebus imitator
AAAAAAAAAAAAAAAAAAGAAAGAAAGAAAAGAAAAGAAAAGAAAAAAAAAGCTTTCAACATTTGAGGCTTCGGTGCTAATTAAAATGCTTTTCCATGTAAGTGCACCCTCCTCCGTTTCCCCTCCCACCACACGGCTGCTCTAAACCCCGCTCTCTTCCGAAGTCCTCAGTCCTTCTTATTTTCAGCAGCATCTTTTGAGGCAATCAGAAGATACATTCACATTCTTAAATAGTTTCCCACAGGGTAAAACACTCCTTTGTAAGTCGCTGTGTATGGCTAACTTATAGACACTTTGAATTCCTCCATAATGAAAGGCTCTTTTTGTGAAGAAAAAAGCAAACTTCCCAAAACAGAGAGTGTGAATGAAGATAACATGGTCCACAGGATTAGGAGGATGCTGAATTGTACCAGCACATCCCCCCGCTCCATGGACCCAGATTGAACTGTCAGCCCTGCCTCCAGACTTGCCAGGACGTGGTCACATTGTGCTCAGATCCTGCCTTTCAGGAGACAGTGGAATTTGATGTGACATAAAGAGAACAGTGGCTGAGAACCTACATTCTGGCCCTGAATCTCCTGCCAAGCAGCTGTGTGACTGGTCAAATGTCATGGGGAAATTGAGATCAAATTGAGACCAAATGACATTTGACCAAATAGGTCTCAATTTCCTCATCAGAAAAGTAAACGGTTAGAGACAGGGATCTCCTAGGTTCCATTCCCCACTAATGACTATGTCTCTCTTTAATGTTTTCTAATGCCAATGAGCGCAAGGAGACTCCAGACAGAGTGGCCTGCCAGAGAGAATATTCTGGCAAAATGAAAGAACTCCTATAACCTCAGGAAGTGGGATCAACAGACAGCTGCACAATTTGCACTGGGTGTAGATGTCTAAAAGTCAAAACAAAAAACAAAACTCTGTGTTTCTTATCCAGAATCCCAATAATCCTCCACTACTCAAGACTACTTGAAAATTAGGCCCAGCAAGGTGGCACGTGGCTGTAGTCCCAGCTAGTCCCAGTGTCTGTAGGCTGAGGCAGGAGGACACTTGAGCCCAGGAGGTCAAGGCCAGCCAGGGTAGCACAGCAAGACTCTTTTTTAAATCAAGAAAAAGCTTTCTTTTTTTTTTTTTAATTTTAAAGAATATTTTAAAATTAGAAGGGATGGGTCCTTAAAGGTCCTATAATCCCCTGCCCAATCCAGGAATTCTCTTTTATCACCCTGCAGGTGCCCTTGCTTGCACACCTCCAGGAATGGGAAATATCTCCCTGCACAAAGTTCTGCAGAGATGCAAGCAGGGATGGGTAGCGCAGTTACTTAGGGGTCCTGGCGTGTGTAACTGGCCCCCAGATTTCTCCCTCATGCTAGAGCCACAGTGTCTGAAATTCTCCTATTACTTGTTTATTTCTTTTGTTTTTCTTTCCTTAGGTCTCCTAAAATTCAAACATTTCTAGTAGTATTTGCTATGAAAACAAAGTGTTGGTGACTTACTGGCTTCCCTCTTGTTCATGAGAACAGATGGTCAGAGGAGAGCCCTCGGAGAATCTAAAAGAAGAGAGACGCTGAGGATGAGGGGAAAGGTGAGATGATATATTTTAAATACTTTACAACTATTCCACCAGGCCAGATGGGAATATACATGATGAGGAAAGTAGCATGATGATAGAAAACAATAAACATGCTTACTGTGTGCCAAGTAGGCTTCTTAGCACTTCAACTCCAACTCATTATAAGCACATTTATAAGAACTGGGTAGTTTTTACAAGTTCCTTGTAAGAGGGACTTGTTACAATGGGACTTAATATTGGGACTTTACAACGACTTCGAATAAGCAGCTTATCTGCTGGGAGAAATCACCCTAGATTTGAAGATCCTGAAGATCCTGGCTCCTTTCCTGCATTTCTCTTTTTTTTCCTTCTAAAACAAAGATAAATAGGTGTCATTTTTCAAGTTTGCATAATACATTTACACATATTACATATGTATATAAACTCAGAAATGGTTAAGTAGCTAGTGAGATCCACTGTTTAGGGAGTTTTCAGACCCTCTTCTTCTAGGACCTATAAAAGGTAAATATGCCAAGACTCCCACCTGGTGGTTAGAATCAATAGTGAAAATTTGGGAGAAATGTACGTTTGCATTAACTGGGATGTACAGAAAGCAAGCAGCCCTCGTGATTAAGGTGGTACCTGGCCCTGGAGACATCTCGGCCTGGCCAGCTCTCCTAGCCCGTGGGATAGAGAGGAGAGACATTGGTGTCCTGAAGAACAGAAATCAAGGTGAAGAAAGAAGACTAGGAAGGAGAGAAGCATGACTTACAGTAAAGGGACAGGACAGCGCCTCCTTCAACATGCTCCAGTGATTGGCTATGAGGAATCACTGTATGCTTAGATTTTTTTAACAATGCTGAGGGACTGTTGTCTTAGACTGTCATGACATGGTGGAGATGCCTAATTTTTTAGAAAGTTGAGAGACAGACAGAGAGAGAAGAGAGAAGGGGGGGAGAGAGAAAGAGAGAGAGAGAGAGAGAGAGAGAGAGAGAGAGAGAGAGAGAGAGGAGAGAGAGCGCAAGTTCCAACAGTGCCACCTTCTGGCCATAATGCGGTGAGACAGGCATGACCTAAGTCTCGGTTCTCATGGTGGCAATTGTTACTTCTTATAACACTAAAATGTGCAAGTAACTCTTACCGGCCACGTACTGTAGTAACCACAGAATGTAATCATGGGTGCATTCCACATGGAATCTTGGGCAACCTTTTATGAGTGTCTTGCTAGATTCCTCCACAAGACTATCTTGGGAGAACAGGGACCATCTCTTCTGCAACTTTGGGTACCCAATACTTGGCAGTTAGTCACTGAAAATACAAATGGCAGGAACACAAAGGGTTGTTTGTGGATTTGTTTCTCAGTGTATTAAAATCAGTTAAAATCTCATTAGCAAGGAAGACAATGTCAATATCGCAGTAAAGTTTCTGTTAGATCTGGATTTCCCTGATATAGATCATAGAATTGGGAGCATGCCCATTGAGACTATCTGTGAACACCAGATGAAGGCAGGAAAACTAATCAGAGTAGCTAGCCCTTTACAGGGGATTGAACTTAAAGTGGCCTCAGGGATATGATTTAATGATTTCCAGCATGATGCCTCACATCTGTAATCCTAGCACTTTGGAATGCTGAGGTGAGTGGGTCACCTAAGGTCAGGAGTTCAAGACCAGCCTGGTCAACATGGTAAAACCCTGTCTTAACTAAAATTACAAAAATTAGCCAGGCATGGTGGCTGGCACCTGTAATCCCAGCTACTCAGGAGGCTGAGGCAGGAGAATTACTTGAACCCGGGAGGCGGAGGTTACAGTGAGCCGAGATCATACCATGGCACTCCGGTCTGGGTGACAGAATGACACTCTGCCTCAAAAAAAAAAAAAAAAAGATTTCCTAAATACTGAAAAACTTTAAAGGTTTAGAAAGACAGACTATCTAGGACTAAGAAAAAATTAAGCAGCTGAAGATGCACAGAAATGCTTTCATATGTGCAGGTGGCAATCACAGAAGCCTGCATGCCAAGGGAATAGAAGGTGACTGTCAGCACAAAAGTGATGCCAAAAGTCAGGCGTGGCCTGCCTGGGATGTGTGCTCAGTGAAATGATAGACGGGGACAAGGAAATCCTTTATTATAGGAAATGTGAAGTCACAGCCATTGCACAATAGCCAAACTTGCAAAAAATGGACATTAATTGTACCAAAAAGGGTATTACTTTGTTTAGAAAGAAGGAAGTATGTTTATGTTTCAGTGCTAACACAGGCTTTTGAGAAAAGCTGTTTATTCCCTTCTTTGAGATTTTTAAAGGAGGACCATTCTCCCAAGAAATCTCCAAAAACTGGCCCACTGAACACCTGGAGTCTCTCCCAGCTCTGTAATACCATGATTTAATCCTTGGTTCTACTCAAAGGAACATTAATTCAGTGTAGGACAATCTCATCAGAAAACTGCTCTATTTAATTCCCAGTTTATGAAGTCCATCTTGGTTAAGAATCCTGTCTCTGCTGCTTGTTAGCTAGGTGACCACAGCAAGTTCTCTAACCTCTGAAACCTATCATTTACCTGTCTCTAAGGTGTCTTTTTCAGAGGATTGTCATGACGATTACATGAGATGAGATTTGTGAGCTGCTCAGCACAGTGCCTAGCCCATGGCAAGCACTCAAAAGATGGAAGCTATTATTACTGAGGATTGAACAAAACTTAAATTAAAATGAGTGCTCAGAACCATGTCCAGGCCCATGATAAGCAGTAAACTTTAATGAAAGCATACAAATTGCAGATGAGTTTTAAAGCAAAACAGCTTCTTTATCTTCATGTAGGGAGTATGATAGCATTTTGGAAAACAAAAGAAAACCATCACTATTTATGTCATTTTGGGTAAGCCACTGAAACCTCTACATTTCTGCTTCTTCTCTGCAAAATGTGAGTGTCAGTGAATTAGATGATCACCAACGTTTCTTCCCATTTTAAGGACTCCGAAATTCTAAAGAATACCAGAACTTATATACACTAAAAATGTATCATCTATATCACATCAAACTCTAGTTATAAACTAAGAAATAACCAGTCACTAATAAGTAAGTTGATTAAAAACTTAAAAATCACAATAGGCCTACAGTATAAGGCACCGTAAACATAAAAATCTTTTAATTATTTAAGGATGAATTAAATAATAAGTAACTACGAAAGAATTAAAGACAAAACAAACAGATTTTCATTTTTTATATAATTTCCTTTTCACATTCAGAGCAAGAAATTATTTTGAACTTCTTCTTCCATACGAATGGCATACAGAGAGCCTAAGTAATCCCAGATTCCATATCTGAGGAATCCCAATGAATGCTTTCTTACATTCAGGAGTCAACAAACATCTTCTGCAAAGAGCCAGATAGTAAATGCTTTAGACGTACTGAACTCTTCCCTCGTGGCTCAAGAGAAAGAATGCGTACCTGAATGGCTGTGGCTGCTTTCCAGTAAACTTTATTTAGGGACACAAATTTGAATTTCATGCCATTTCCAAGTGTCATGAAATTTTAATATTCTGTCTAATTTTGTTAATTTACCACTTAAAAATGCAAAAACTATTCTTAGCTTGTAGAGCACAAAAAAACAAGCAGCGTGCAGGACTTAGCCCATGGGCCGCAGTTGGGCAACCCTGCTGTAATTATATATTTTGGGAAATAAAGTAGTAATGTAAGAAATCCGGAATTGGCAGAATGCCCTTATGGGATTTTCACGGGTTGGTTTGTTGATGTTTGTTTTGCCGTACTGTTTTCATCTGCCATTCCTCTAAGGGCCTCCACTACAAACCACCCACCCTTTCCGTCTCCCTACACCCAGGCCCTGGGTTTGACATAGCCAAGGTAAGCCTGACACCTTGTGGTCGTATTGCAAATGGCAGGGGCTACCTTGGAAGTTACCAGCACTGCGCATCTGGGAAAGGGGGGAATCCAGGAGGGAAAATCGGCCCTCAAGCCAATCAATGAGCCAGTCAGCAGGTAGTGGTGGTGGCCGGCAGCGGCGGCTGTGGGTGATGGTGGTGGTGGTGATGTCGCTGTTGTTAAAATGAGGAAGGATAATATCCAAAGCTCACTATCTGACTTCTCTCTCCGAAGAGAACTCCCAAAATGCTACCCATAGGGGCACTTCATCCTATTAAAAAAATGAAGCAGCAGTGGTCGGGCGCGGTGGCTCACGCCTGTAATCCCAGCACTTTGGGAGGCTGAGGCGGGTGGATCACCTGAGGTCAGGAGTTCAAGACCAGCCTGACCAACATGGTGAAACCCCATCTCTAATAAAAATACTAACATTAGCAGGGCATGGTGGCAGGAGTCTATAATCCCTGCTACTTGGGAGGCTGAGGCAGGAGAATCACTTGAACCCGGGAGGCGGAGGTTGCACTGCACTGAGATCTCACCATTGCACTCCAGCCTGGGCAACAAGAGTAAAACTCCATCTCAAAAAATAATAAAATAAAAATGAAGCAGCAATTTCCAGAGCTTTCACAACTGGTGGCTCCATGGACACTCAAGACTTTCCTTGGTCCAGTTAAATCTCCCACTTCTGGCCCTTAACATCTGGGTAGGAGAAAGGGGAACTGGGCATGTTTCTCACTCCCACTCCTCCCACATGCCCACACTCAAGAAAGAAGGAAAACCTATAGGACCTAACTGCTACTGAAAATCAGAAGCTAGCTGGGCATGGTAGCTCACACCTGTACTCCCAGCACTTAGGAAGTCTGAGGCGGGCAGATCACCTGAGGTCAGGAGTTAGAAACCAGCCTGGCCAAAATGACAAAACCCTGTCTCTTCTAAAAGTACAAAAAATTAGCCAGGTGGGGTGGTGCACGCCTGCAGTCTCAGTTACTTGGGAGGCTGAGGCAGGAGAATCATCTGAACCTGGGAGGCGAAAGTTGCAGTGAGCTGAGATCATGCCATTGCACTCCAACCTGGGTGACAAAGTAAGACTCTGTCTCAACAAAAGAAAATCAGGAGTTGTACTCTGGGAAACAGCAAATAAGGGGCTTCAAGGAGGTAATAGCCAATCATCGAACTGTTATAACAGCCCTGAGGCAACGCAGAATTGTATTCATTGTTTGCCAGGGTCAGACTGCCCTAAGCACACAGCACTGTGCTAGGAAGAAGTGTTTTGTTCATTTGGAAAAGCGTTGAAGAGACCATTCTTTCCATTCTCCTGCCTCTAGAAGTGTTTTCCCAAAGCATTCTACACTCAGGTTATTCCTATCCTCTAAGTTATGTAGGAAGGGAGGTTCTGCACGATGCTAGGTTGGGAAGTCCATTCTTTCACCTAATTCACAGCTATTCCTCTGTGTTTCTGAGAAAGCAAAAAGAGGGGGGGACACTTAGAGGGAATTTGGTAGCACTTTCCCCTGGGCAAGAGCCTCCTCTTTGGTGGTAACAAGCCCTGAGAGTCTCAGATGCATGCTGAACCACCACGGTTGCCAAAAGGGGTCAGACGGACTGAAAAGAATCAGCAATGACCTCGACTGTCAACATCCCAGCATAAGCCCAGAGCTGGTTACCTGGGACAGGTGAATTGGCAAAGGATTTAAAAGCCCTAATCCCAGCGGTTCCTAAAGCATCACCCACATTGGCAACTCACAGAAAGGCACAGTGGGTGGTGAGTCTAGAGTCTGTAGGTACAGAACAGGACCCTGCACACAATCCAGACCTGTGTCATTGCGGCTGGGGTGGGATGGAGTTTTGTGGCCTAGAGACCATGCCATCCCTCCCTTCTTGAGTACTACCCCCTTCCCCAGGGGACGGTGGCGACATGGGACAGAATGAATCCACCTCATACACATTTGTACCTGGAGCTGTGGCCAGTGTAGTGAAAGGGCCTGCCACCTTACATGAAGTCCTGGGCAAATAGCAGTACCCAGAAGAGAAGACAGTTTTCAGGAACTAGAGATCTGTTTTCCTCCTAGGGAAATGCTAACTTCCCAGCCTCACTGCTGGTATCTTACCAGTGTGCTGGCCTCTGCCCCACTCGCCCTCTAACATGGCAGTGAGAGGCCCTCCTGGGGTTAACCAGATGGGTTGTTTTTGTTTGTTTTTCTTTTCCCAATCTTCCATTTGGAGTGAGAATTAGGAAGACCGTGCAGTAGAGAGGAGAGGAAGGCATGATTTTGGCATGACCGTTCCCCCTCCCTGTTGTGCTTTATAGTGAAAAGCTCCGAAACCTTCGCCCCATACGGTCGGATCTCCGGAGGGATCTGCAGGGATCCGAACAGGGTTGCTTAGACCAGCGCAGGCGCCTCTTCGGAGGATGCATCCTGGACCCTTGGCCGCACACGAGGAAGCAGCTGGGGTCTCCCAAGGACTCTTTCTAAAGGGTCAGTCCAGCATGGTAGGGGTTAACGTGGGTCCGCGCGTAAAGGGAAGGGAAAGAAGTTGGAGTTGACACTTGGAGGGGCGGGTGGCGGACGGGTCTCGCTGCCTGATTGGTTTTGCATTTCATCCCAATTTTTTTTCTCCGCTCTCTCTCCCTCTTTTCGGTTTCTCTCTCTGATCCCAGGGGAGGGGAAACGGGAATAGTGAGAGATCAAAAATAAACCTCTTATGTCAAGCCGGGAAGGAAGTATAAATAAGAAGGGCTCGGCAGCCCACTCCGTGCTTCCCGGGGCGGGGAGGAGGCAGGAGGCGGCTGCGCGGGGCGGACGCGGGCAGGGGCGGAGGACGGGCGCACGCGGGCCGGGGCCAGCTGCTCGCGCTCGGCTCGGCTTGGGGGCGGCGGCGCGGGAGGAGCTGGCTACGCCAGCCAGAGGGGCCGCCGGGGGAGCGCTCCCACCGCCGGGCCCCGCGGGCCGAGTCGGCCTTGCATCCGATTGATTCCGCTTTTCCTGGTGAGAGCGGCCGGACCGCGCTTGGGCCGCCAGCACCTGCCCGCACCGGGCGGGCTTCTTCCCTCTCCCGCGCGCCGCCGCCGCAGCCCCCATGCTCTCCGCCCCTGCCGCCCCCCGGTGGCCGCCGCTCCTGCTGCTGCTGCCGCTGCTGCTGCCGCCGCTGGCCCGCGGCGCCCCGGCCCGGCCCGCAGTTGGGGGGCAGGCCTCGGAGCTGGTGGTGCCCACGCGGTTGCCCGGCGGCGCGGGCGAGCTCGCGCTCCACCTGTCCGCCTTCGGCAAGGGCTTCGTGCTGCGCCTAGCGCCCGACGACAGCTTCCTGGCGCCCGAGTTCAAGATCGAGCGCCTCGGGGGCTCGGGCCGGGCGGCCGGGGGCGAGCGGGGGCTGCGCGGCTGCTTCTACTCGGGCACCGTGAACGGGGAGCCGGAGTCGCTGGCGGCGGTCAGCCTGTGCCGCGGGCTGAGCGGCTCCTTCCTGCTGGACGGCGAGGAGTTCACCATCCAGCCGCAGGGCGCGGGGGGCTCCCTGGGTCAGCCGCACCGCCTGCAGCGCTGGGGTCCCGCCGGAGCCCGCCCCCTCCAGCGAGGACCCGAGTGGGAGGTGGACACGGGAGAGGGTCAGAGGCAGGAGAGAGGGGACGACGAGGAGGACCGAGAGGACGAGAGCCGAGAAGAGGAGGCAGAAGGCTCTAGCGAGCTGCCACCGCCCCTGGGGGCCACGAGTAGGACCAAGCGGTTTGTGTCTGAGGCGCGCTTCGTGGAGACGCTGCTGGTGGCAGATGCGTCCATGGCTGCCTTTTACGGGGCCGACTTGCAGGTAGGACTGAGAGCCTCCTCCAGCCGCAGTGCCCGGAGGGCCCCCAGACGCCTCCAGCGTCTCTAAAATCTCCCCTTCCAATCCCTCTGAGAAAAAAATGCCTTCCCGTTACTCGTCTTCTCCAGCCCGACCCCAAACGAGATTCTCTCCTTTCTGAGAAAGAACAGTAACTCTTTTCTGAACTTCTGCCACCCTGGCTCCCTGCGCCCCCACCCCCAGGTCCCTTCCAGTTTAGAGTGGGGCTGCCGACACCCATCCCTCTCATCGGAATCTCCCGCGGCACATGGCACACTGACCCGAAAGTGGGTGTCAACGCATCCCGCGGCACCTGTCTCTCCCAGCAGAGAGAAAAATTGACGGTTTAGGAATAGCGCCCACTCCCAACCCCATTTCCTCAGCCCTCTGCTGTCTCTAGATCTGAGAGGCTCCCAGGGAAAGGCAGATGGGATGGAAAGAGGTGGCTGTCTGATTCCCTTGGGTATGGAGGTCGCCATAAGCAAAAGACGTTGTTTGAAAGGAGCTGCACCTGGAGAAGAGCTGCCCAACTCCTGTGCAGCCAGCTGGTTGTGATCAAGGGGCATGGACTACCTTGCCAACCTGGCACTCAGCCACGGCAGAACTTGGCAGTGCCAGCAGCCAGCACAAGAGGGAGGGGCACAGAACTTCTGCCTGGGGGCTCAGCCCAGGAACTGAAGCTTTGGTGGAAAGGGGAGGGGAGTGATGGGTAGGATGAGCTCCTTCGGTGAATGTCTCTGATAAAGCCAGACCCATACTTGGTCCACCCAGCTGCCCTTAGCCCAGACACAGCTCTTAACTGAGCAGGAGCAGAAAAAGAGTCCAGGGGATGACTAACTAACCAGACCATTTCTAACTAGATGCAAAGATGGTGCTGACTCAGCAGGAGGTGTCTGTGTTGCCCTAAACCCCAATGTCTCCCCAAAAGACCAGGTGAAGGCTTTTCCAGGAGAAAAGGAGGGTAAGGGTTCCAGGAGAGGGTTGCTCTTTGCCCCTAGGAAGCACAGAACCAGAGATGTGCCAGGGAAGGAAGAACTGACCTGCCCAGAGGTCACTGTTCTCTGAAACAGGGATCCTGGCAATGCAACAGCTAAGCTGACACTTTGGTAGTGATGGCATCCTTGGCCGGGACCCCATGCTAGGCTCAGCCTGTGCCTGACTGCTGGGGGCCCCAAGGGCATAGGCATCACCTGTGCAGAATAGTCCAGACAAGGAAGCAATTGGCCTGTTTCTCATCCCAGCTTTCCCACCCTCTATCACTGGGAAAGGCAGGGTAGGAAAGACCCAGGGAGAAACAGATGCATAGGATGGGAAGCACTGTGGGTGAGAGTCCGTGTGGCTGCTCCTCTGGCTACTGCAGGTGCCAGTTACACCCCAGGCAGGCACCTCTGCAAGGCTCCTGGTATTTGCTTCCCCCAAAACACGGCAGAGTAGTGGGCCGCCAAGGCAGTCTGCCACATGAGCTTTGGCTCACACTGATTTAATATCTGTTTCCCTGCCTGCCCTGACAGCAGGGAGCAGCGGGGCACCAGCTCTCTCCTCTGACTCCTTTATTTAAGCAAGTACTAGAGAGAGTGGCAGAAGAGGGGTGAGAAGTGGGCTTCTCCCATCCCCACCCTCACACCTGGCTTCTAGGGGGCTCCACCAGAAGAAAGCTGAGATACACCCATTGCAAACCCAGAGCGTGGTGCTGTTCCCCTCTACCCCCATACACAGAACAGATTCTGACATCTGCCTGGGAACCAAAACATAGGAAGACCAACAAGAGCCCTTCGTGCCAGCAGAGAAAGTCCATTTTTGAGCCCTCAGAGCCAGAATGTCTCACTCTCTCAGCTGATCACCTGGATGGGGGAGATAACTGAGTATTTGCCTCGGGGACATACTCGCATCTCCAGACATCCTAGCTATCTAGAGGCAGACATGCTCTGAGGCCCGGCCCCAGGACGCCCGGGCTGTGGACACAGGAGGCTCTGCTGGGGTTTGCACCTGGTTTTGTTCCCTTCAGCTTATGGTCCGGGTTTGCTGTCCTAGACAAGTGGGCTTTGTCTGTGGCAGAGTCACCGGGGCACTGCCATCCTCATGAGACTCCTGGCCAGATGATCTGGCTCCTGCTTGCCCCACTCCCGGTCCCCCACAAACATGCGTTTCTGGGCCTTTCCCAGCTGCACGTAGGCACCTGCACACCCAGCAAGCCCACCTGGACGAGGAAAGCATAGCAGAACAGGCATTGGGCACCTCTGAAGGCCGAGTTCCTCTCCCTAAGGGGTTGACTTCTGAGTCTCACCTGGAAGGAAAGTCTTCCCTCAGGGAAACCAACCCCGCCACCTCTACCTTGGGTCTTCTGCCCCAGCCCACCTGCACTCCTGCTGCCACCATGCCAGGTGGGGGAGGGGCTGATGTACAGCTGTGTCCAAGACACCCTAGGGCACCTGCACTCTGATGAGCTAACCAGCCTTGGAGATGCTGCAGGACAGGCGTGACTGTCTCTGAGCTTCGGAAAACAGGTCCATGAGCCCAGCTGAGAGAAGAATGAAAATCAAGTCCCTGTGCCTCAGGACCTTGCCTGCCCACAGCCACCTCCTCCAAATGGAAGCCAGTCCTTTATGTAGAGACCTCATTCACACAGAGGGAAGGCACTTTGGGGCGCCTTGGTAATCAGGGGTGTGCAAGGATGAGAAGAGGCTTTATCTCTCTAGGGCTTAGAGTTCCTCACCTGTGAAGCAAAACACCTGGGCTAGGTGATCGACCCGCTATAAGCGTCTGTGCGGCTCCTTCATGATGAGCCGGTCTTTTGGAAGGTTCAGCCACTCTCTGAGCATGTTCAATTCACAGCATGGTTGTACATGCATCCCCTCCATGGAAATACTTGTGACGGGGGCAGAGGGAGAATGCACAGCTCACAGAGGACCTGTGGCTTCCCCAGGATCAGACAGCTAGTAAGTGGCAGGGCTGGGTCTGCAGCCCAAGTCTTCCAAAGCTGAATCCCCCGCACTGTTATCCCACCAAGCAGCCTCTTCCTCACGACGAGGGTCTCTGTCGACCCTCTGACACTTGCCTATGTTGTGGGAGTGGGTCCTTAAATCCAGCAATTCAAAGCCATCCAGGACCACTGTGAGGCCCTATCCAGCGAAGAAACCACCTTGGAGGCTGAGAGAAGGAATGCACCATTGCCAAGCTGGTCTCCCTGCTAAGCGACAGTGAAGTTTTCCAGAACTCTGTCAATTGAGTTCACTTAATCCCATGACAAAAGGGGCCCCTGCCTCCACATTCTTATCTGGTTTCAGAGTTAAGAAGCTCAGACAGAGGGGGCTTTCTGAAAGGAGGGACCACCTGGGAAGACAGCATTAGCTCTGTCTCCATCCGGCTGCTGCTCACTGTCCCCTCTGTGAACCTGGGGCGGGATGGAGTGAGGAGCAGCGTGGGCACTGCCCACTCTCGCCAGCCTGGGATGCCTGTCCCGCCAGTGCTTCTGCAGCGAGCAGAGTCTCTGAGTTCTCTTCTTAGCAGAGCGGGTCCAAAAAGTGGCACTCGCAGGAGGTCAGATTCTGGGGACTGACTTCAGGGACGGCCTTCACAGCCATCTCCACTCCCCTTACCTGCATGGTCTAGGGAAAGTGTCTTCCACAAGACATTAGATGCTGAAGTGAGCAGCAGCCTAGGTTGTCCAGCACCATCCCAGTTTCTGCCTATTCCGGTGTAATTATTAATACCACCATCTTTTCCTCTCAAGGGTATCCTGGTTTGGATGACAACAGAAACAGATTCACGTTCCCCCAACTCTGTAGCTACCAGGAAGAAAGACAAGCATTATATGTGCGTGAACGATGTCCTTCCCATTGGCAAAAGAATGCATCTTTTCCAACCTTTATGTCTGCTACAGTCAGAATGATCAAAGATATGGAGTATTTCCCAAAGAAAATGTCTCAGCGCCCAAAGATCGCTCCTTCCCCATCCTCCCGGGGGGGGGGGGGTGTGCACAGTCAATGACAGGCGGACCTGCTGCTTGCAAGCCTTGGGTTTGCTTTGGCGAGACTGTAGTTTTCCTTACAGCAGCAGAGATGGGTGGCAGACAGTGCAGAGACTAAGAACATAGACTTTGGAATGAAACAGAAATAACGCAGTTGTTTGAGCAAGTCACCTATTTATGTCTCTGTACCTCGACTCTTTCAGGTACGAGCAGTTATACCATCATCCTAGCCTTGTCTTGAGAATGTTACAAAATATGGAATGCACCTGACCTGGTGCCTGGTTCAGAGGAGGTACTCAACGAGGCGCGGCTATTACTAGAGTTGTCTTCAGTGATGGAAACCATTTGTTAAGGTGGGGAGGATGGGCTGGCCCCTGCCTTCAGAGTGCCGGCCACTGCTGTTTCAGCTCTGCTGTTCCACACAACAGTAGAGCCTTCTCTTTCCGCTTGCCCCTGCTCAGTGGCGAAGGCTGACTTGTAGTTCCGTGTACGTGTGCGCTTCGAAGAGGTGACCTTGCCCTTTGCTATTCCGAGAACAAGAAGAGGTGGAGGATACGTGCACGTCCTTCTCTTTTCTCCTCTCACCTCTTCCCTCTCCATTCGCTTCTCCATCTCCACACCCCCAGCTCAGTCTCAGGCCCTAGAGAGGCAAGGTAGGAAAGGAATGCAGCAGATGCTGGAGTGAGAGCTTCCCGGGGCCACCTGTCCTCTCCTGGCCTCCCCCAGGGGGTGCCGCAAGGGAAAGCAGTGGAGCTGCTGGTGATGTGCAAACGGGCACAGTGATGACAACGGCAGGAGGAGGCCTGCCCGTCCCCGTCACCCACTGCAGCTGGCATTGGCGGCCACCCGAGCTCTGAGGGAGGAATCTCTTTGTTTGTATCTCAAAGAACCAAAAGGGGCTCTGGCCCACCCATTGGCCAGGGTATTGTTATTCTTTTTTTTTTAGTTTTTTTTAATAGGCAAGGATCTCGCTATGTTTCCCAGGCTGGTCTCAGGCGATTCTCCCATCTCGCCTTACCAAAGTGCTAGGCTTACAGACATGAGCCACCCTGACTGGCCTGATGTTCATCTCTATTCCAGGTTCTGGGGTCACTCATGCAGAAGCAGACTCCCTAAAAGATACCAAGTCTCCCTAGCCAAAGTTAAGGGCTTGGGACCCCCAAGTCATTCAAGAGCAAGTTGTTTGACCACCCCGGCCGGGCCGACCTTGGGCTCCCACCAACCTGCTGTGGTTTTGGGGGTTGCTTGCTGTGCTGAGACCTCTCCTCCTCGGGGGTCCAGGACCTCGTTCACATTCTTCACCGGAAGCCTGCACTGATGTGGTGAGCAGGGAGGTGTAAATTGGAACCAGGCAGTGGAGCAAGCCGTCTGACCTTCTCCTTGACCAGCTGCAGGCCTGATCCGCATGGTATCTCTAAGTCAGGGCTGTCTGACTGACTTTGAGCCCAGGGCATTGGGGAGAATCAAAGGCTCATAACCCGAGGTCGCCCCCCACCCCCCAGTGGTCCTTCTCCCTAGGGAACTTCTCCCTAAGGCATTCTTGCCGTCACTTCTCAGAAGAGCTGATTGGGAGGGGAAAACCAAAAACCCAGTAGAACAAGAGATAAGGAGAGGTCAGTGGGATCAGGATCTGGGATTTTGAAGGGACACTGGACCACAGAAACCTCCTAGCCTTCTTGAAAATGAAAAGTATCTTCTGAAACAGCAGCCTTCAGATATCTTCAAGTCCAGCCTACCCCTTGAAGATAAATGGCTCTGAAGCCAGCCCTGCCTGACAGCTATGCACTGTCTGGAGAAGACAATGACACAAGCACCCTGAGCTGCAGGGAGGAGGCTCCCTGGGAACCTGAGGCCTGGAAGCTCCGTATGCTGTTAACCCTTGCCTCCCTCCGATCTTCACTGAGGACGTGAGCACTGCCTCATCTCTCACTCAGCATCCCTCTGATCTGCTCATCATGGGCACACAGGCTTGCCCCAACCTCCGGTCTTTAGCTCTTGTGCTCAGCTGCCTCGGCCCGAAGCTTAGCAGCTGGTGTTCCTTAGCTTCACACCTTCCTTGTACGACCTCAACTTCCCCAATTTGAGATTGTGAAACTGGGACTCCACGGGAAGAAATCTTGTGATGATGGTCACAGATTGCCTCAGAAGAAATTTCGGGGGTTGGTCCCTGGCCCATCAGACCCTGGTCCCTCTTAGAGAGATCAGGGTACTGTCAGCCTCCTGGAAGCACTGAAGACCTGGTCAGGAGTTCATCTTGGCAAGCCACCATTCCTCAGCGCTCGCCCCCAGTTGCATAATGATGTGATTTGCTTTTTTCCCCTCCAGAATCCAACTCCAGGAGCAAATGCCAAGTTTTAGCCGTGCTGATAAGATGTTTACATCAGCCTAAATATTGCTGGAGTGCTTGACACACCAAGTAACCTGCCAACCCCTGCTTATAGGGCTAACAATATACGTGGCTGATTGCCTGCGAGGTGAACAGACAGATCCCATTCACAAATAATGGGATTCATCTGGAACACCCACACATGGCCTCACCCCATGGAATGTCCCTCTCTACCCTTTCCTTTCTCCTCCTTCCACTCCCACCTTCCAGACCACAGGAGAAGAGGGAGAGGGGCTCCCAGGAGATGATGATTGAGGGATCAGAGAGGCAGGACAAGCAGCTGCTGCCCAGCTGACCACACTCCAGCTCAAGAAGCACCCACCTCTGCCCCTGTGTCTCCCCTTCCACAAAATGCTGAAAGAGAGCCACTTCAAGGGGTCGCCAAGGCAGAAGAGCGAGCTCCCCTCTAGCCTCCTCTCCAAGCCTTGGAATCCAGCTGGGGAGCAGTTGGTAGCCCAGGGATAAGACAGAGGCCAGGCAGTGATGTATGCTCTGTTGGCCGGCCTGGGTGAAAGGGAGATCAGCTGGGATCCAAAGCACATGGGTCCTCTAAGAGCCACGGGACCCTCACAAGCCCCAGGCCAGAAGGAAAAAAACCCATCTGGGCTATCCAGGCAGACACCAGGAAGCCAAGCTCTGGGAAACCTAATGAGCACCCTGCACACCTCAGAGTCAGGCACCCCTAGGCTGGCCTCCTGGTTTGAAGAGCTGTGTGACCTTCGACAAGTAAATTTGCGTGACCTTCTACTTCCTCATTCGTGAAACGGAATTACAGTACCTTCTTCACAGAGTTACTGTGAGAATTCAGTGAGGTGATGTGGCAGAGTAGTTCTTGTTAGGGGGGATTATTAGAACAAAGTTTTCAGGATTAACGATTCCCACCCTGAGAATAGAGTTAGGCCAAGAGACACCAGAAAATGCTCAGCTGGGTTCTAAAAGGGAATTCTACTAACCTGGAGCACTCAGAACGTTGCTTCTGGGCTGAGGCCGGGGACGGGTGGGGGTAGTTGGCAGGGAGATGATGTCAGGATTAAGGCATATAAGCCGTGCTGTCCAGTAGAACTTTCTATCTCCACATTCCGGTACAGTAGCCACGAGCCATATACGACTATTGACGCACTTGAAACGCGGCCCGTGCCACAGGATGAGTTTCAGTTTTTGGATTTTAACGAATTTGGATTTAGGTCGTCCCATGAAGCTGGTCTGGATGTTAGACTCACAGGTTCGGAGCCAGGCAGATCTGGGTTCAAAAGCTGCCATTCGTGAATCAACTTTGTGACCTTGGGCAGGTTCTTGAGCCTGTTTTCTTACATGTAAAATGAAGGGAGTACCGCGGAGGCCCCAGGGGTATCGTGAGGCTTTGGCTAGCATCCGAAGCTCAGCCCCATAACAAGAGGTGATGGCAGCGGACAAGCCAAGCCGAGGGCCCTGAGACTTAACCCTTCACTCTGCCCCTTGTCTCCTCCTTCCCGACAGGACCACATCCTGACACTAATGTCTGTGGCAGCCAGAATCTATAAGCACCCCAGCATCAAGAATTCCATCAGCCTGATGGTGGTCAAAGTGCTGATCGTAGAAGATGAAAAATGGGGCCCAGAGGTGTCCGACAACGGGGGGCTCACGCTGCGCAACTTCTGCAACTGGCAACGGCGTTTCAACCAGCCCAGTGACCGCCACCCGGAGCACTACGACACGGCCATCCTGCTCACCAGACAGGTCCGTGCCTGGTTCCGGAAGCCCCGGGGAGGAAGGGAGACGGGATGGGCAGATCAAAGGGAGGACCATGAGGCCTGCCCAAACATGGAAAATGTCTCCCTGCTGGCCCCAGCTGGACGCCAGAGCCTCATGCCCAGAATGATGAGGAGGAGGTCATGAGGACAAGTGTGAGGTATTTGCAAGGGAAGGAGAAGAATCTTGTAAGGGCTCTTTTCCAAAAGTTTGTGACCAGCTGTCTCCTGAAGTCACACATAACAAGAAGAAACAGGCTTGAGCTGCCCAGTGAGAGACCTGGGCTTGGAATTAAGAGAGCAGCTCTATCTGCAGTGGTTGTTTAACATAGGGGCAAGTAGCCAGGGCATCCCCTCAAGATTTGCCCACAGCTGGAGGGCTGCCCACTGACACGGCAGGATTTCAACAGAGAGCTTCCTGGAGGCAAGAGAGTGGTCATGTATGCCAGGCCCTGTCTGTTCCTCCAGTCTTATAATGGCCCCACCGGGCAGGTCCCTTGTTATCCCGATTTTTTAACAGGAAACTGAGGCACAGAGAGGCCACACAGCTCTCTTGCCACACAGCGGCAGCACCCATAGTCCAGCTGAGGCAGTGCTGCTGCGGGGTCATGTTCTGAACGACCGTGCTGTCCTGTCCCCCACAAAAAGCCTTTGAAGTCCCAGCCAGCCCTAGGATGCAGCCAGCCTGGAACATAGAACGGCTTCCCTTATATGAGTGCCTGATGGGAAGACAGAGAGAGATTTCCTGATCTCGTCACTCAGAAATCCATCTTGATAGCCTTTGTATTTTATATTCTTTTTTGTTTTTAATTTTGTTTTGTTTTGTTTGAGACAAGGTCTCACTCTGTCACCCAGGCTGGAGTGCAGTGACACAGTCACAGCTCACTGCAGCCTCTGCCTGCTAGAAGGATCCAAATGATCCTCCCACCTCAGCCCCCTGAGTAGCTGGGACCACAAGCACGAGCCACCTCACCCAGCTAATTTTTTTTTTTTACTTTTTGTAGAGATGGGGTCTCACTATACTGCCCAGGCTGGTCTCCAACTCCTTTGCTCGAGCGATCAAGCAATCCAACCTGCCTCGGCCTCTCAGCATGCTGAGATTACAAGCTGTTCTTACTTTTTAACAAAAGGAAATTTCACAGGTTACTCTCCAATTTAGAAAGATGGGGGGGGGGCAGGTGAATTGGCTTGACCATAAACACAAAAAGAACCAATAAAGCAAGGCCATTAGGTGAGATATCCAAACATGCTGAACCTTCTGTTGCTTCCTCCTGAGAAAAGGTCAGCCAGACACATGGCAGGTGCCTGTAGTCCCAGCTGCTCGGGAGGCTAAGGTGAGAGAATCGTCTATGCCCAGGAGTTTGAGGCTCAGTGAGCTACAATTACACCTGTGACTAGCCACTGCATTCCAGCCTAAGCAATATAGCCAGACCTCATCTCTAACATTTAATTTCCACCAGGCATGCTGGCTCACGCCTGAAATCCCAGCATTTGGGAGGCTGAGGTGGGCAGATTGCCTGAGGTGAGGAATTTGAGACCAGCCTGGATAATATGGTGAAACCCTGTCTCTACTAAAAATTTTTTTAAAGATAAACTGGCCATGGCGGCACACACCTGTTGTCCTAGCTACTGGGGAGGCTAAGGTGGGCNCCAAAATTAGCCTGGCATGGTAGTGCATGCTTGTAGTCCCAGCTACTCGGGAGGCTGAGGCAGGAGAATCACTTCAACCCTAGAAGCAGAGGCTGCAGCGAGCCAAGATCCTGCCATTGCACTGCAGCCTGGGCAAAGAGCAAGATTCTATCTCAAAAAAAAGAAGCAAGAAAATTTAATTTAATTTAATTTAAAAGCTCAATAAATGCAGGTGATGCACAGGCCAACAGGCATGTTATGAGACGCTCAGTGGTGCACGCCCACATGCACGCAGGCACCCACCCCCTGGCCTACAGGCCTGCAGCACACGACACACACACCCTGATGCACTCTCTTGTTCTCTCCCCACCAAGCAGAACTTCTGTGGTCAGGAGGGGCTGTGTGACACCCTGGGCGTGGCAGACATCGGGACCATTTGTGACCCCAACAAAAGCTGCTCTGTAATCGAGGATGAGGGGCTCCAGGCAGCCCACACCCTGGCCCATGAACTAGGTAAGATTTGCCGTGCCAAAGCTCACTTCACCACATCAGAGGCAACTGCTCTTCCAGATCCAAGGTTGCGTAGATCCTAAGGAATATTCGGCCCTCGCTTAGGGATAACGCCTCATCATTTTGACAGGGTGACTGTATACAAACAGATACTGCTCTTGACAGTGCTGCACACAACTCCACTCCCACCCCAGCACATGGCCAAAATACGAAAGCAGCATCCCACACGATTATCACCGGTCACCCAGCGAATGCCAGGACACCAGACACGTGCTGGGGTGGAGGCGTGGAGCTGTGCACCAGCTAAGCTGTGAGGATCCAGGGGAAGAAAAATGGTCCAGAGACTGCCTTGTCAGAGAGCAAATGATAGAGCTAGATCCAAATTTACGACGGACTGAGGCAGAAAACAAAGGGCTTTCCGTGTTTCTCAGTCATCTGACAACGCAACCTGCAAGAGCAAAGTGCAGGGGAAAGCCCGATGCAGAAACCTTCTGAGAGTAAGGGGGCGGCTGCTCCCCTCCGGAGCTCCATCCCTGTCCCTAGCTGGGCTGGGTGGAGCGTGCTCGGGCAGGGCAGGGCAGAGTGGACTGGGCCTCTCTCCCCAGGGCACGTCCTCAGCATGCCCCACGACGACTCCAAGCCCTGCACACGGCTCTTCGGGCCCTTAGGCAAGCACCACATGATGGCGCCGCTGTTCGTCCACCTGAACCAGTCACTGCCCTGGTCCCCCTGCAGCGCCATGTACCTGACGGAGCTCCTGGACGGTGGGCACGGTAGGCACCAGCAGCCCCGCCCTGTTTGTCCCATGGGCCTCCTTCCACTGCTGCTGGCACAGGGACCCCCTCCGGCTGTGCTCCCTCACAGGACCCTTAGAGCTGGGTCTCCCGCCAGCCTCCCATGCTGGGGCATTCTCACCACCCCCGAGGTCTGCTCTTCCTGGCCCCATCTTCCAGCAGCCAAGTTCTGGGCTAATTTAGATTAGTCACAAGCAGGGGGAAGTCTTCCGAGAAGGTTGTCTGAAGGAGGAGGGCTTGAGCAGCGCTTGAAGGAATAGACGCAGGCAGCACAGAGGAGAGGCGAACCTGCAATAGCTCAGGCGTGGCAGAGGCAGTGACCACGGCCTGTGAGAGCAGGAAGGCGGGGAGCTGGTTTAAAGGACTGGAGCCAGGTGGGGGCCCGCATCTGTGGTCCCAGATACTCAGGAGGCTGAGGCAGGAGAATTGCTTGAGCCTAGGAGGTCAAGGCTGCCAGTGAGCTGTGATCACGCCGCTGACTCCAGCCTGGCTGACAGAAAGAGACCCATCTCTTAAAAAAAAAAAATGCTTCTCAGAAGAGGGGAGTCAAGAAAAAACAATTTTAAATGGTTGGCATTGTTGGTAAAGCAATGAAGTATTTTAGATTCTTCTCACTGAGGGAGACAGGGACATGTATGGTGCAAAAATAAGATTATCCAGACAGCATTATTCACTCTTCATTTGCATGCTGTGGCTTTGAGGAGCACGGTTAGGTTGTGATGTGGATGAATACTGCCTTAGCTGGCATTCGCTGGGTACATGCTGAATGTCAGGGACAATGCATCCTAGATGCTCTGGACAGCAAAGTAAAGTCGGTGCTGAAAAGCCTTTGCAACTGATAGTCAAAAATTAGGCAAGCTCTCACTAGATCATCGAGTGGTGACAGCTTTTAGTTGGAGGTCAAGGAAGTCATGATGCCTAGACCTTCACGGCCATTCATCACAGGCCGTGGAGAGCTGAGAGGGTGGCTGCCCTGTGCGCGTTCTTAAGCCCCTGCTTCCTCTTTTCCCAGGGGACTGTCTCCTAGATGCCCCCGCTGCAGCCCTGCCCCTCCCCACAGGCCTCCCGGGACGCAGGGCCCTGTACCAGCTGGACCAGCAATGCAGGCAGATCTTTGGGCCGGATTTCCGCCACTGCCCCAACACCTCTGCTCAGGACGTCTGTGCCCAGCTCTGGTGCCACACTGATGGGGCCGAGCCCCTGTGCCACACGAAGAATGGCAGCCTGCCCTGGGCTGACGGCACACCATGCGGGCCTGGGCATCTCTGCTCAGAAGGCAGCTGTCTACCTGAGGAAGAAGTGGAGAAGCCCAAGGTGAGGGACAGCCCCTGAGGATAGCTGGGAGAAGGGAGGAAAAAAAGGAAATGAGGATTGAGAGCTGTTCTCAAGGGGAAAACCACACTTGAAAGCCAGGAACTGAGAGACAGCCAGGCACAGTGGCTCACTCCGGAATCCCAGCACTTTGGGAGGCTGAGGCAGAAGGATCACTTGAACCGAGACTAGCCTGGGCAACATGGTGAGATCCTGTCTATACAAAAAAATAAAAAATAAGCCAGGCTTGGTGACTCACACTTGTAGTCTCGGCTACTCGGGAGGCTGAGATGGGGGATCACTTGATCTCAGGAGTTCAAGGCTAAAGTGAGCCATGATCATGCCACTGCACTCTAGCTAGGCAAAAGAAGGAGACCCTGTGTCCAATTTAAAAAAAAGAAAGAAAGAAAGAAACTTCGAGCCAGGCCGCAACATATGACTTCTAGGTAAAGTCACTCATCTTTTAACAAACAAACCAAAGCATATTTATCCACACAGTGAGGAGCCCAAAGGTTGACACTGTCATGGCTCCAGACATTAGGGGACTGCCCCTGGGAGCTGCTTTGGGGCTGACTCAGGGCCGGTGCAGATGCAGATTGGTGAGAGGTGGGAAACAGGAAGGTGGGCATGCCACAGACTGGAGCCACTGTGAATTCCATCATGAACACAGAGAGACACGTGGAATAAATTCCATCAAGAATTGAGTGAAAAGTATTCATAGCCTGCCCATGCTTGAGCTGAATGCATGATTAGAGGTTGGGAGAATGAGAGCAGTTGTGGGAATTCTGTACTCAAAGAGGAGGAGAGGAGGCAGAGTCAGAGCTGCCTCTGGCCAGGCAGAAAAAACTTGGCCCAGGAGAGAGTAAACTCACAAGAAAAACCAAGTCAGTGCCAGTGAGGGTTTTTAAATGATTCATTTTTTTGCCCTGGTCTTAATACATCCAAACTGTGAGGCTGATCACATTTCTCTTACTGTGAGTCATGGAGCCATCACTATGAAACAGCATCCACTGAGTTTCACAGCCTGGTCCCTGCCAGCGTTGAATCGCCAGGGTGGCCCAAGCACTCCTCAGCGCATGTCTTTTGCACTGAGCCTTGGGAGCCTGCCTGCGCCAGGTAAACTCCATACTCCCCTCCTAAGCCTGAGCTGATGCAGGATTCATGGAATGACCCTCAGCCACCTCCCATTCTCCCTGTTCATTCTCATCACATGTTATCGAGAGGAGAGGGGTCTGCCACCGATCCCGAGAAGCAGAGCCGAGCTAACTGCAGGGAGAGGTTGACATGAAATGATCATGGAATGATGTGTGGCCTCTATTTTTAAGAACAGTCATATCAGAGAATAAATATTTATAGAATCAGAGTGAGTACAGTGGCTTATGCCTGTAATCCCAGCACTTTGGAAGGCCAAGGCAGGTGGATCACCTGAGGTCAGGAGTTCGAGACCAGCCTCACCAACATGGTGAAACCCTGTGTCTACTAAAAATACAAAAATTAGCCAGGTGTGGTGGCAGGTGCCTGTAATCCCAGCTACTCGGGAGGCAGAGGCAGGAGAATCACTTGAGCCCAGGGCACAGAGGTTGCAGGGAGCCAAGATCTCATCATTGCACTCCAGCCTGGGCGACAAGAGCAAAACTGTCTCAAAAAAAAAAAGTGGGGGAAGCAATTCTGTTTCTTTCCCAGGCATTATCCTCTCACTGGAACCAGTGGCTGGTAGACTATGGCAACACCACCCCAGGAATGCTTCCTTTAGACCAGAGTTCCTCTGCCTTGGCACTAGGGACACTTGGGGCTGATCATTGTTACTGTGGGGACTTTGCATTGCTGGATGTTTAGCAGCATCCCTGGCCTCTACCCATTAGATGCAATAACATGCACCCTCTCCAGCTGTAGCCACCAGAATATCTGCAGACGGGGGCAAATATCCCCTGCAGGGCAGAATTCACCCCGATGGAGAACCACTGCAGTGTATGAAACCTCATTCTCATAAAAGAGTGTCATTCATTCATTCATCAGATATTCTACTGAGCACCTTACTAAGCATAAGGCACTGTTTTAGACACTGGGGAGTCAGTAGTGAATGAGTCCAGCCTGTTTTATGTATTCACAAAGCCACGCAGGCCACACAGTCATTAAACAAATGATTGAGGCAGTTTACGACGCTCCATGCACCAAGATGAGAACGACTAGATGAGGAGGCCAGGGCTATGGCCACCCGGCGGCACAGATGCTGAAGCCTCCTGGCCTTTGCTCCTGATTCAGTGTTCCATTGTATGTTGCAGCCTGTGGTAGATGGAGGCTGGGCACCGTGGGGACCCTGGGGAGAATGTTCTCGCACCTGCGGAGGAGGAGTACAGTTTTCACACCGTGAGTGCAAGGACCCCGAGCCTCAGGAAGGAGGAAGATACTGCCTGGGTCGGAGAGCCAAGTACCAGTCATGCCACACGGAGGAATGCCCCCCTGACGGTAATTGCCACTCAGGGCCGCCCCTGCCAGAGAAGCCACTGTCATTGCTGTAACACATCCCCAGAGGATGTGTAAAGTGAGAGTAAAGTGGGTCTCCTGGGATATAGAGCTTTGCCTGTGATCTCCACCTAAATGGGCTCTGCAAAGCTTCAAGCCCAGGGGTAGCTCTCAGGGACTGGGACGGCTCTCACAGTGTTCAGAGAACCTGGCAAAGTCAAGGAAAGAAATTGCCCTCATCTTCCAATATGTGGAGATGAGGACATCACTCCTAACCAAACTTATTGGGGAGGAGCCTTTGCAGAGGGGCTAGTGTCTAGGAAAATAATCCTCCTGGAGGCATCGGAGCCCTCATCTGTGTGCAGAATGGAAGCATTTTCCAAAGCAAAAATCAGAGCCAAACCTCCAAGGTCTTTCTAGCCAAAATTCAGCCCAGGGCGGAGGGAGGATTTCTGAATCTGATTCCTGTGCACATTCTTTCTGAAAAGAGTTGCCCATCTTCCTTTGGGGCCATGGCAACTGCTTGGCAGAATCTTGCCGAGAAACAATACTACCTCTCCCTTCTCTTGGCATATTCCTATCTCCAGTACCTGCTGGAAACCACACACATTAACTCGGAGGCGGTAAAGGGCAGCAGCAAACTTGTGAGAGGGAAATCATTACAAGGTTTTTCCCCACCATCCCATCCAACTGCCCTGTGTGCAGCTCCAGGAAGTACTGGCAGGCTTGAAAAATCAGGCAGAGCTTTAGGAGAGATTCCACCATGGGAAAAGACACTGGCATTGGGTTGATGGCTCACAGGAGAATCTGTAGGCTTTGCAGCTTCACAGGGCAAGAAGGATCCACAATGGTTTGAGGCTCAGCAGATGAGTCACAGACCCTAGTTGGTGAGGGGCTCAGAGAAAGGCAACATTCGGTGAGCAGAAGCTTTGGGGGGAGTTAGGACTGAGCAGAATCTAGGGGACTGAGATGGGGTGAGGTGTAGGGGGACCTGCCAGGATAGGGGGAAGGTGTGGGAAGAGCCCTCATTCACTTAGGTGGAATCAAGCAAAGCACACCAGTATGTCAAGGCCAGACCACAGAGCTTCTTGAAGGCTGACACAGTATCCAAGGATTATCTGTGCCACCTGTCCCATCAAGTCACCTGGAAGCTCCTGCAGACACGGCTCAGACCCCCTCAGCTGCACTGACTCAGTCTCATGCGTGGAACATGGCATCTGCCTTGGCAGAGTCCCCCCAGGCATTCAGATGCACAGTTCGGGCGGGGAACCTTGGCAGGAAGAACAGCTTTAATTTTAGGATTTGGGGGTGGAAAGCAACCCACGTCTAACTTCAGATGGCTTGGTCTGGCAGTGGCACGCAGCAGGACAGAGAAGAGGCAGGCACGGGTCCCCATGAAGCCAGCAGGCCCAGGCCTGTGGTGGTAAGAGTGGGATGCCATCGTTTTAAATCACAGATTGTCCTGAATATAGTGTAGGTCTTCGTGACAGTTTGGAAATAGCGGATAGAGATGCTCAAATGTTCGGGAGACACCAGGATACCAGTCTCAGACTTAAGCGTGATAAGAACAGTGAATGAAAGTCAAAGCGGCTCGTGGAAGGACCATCAGGATCTTGGCTGTGCCGAATTGGCAGTAATCATAGTACATATTCCCCAGAGACACCCAGAATTACAGAACGTGGGTGTAGGGGCAAGATCGGAGCTAGACATGTAGATTTGGAAGTCTTTGGACTCATGTCCAGGGTCACTGAGGAAGTCAACAGGGCTCAATTAGCAGTGTCCTGAGAACATAGATCCACGTGCCATTCTGTGTCTTCCAAGCTTACTGAACTGTTCCCTGCTCCTCCCTGAGTTTATTCATCTGTAAAGTATAATGAGTCTCTTTCCCTAATGGAAAGGACATTTATCCTAGAAAGCCCAGCGTGAGGCTGGAGGGCTCCTTTCCTTGCCCTTTTTGGTGAGGGTCACAGTGTCTAGGAATGTTGTTCCCAGAAGACACTGGGCCTGGGTCCCTGGATTAAGTCTAAAACCAAGAGAAAGAAGAAGAGTGCTGTACATTCGGGATTTCTCCACCAGGTCCTCCTGCTTCTGCAGGGGTGCCACCTCCATGCCGTTTCTTCCTCTTTCTAGGGAAAAGTTTCAGGGAGCAGCAGTGTGAGAAGTATAATGCCTACAATTACACTGACATGGACGGGAATCTCCTGCAGTGGGTCCCCAAGTATGCCGGTGTGTCCCCCCGGGACCGCTGCAAGTTGTTCTGCCGGGCCCGGGGGAGGAGTGAGTTCAAAGTGTTCGAGGCCAAGGTGAGAATCACCCTGGGACTCAGATCCAGAGATGGGGAGGAAGGTCGCCTGTCCCCACCCCTCCCGCAGGCTGCTTCTATGCTCAACACACCCTCCCTCACCCTCCGTTTCCCTGTTGCAGGTAATTGACGGCACCCTGTGTGGGCCAGAGACACTGGCCATCTGCATCCGTGGCCAGTGTGTCAAGGCCGGCTGTGACCACGTGGTGGACTCACCTCGGAAGCTGGACAAATGCGGGGTGTGTGGGGGCAAAGGCAACTCCTGCAGGAAGGTCTCCGGGTCCCTCACCCCCTCCAGGTGAGTCTCCCCAGGAGTTCCGTACCTTGCTTGGTGAAAGAGCGTAATGTGCTTTGCACTCTGATAGGCCCAAATTGGAATTGTGGCTGCTACTTAATAGCTATGAGCATTGGGAAAGTTATTTAAATTCTCTGAGCTTCAGTTTCTTTGTAAAATGTCAGCAGTGTCTCTATCTCAGAGTCGTCGTAAGGATTTCCTGAGATGGGATGTGCACTTGGCAGTGTCGAGCCCATAGAAAAGACAGAACACAGAGCAGCCGTGACTTTTACGAGAGCTGGAGGCCATGCGGATAGGGAGCTGTCCTCTCTGACTCAGTCAAGCCACGCTGAGTAACCTGGACCTCTGCCAGAAAACAGCTCTTCCAGGCCTGTTTTGGGAAGGACGTCTCACCCTAAGCCTGGAAAGCCCTGTCCTTTCTGCAGACGGGTCTTCAGAGAAGGGGGTTACCAAAAGAGGGCCCTGGCAGCCTCAGGGCTTTCATGAATCTGAGAACTCCAGACACTTTGTTCACATCCTAATGTCACACATTCATAAAACTCCAAGGGTTTTCCAAAGTGCGTTCATTTCCAGTCTCGTTTGATTTGTAAAATAAGTCCATGAGGTAGGTAAGGCCAATACTATTCTTCTTCATTTTGCAGAGGAAGAAATTAAGGCACAAAAAGATTAAATGACTTCTCTAAGGTCACACTGATAGTTAATGACAGCCAGAGGAGAACCTAGTTTTCCTAAGTCCTGGACGACTTTTTTCTGCCACTCCATGTACTTCCTGGGGAGGAAGAGCAAGGTCCAGTGTTTTATATGTACCACACTCTGCCTCTCTGCCTCTAGTACATCCACGTGTCCTTCGGGGGCTGCATGAGCATACATCTGTCCAACCACTCCCCATACTTCATGGTCTCAGAGTTTCTGAGAAGTGTTCACTGTGTTGTATTCTGCCTAGTGAAGCTTGCCAACCCTGCCCCATTCTGTGTGTGTGTGTGTGTGTGTGTGTGTGTATCTCTGTCTCTACATCTCTCATATCACCAGTCCGAGAGAACAGAATCAGCTTATAGCAGGTAACTTGGGACTCTTTTTATTATTTTTAATTTATTTTTGTTTTTTTGAGACGGAGTCTCACTCTATTGCCAAGGCTGGAGTGCAGTGACACACTCTTGACTCACGCTGCAACCTCTGCTTCCCAGGTTCAAGCAATTCTCCTGCCTCAGCTTCCCAAGTAGCTGGGATCACAGGCATACGCCACCACACCAGGCTAATTTTTGTATTTGTAGTAGAGACAGGGTTTCATCACGTTGGCCAGGCTACGGCTGGTCTTGAACTCCTGGCCTCCAGTGATCCGCCCACTTTAGCCTCCCAAAGTGCTGGGATTATGGGTATGAGACCCTGCAGTAGAACTCTTTTTAAATTTAAGCTCAAAGGACATAAAAAAAGAAGCAGACGCTATTCTGATACTGGGTCCCTTGGCCACTTTCCCTCAGGCTTTAGACAGGTGGGCCTGTGGACACTCTCAGAGCCCAAGACTAAGCAGCCAGCCCCAGCTGGACATACAGCAAGAAGAGCAAAGAGCTCGCCTGATGGTTGCCTCACTTTCTTCCCAGCCTATGGAACCCAGATTCCCAGGAAAGAACGAACAACTAATCCTTCTTCATCCTACCTAAAGCCCTAAGCCTATAACGGACTGGAAACAATTTCCCAAAACAGCATCCGATCATTCCAGAAGCACAGTGCTTGTGGTGTCTGGGCACTCCCAGAGGTGGCTTCAAAGAGGCAGGCTTCAACCTCCAACTCTCAACCCCCAGCCTAATCCCAACATAGGGTCATATTCATCAAATACTAGAAGCTGATTGACTCAGAGAGGTGGTGTGAAATTTCCCTCCTGTTCATGTTCTGGAAGGGGTGTATGGAACAGTTTTGTCCATGGGGGCTTGAGCTCTGGGTGAGGAGGTGGCCAAGCAAAGTTGTATACCAGTGCGAGGAGCTAGAGGTCTTTGAGATCTCATTTGATGGGTGCCAGCTCTGCAGACCCTTCTGGGCTCTCCTCCTCTCTAAGCTGTTCCCAAGGCCCACATACCCCAACTCCTCAACCACGCATTTGAAAGATCTGGTTTTTGCCAGATGAAGCAAAAACCCTTGAAAATCCCAATGTACAAGACATTTCTGTCTGCCTAAACAGCTGCTTTATTGAGAACATTGAGGCAACTTGCTTAATTGCTTTGTTTTTTTTTTTTTGTCTGCCACCTGGGGTGCCCACTTCAGTTTCCAAGTCATCATCGTGACCTGGGCTGGGTAGCCACTGGTCTAAGGGTGTCTTTCTGTTCCTATCATAGTTACGGCTACAATGACATTGTCACCATCCCAGCTGGGGCCACTAACATTGACGTGAAGCAGCGGAGCCACCCGGGTGTGCAGAACGATGGGAACTACCTGGCATTGAAGACGGCTGACGGGCAATATCTGCTCAACGGCAACCTGGCCATCTCTGCCATAGAGCAGGACATCTTAGTGAAGGGGACCATCCTGAAGTACAGTGGCTCCATCGCCACCCTGGAGCGGCTGCAGAGCTTCCGGCCCTTGCCAGAGCCTCTGACAGTGCAGCTCCTGACAGTCCCTGGCGAGGTCTTCCCCCCAAAAGTCAAATACACCTTCTTTGTTCCTAATGACGTAGACTTCAGCATGCAGAGCAGCAGAGAGAGAGCAACCACCAACATCATCCAGCCGCTGCTCCATGCACAGTGGGTGCTGGGGGACTGGTCTGAGTGCTCCAGCACCTGCGGGGCCGGCTGGCAGCGGCGAACTGTGGAGTGCAGGGACCCCTCCGGCCAGACCTCTGCCACCTGCAACAAGGCTCTGAAACCCGAGGATGCCAAGCCCTGTGAAAGCCAGCTGTGCCCCCTGTGATCCAGGGGGCAGGGGCCAGTCTTGTGCTCCTGGATGTGGGGTACTGGGGTGCAGACAAGGGTCTCCACTGTGGTGACTACATATCAAGGCAGCACGGCCAACCCAGGCCTCCCATTGCCGCAGTCCTCTGGTACTGCACAAATTCCTACAGGAGAAGAGGAGAGGGGTTGGGGCGGCAGACCCTGTCGTCAGCTGTCCAGTGGACTGGACCTTGCTCGGGTTCAAGTAGAGGGCATAGGTTAAAAGGTAAAAGTGCACTTATTGACTCAGACAGAACACTCACCGTCAGTCTGTTTGCAAAGGACTAGCAAACTTAAATGAAAAAAAAATTCTATCTGGTTTCCCCGATACATAATCTACCTCAGAGGGGAAAAAAATTAGTATAAGACAGCATGGGGTGGGGAGTCGATGGTGAATGTCACAGCAGGCTCCAAAGCTGCACCCAAGCTGTCTTCGAGAATGATCACGACAGTGTTCAGTGTTAAAATCCATCACCTGAAGGGCCGCAGCATCACAGGGTTTTGGAGAGCCACCTGTTCTCATGCTGCCACCTGCAGGGGTGGATCCATTTCAAGTATTTATGCCAATGTGTCTCTGAACTAAAGTGTGATCTTATGCCAATGCAGTGGTCTGCTCTGGTTCATTGTTTCTTTGGAAAGAGCAGGGACCTAGAACCCAGGGATGGAGGCTGAAATTAGGTCAGCTCACCTTGAATTCATGCTGGGCAGCTGGCTCCTTGCCTGCTCTGGGTCCTCACAGATCTGCAGAATCCAGCTCATTCGAGCAACTTTCATTGGCATGATCTAGACCAGTGGTTCTCAAGCTTTCATTAGGATCATCTAGAGGGCTGGTGAAAACAGATTGTGAGGCCAGGCAGAGCGGCTCACACCTGTCATCCCAGCACTTTGTGAAGCCCAGACAGGAGGATTGCTTGAGCCCAGGAGTTCAAGACTAGCCACAACAACATGGTGAGACCCTGTCTCTACAAAAAATTTAAAAGTAGCCAGGCACGGTGGCTCACGCCTATAATCCCAGCGCTTTGGGAGGCCAGGGCGAGTGGATCACGAAGTTTGAGACCAGCCTGACCAACATGGTGAAACACCATCTCTATTAAAAATACAAAATTAGCCAGGCATAGTGCCACACACCTGTAATCCTAGATGCTCAGAAGGCTGAGACAGGAGAATCGCTTGAACCTGGAAGTCAGAGTTTTCAGTGAGCCGAGATCTCACCACTACACTCCAGCCTAGGCGACAGACTGAGACTCCGTCTCAAAACAATAAATAAAAAATAAAAATAAATAAAATCAGTTGGGCATGGTAGTGCAGGCCTGTAGTCCCAGCTACTCAGGAGGCTGAGGTAGGAGGGTCTCTTAAGCCCAGGAGGTTGAGGCTGCAGTGAGTCATTTTCATGCCACTGCACTGAGCCTGGATGACAGAGTGAGACACTGTCTCAAAAAAAAAAAAAAAAAAAGTAAGAAAACACAGATTGTGGGGCCCCATCCCCAGAGTTTCTGATCTAGTGGTTGGGGTGGCCTGAGAGTCTGCATTTCTAACAAGTTCCCATGACTGACATGGAGGCTGCTGGCTTGGGAACCACACTGTGAACGCCTGTGTTAGAGGAAACTTCCACCTGGGATATCACAGTGGCTATGCGATGCCTCCAGGCTCGTCATTCGTGAGAAATAATATCCCCTTCCTCTCTGTGAGCTACCCCATCATCCTGTTACATGCTGCCTGCCTCTTTTTAGTTTAGCTGGGGGCACCAGATTCTCTCAGGCCCTCAGGAATTCTAAGCCTGAATTTAAGTAACATAGTCCCAGTGACCTCAGCACCTGTCTCCACCCCCACCCCCACCAAATCTCATCCCCATCTCACAATTCCTTTGGCCCCAGCAACTTGCAACTGTCCCAATAAGCCCTTTTATCCACAATGTCATTGCCGCCAGGCATCTGAAGTCACCTGAGAGCTGCCAAAGCCCTTCCTTCGCTCCATAGCTCCTCGTCTCTCCTGTGGCTCAGAGGAACATTGGCTCAGTCTTCCACATGGTCTGGTGCAGAGGGAACTTACATAGTCCTTGGTCACAAATGGGTGACAAGAAACGGACAACATCAAGAAATGACATTCTAGCAAAAGAGGGAAAATACTCAAATGTGCATCTTGTCATTTTTTCACCACTGTGGCCCCTCTGGCCTCCCCTTCCGATATGTGGTACCATGCGCAGAGAAGAGGCCATAGGGGCACTAGGCGAGGCCATGGGATTCCAGCCCTCTGTCCCCCTTATCTGCTCTCTACATGATGACGGATGACACAGAGTTGGTCACTCCTTCCTGTCTGCCTACACTTTTCAGCGTGTGGGAGGCTGGGCTTACCTAAACATAAACAGGCACACACACAGGCATGTTGTTGATGACTAGCAAAGCCAGATTATTTCCCTGCTGTGCACCCGTTTTGTTGAGGCTGATGTATGCTTCCACAGCTCTTCATCACCTTCCATTTCTCACTCTCCCCCCAAAAATGCCAAGGGTGTCCCCCTTAATGGCCTAGGCCAGGCCAGCTGTGCCATCCCTGCTGCCTGCATCGTTACCAGGCACAGCTTTGGCCCTGGAGTTCAGCTGGCAGCAGAGCTGCTGATGTGCAAAGCAGAATGGAATCCAGCTTGGCTCCCCCAGCTGTGTGGGCTCGGCGAGGCTCTCAGAGCGCATACTTGTTTGTGTCTGGAAACTCAACAGCTGCAGCTTAGGGACTCAGAAAACAGATCTGCAGAGGAAGACCACACTATTATCAGCCCCGGCCAACCACCACCACTCTTTTAACCCAGAGAAGGCAAGACTGTATTTCCTCTGCTTAAAGATTGTATTTTCCAGCTAGTGTTCCGAATGGAAACTGGTACACCCTTCTAATGAAAGGCCCTGACTCGGCAGGTAATTTGGTCACTAACCTGAATGCTCCAGGCACCTGTCAGAAATACTTAGAAGGTGGTACAGTAGCATAAAGTTAATTTTCAACCTTTCATTTTTAAGATAAGGGAATCTTTGTCTGGGGTTTATTCCCTGCCCTTTATTCCTCTATCACTGACCAGAGGGTTTTGTGAATCTACAAAAGTATGCGATATTACCATTCCCAGCCCACTGTAGCAGACCACCCCCTCTCCCAGGAACGTATTCTAAGGGTAGTGGGACCCATCTCACTAGATCCACCTCTTGTTCTCTGATGATATCCACATGGTTCTAAACCCTTTGTGCTTGAACTTTTTAACCAAGTGGCCCTTTCACTGAGGACTCTACCTCTTTTCTGGTGTCCAAACATATCAACCTTCCTTCTTTCCTCTTGAGTGCACTTCAGAGTTGTTTAAAACCACCCCTCCCTCCCCCACCCCCCAAAAAACAAAACCACAAATGACAGGAACAATTGGAAGGTTCTTAAGGGATACTAGCTTTTGCTTTGTCTTGATATTTTCCACTTGTGGTCCAGGGCAGATAAAGAGGGAGGCCTTGTCAGCCCTGCACTGCGGAGTCTGCAGCATCGAGCAGCTGTGTGTACTGGGCTTTCCCGCATGGCCCAGACTCCCCTGCACAGGTACCCCTGGTCCCTAGACGGGAGGCTTGTGAGCTCCGCAGCAATATCTATGCCACGTGCTCCAGCCCAGATCGCCAGGTCCCTCCATGAACCTGAAGCATTTCCTTTGCCATTTGGGAATTCAAAATGATTTCTCTTTAAGTGTGAACAGGAAAGTGAAATTTACAAAAGAAGACTGGACATAGCATGATGCTTGGGTTTCCAGATTTCTGCTGCCACAGACTTATCACTTCTCATTGCCCCATGATGAGTTGAAGCTACATTTCGGAACGCATGGCCCCAGAAAACAGGAGATGGGGTGAACATCATGAGGACAGTAATGAAGTCTTCTGTAAGCCTAGGTTACTGGCCCTGAGACGTGTCCTCTGCCCTCCTCCACTCCCATTCTGCTCTGTGCAATGTGGGAGGGAATTCCCCAGGTGAAGAGAGGTTCGTCCCTGCCTAGAATTCCCCATCCCTAGCTGCACCGTGAGTCAGACACCCAGGCTCCCCAAGCCCCAAACGTGCTCCATCAGTAAGTACTGGGACAGGACGCAGAGGAAGGGAAGGATATAGCCACATTCCGTCCCGGAGGACAGCAGGCAGGGGTTGCTCCTCTTTGTGGCCAGGGCTGAAGGGCAGTCTATCTTATGGGGAAAACTCTCCTCTCACACAGCATGTTTTCCTGGGGCCTCCGCTGAGCTCACCATCTTGGGAAAGCTGCATGTGGAATGTAGGAAAGAAGTCACCCATCTAAGCCGACGTCTTCATTGGCTCAATGTCAATGATCACTAATGCGACAAATACTGTGGTTATATTGATCGTATATATGACAACGTTCTAAACAATACAGGATAACAAAACGAGCAACAGTCAAAGCTGGCATGCCCAGCAAGCAGAGTGGGTGGGCTGTGACTCCCACACTTTCCCTGCCCCTTGTGAGCCCCTCCCAAGTGCCCATGTGCTTCCCAGGTCAACACTGTAGAATGACCTGACCAGATGTAGTAGCCAGTACGTGTGCCCCTCCAGAGCTGGTGCCACATTTCCCTGGCTTATTCTTCTTCAGGTGAGGAGCTTCTCTGACCTTCTACTTTGGAAATAGCAGGACTTGCTTAAAACTGGGTGCCAGCCAGCCCACATCCCCTGAAATAGATCAAGAAACTCATCACGGCCACTGCTGAAGTATTGGGAAGAGAAATGACACCAGTGCACAAGTGCGTTCTGAACCATAATGGCAAGCAGGGAGCGAGAAAGCCACCTGTCTCTTTAGAACATACTTTCCCTCAGGCCTGGGGCTCAGTAGAGACAGGAAGTTTCCGGCTGGCCTTCCAGCCCCCAGAGCTGCCCAGCCCAGCCCTGGCAGATGCAAATTGCCCCAGGATATGAGAGAGGAAAGAAGCCTTCCCCAGACCTCACCGTTCCTCATTCCAAACATCTTGTAAGTCCCAGGGGCACTGAAAGAGTTTGTCCGTGGCCAAACACAACTTCCTGTTTCTAAGAAAGGGAAGAAAAAAATAGTTGAAAGAGTTTTTGGACACAGGAGATTTCAAGTTTCTGTAAATGCGAATGAATCAGACACATGTGGAATGAATTTCTCCGGAAGTAAGAAAAGATGCTGTGAGTTTCTCTTGCTGGACCAGAAAATAGGAAAAGGGTAGCTGGGAGGGGAGGTGCGTCAGAGGCTGCAAGGAGAGAGGCCATGTGGACGTGGGATGGAAGAGAGGGTCCCATTGGTGACAGGGTTCAATGAGGCTGCCCTGAGGCCACATCCTGAAGCTGCTTGTTACTCAGAACTGCTCCACCTCTGAAGACCTACATCAAATCTCCTCCTCCCCAGCCACAGCTTCCCATCTTCCCAGATCTTTCTCATAAATGCATCCTTCCCCATGCCCTGGCCACCCCACACGTGTCTTTCCCCATCTGTCTTCCCTGCCCCTCTGTCTCTAGTTCTTTCCCTGTGCTGCTTGGGCTCCACGTTCAGTACCTCCACCTCAGTCTTGCCAATGTTCTCGGTGTCTTTGCCCCACTGACTCTCTGTGCTGCTCAGCAGGCAGAGCCTCACTCGGCACCCATTCACCCCTCCCCACCCTCTCATGTCATCCTGCCAATGAGCAGATCCACACCCTGGGGGAATCCCAGCCCTGAGCACGCAGGTGCCACGGTAAAGTTATGGCGTTCAATGGAAACTGTCCCCCAACCTGAGCAGGCTCCCCTCTCAGCTCTACCACTGGTCCTCCATGGAACTATTCTGCACTTCCCATGCTCCTCCAGCTCATGGCCCTGACACGCTTCACTGTGAGCAAACAACCTCACCTCCACTGCTAAGTGGAGCCCAGCACTGTATCTCTTATCATGGAAGGGAGAGGGGACACCAGCTCACCATTAACAGGCCATGTATAGACACGAATCTAGAGAAACATTACAGTTCTGCCTTATTTTGGATCCACAGGCATGTTCCAATCTCTGTCAAGTCCATAGGAGAGTGAAGACTCGGAAGATAACTCCTCCCCCTGATTAAATGAATCCTCCAGCTCTCTGAAGGGTACCATACAACAGGTTTAAACACCTAGGTCTTAAAAAAAAAAAAAAAAGCCAGGCGCAGTGGCTCATGCCTGGAATCCCAGCATTTGGGGAGGCTGAGGCAGGCAAATCACTTGAGGCCGAGAGTTCAAAACCAGCCTGGACAACACGGTGAGACCTCCTTTCTACAAAAAATACAAAACTTAGCCAGGGCTGTCCCAGCTACCCAGGAGGCTGAGGTGGGAGGATCACCTGAGCCCGGGGAGGTCAAGGCTGCAGTGAGCCGTGATCCTGCCACTGCATTTCAGCCTGGGCAACAGAGCCAGACCCCTTCTCAAAAGTAAATAAATAAATACACACCCAGGCTCCCTTGTGGCCCAGCTTCTCTACCCCATCCTCCTTGTTGCCCCTTCGGTTTCCACACTACTAGGAGTCTTGGGCGTGACCCTGACCTGGTCAGTCAGTCCCTCAGTTCTTTCCAGTTCCACTGTTAGATAGAGAGGGCTCTTCAGATCCCAAAGGTGGGTGAGGGGAAGGGGAAAATCCCTCACAGGGACAAGGCCAAGGACACCACACCTAAGAGAGTAGGCTTTGCACAGCACTTACCGTGGCTCCTGCTAGCCCATCTCCGGTGTGTTAGGATGTGAAAAAATGTCTCCCTCTTCTCCATCTGGAGTTACATTACCAAAAGCCCAGCCTACAAATGTGCCAGATTTCAGGAAGCAGGACAGGGTGAGGAAATAAAAAAGCTCCACTGGAAAATGAAATCATTTAACTTCAATAACTCTGTTCATTTCTTACCACCAATCCTGAAGTCTTGCTTGTAGCTACAGATGCTCCTCATTTTACGTGGAGTTACATCCCCGATAAACCCGTCGAAAATAACATAAGACTAAAATGCGTTGAATATCCCCATAAACCCATTGTAAAGTCAGAAATGTGTAAGTCGAATCATCATAAGCCCAGACACTTCGCTTACAATAGGGTTACATAGGGATAAACCTATCATAGTGAAATAATTGATTGTAAGTTGAATCATCGTAAATTGAGAGCCATCTGTATATCCATTCTTTCTAAAAATCTATCCTTTCTCCTTCTGCTTCTGTTTTGTAATGCGGTATTTTCCCACTGTCAAAACTAATCCCTTCTAGATACTGCAGCCCTCCACCTGCCCAAGGCGCTCAGCCCCTCCACAATCCCTCCCTTCCCAAAGACTCAGTCCCTCCCTCGCTGCTGACAGCACACAGGTGCATCTTCTCACTCCTGTATTTCACAGCCGCATCTCTCCACTCCCACCTGGCTCCGAGTCCCTGCTGCTCTTCCAAAGTACACAACTTCTCTCTCCAGACATTCACCTATTCTCTTCCCTCTTCCTGAAATGTTCCTTTTCCTCTTTCTTCTCTCCCCACTTTAACACTCTCCTACTTATTCTCCAGGTCCCAGATTAAAGGTCATGCCCTCAAAGAAACCCTCATGTTAGGTTAAGCACCCTCATGGTGCTGTGCATCTAGTTTTTTGGGTTTTTTATTTTTGGTTTTTTTTTTTTTTTTTTTTTGAGATGCAGTCTCGCTCTGTCCCCCAGGCTGGAGTGCAGTGGCGCAATCTAGGCTCACTGCAACCTCTACCTCCTGGGTTCAAGCGATTCTCCTGCCTCAGCCCCCCGAGTAGCTAGGATTACAGGAGCCTGCCACCGCACCTGGCTAATTTTTGTGTTTTTAGTAGAGGTGAGGTTTCACCATGTTGGCTGGGCTGGTCTCGAACTCCTGACCTCAAGTCATCCACCCACCTCAGCCTCCCAAAGTGCTGAGATTACAGGCATGAGCCACCGCGCCTGGCCTGCACTTCACTTTTCAAATCCTCAGCACGCTAGGCGCCTTCCGTCTTTGCTGCTGGACCACACACTGTGAGTCCCAAGCCACACCTCATCTGCATTCGCACCACTGGTGTCTAGCCTAGAGCCTGCCATACAGCAGGCCCGGAAAAGAAATGATCACATTCCCTTTCCCCTTTAAAAAATATATTTCCACTCACCCCCATTCCTCTCTGCTACCTCTGTGCTCCTTCCACAGTCATACTTGAGAGAATTGCTCCCCTCCTCACACCCTAACAAGCCAGCTCCCCACACCACTGCCCATGGGGACAGTGTTGCCAAGGTCATCGATGACCCTGTGTGAAGTCCAGCAGGACTGCCTCAATGCTGTGCCGACATCCCGGCCTCCTCTCCTATCCCTAAGTCACTGAATTCCTCGGGGTTCTGTTCCCTCTTCCTGGCTGACTCCATCCACCCCCATGGTTTCCATTTTTTTCCTACCTGCTAATTACTCCCAAGTTTAAATCTGGAGGCTGTGTCAGGGGCCCCCACGCCCACCTCATGTTTGGAGGTTCTCTGGAAGGACTCCCGGGACTCAGCACGCAGCTGTGCTCATGGCGAGGCTTTATTCTTTTGCTGCGGTGAGGACACATGGCTGGATCATAAGGGTCCAGGGCACAGGCAGAGCCTAAAGGAACCTATGTGAGGCTTCCTTAGGCTTTTTCCCTCCCACGAGGGTCCCACAGAGCCCACTGTCCCCCCACAAAAATGCAGCAAAGCACGTGTGACATTTCTGCCCAGGGAAGCCCAGCAGAGACTTAGCGCCCAAAGGTCTTCCCTGGGCACTGGGCACACTGGCACCCTCTGCGTAGCAAAATTCTATACTCTCAGATGAAAGTAGGTGTTGGGCATAAATGGTACTGTCTGCACAGACAGTCTAGCCATGGGGAACCACCTTATCAGTTAACCGTTACCTGGGGATGCCCTGAGAGCCAAGTTCCCAGATGCCAGCCAAGGGCCAACCTTGCAGGCAGGTGTTTCTATGAACAGCAGTGTCAGGCCTGTGGCGATAACCCCTTTCTGCACAGGCTGGGTGTGTTTCCAACCAACTTTCCACCTGACTCAATTTGTGCAAAGTCAAACTCACTCTCTTCCTCCCAGCTATTACACCTATGACCTGTCTTCTTTTTTTTCTTTTTTAGAGAGAGTCTTGCTCTGTCACCTAGGCTGGAGTGTGATGGTGCGATCATAGCTCACTGTAACTCCTAGGCTCACGTGATCCTCCTGCCTCAGCCTCCCCAAGTGCTAGCATTTCAGGCTTGAGCCACTGCGCCTGGCCAGGACCTACCTTCTGTTTTCCCTTCTTCTCCACGCCTCCCATCCACTGGCCCTCAAATGCAAACTCCTCTCTCCATCTCCATTGCTGCTGCCTACGTGGGGGCTCTCCATCCCCTCACCCAGCATGGCTTCAACAGCCCTCTCCCATTTCACTTTACATCCCTCTAATCCCATCCTCTCATTACTCAGATCTTTTGAACATGAAAATTGAATCATTTCACTTCTCCATTGAAAACTCTTTGAAACCCTTTAATGGCTTCCAAATGCACTAAGAATTTTTTTTTAATCCAAACCTCTTAACAAGCACCTACCAACTTCCATTTTTGTTTAATGTCACTCTCTCCCTCTGGTGACACTTTCTTTTGTCACTTGCTCACCAAGCCCCTTCTCACTAAGTGGATTCCCATATGCCAGTCCCAAGCCTGGGATGCTCTGTCTCCTGCTTCCCCCTGGCTTCCCCAACTCATCCTTAGGGTCTCAAGTTGATGATCACGGCCTCAGAAAGTCCTCTCCTGTCTCCTCCAATCTAAATGAGATCCCTGTAACTATCATAATTAACAACTTTATGTATCTTATGTCGACTGTTCTTTTTCTTTTAGTTTTTTTGTTTTCTTTGTTTGTTTGTTTGTATTTTTGAGATGGAGTACTGTTCTTGTTGCCCAGGCTGGAGTGCAATGGCACGGTCTCAACTCACTGCAAGCTCCACCTCACAGGTTCAAGTGATTCTCCTGCCTTAGCCTCCTGAGTATCTGGGATTACAGGTGTCCACCACCACGCCAGGCTAATTTTTGTGTTTTTAGTAGAGACGGGGTTTCGCCATGTTAACCACACTGGTCTCAAACTCCCGACCTCAGGTGATGTGCCCGCCTCAGCCTCCCAAAGTGCTGGGATTACTACTGATCATTTAATCCTTCCCCATCCACCCCACTAGACTGCAAGCTCCATGAAGGCAAGGACTCTTTGTTCACTGCTGGATATTTGGAGCCAACCTAGTGCTGGTCATGTGGTGATGCACTGCCTCAGTTAGCTTAGGCTGCTGTCACAAAAAGCCACCAACTGCATGGCCTAAACAACAGAAAGTTATTTCTTATAGTTCTGGAGGCTGGAAGTCCAAGCTCAGGGAGTCTGCATGGCTGAGTTCTAGTGAATGCTCTCTTCCTGGACTGCAGATGGCCTCCTTCTCACCGTGTGCTCACACAGCCTTTCCTGCATGCATGTGTGTGGAGAAGAGACAAGGAGCTCTCTGTAGTCTCTTCTTATAGGGGCACTAATCCCATCCCAAGGGCCCCACCCTCAGGACCTCATTAAACCTAATTATCTCCCAAATGCCCCAGCTGCAAATAGTGCCACATTGGGCATCAGGGCTGCAACATATGAATTTTGGGGAGACATAAGTCAGTCCATAGCTAATGATCTCAGTGTTACGAGAAAAAAATGAGTGACTTGCTGACAGAGAAGTGTCTCTAAAGTGCATATCTAATCTCGTCACTTCTTTCCTCAAAGTTTTTCAATAACTCCAACTGCCTTAGAAGTCCTGAAGTCCTCTGCTCAGCATCTGGGCTTGTGGTAATCCAGCTTCGGGTTACCCTGGAGTTACTTATCGGCCTGAAAAGTCTGGCTTTCTCATTCAGGAGGGTGCCCAGAGTTCATGTCTGTTCAATAGCCCCTGCCTCCTGGAGGGCTGCTCCTCTGTCTGCAGCATTGGCGCCACTGAACCTCGTCCACAGCTCCCTCAAGGCACGCTCTCTGCAGCCCGAGTAGTACCTCCAAGCATCAGAGTGAACAGATGCAAAAAACTGTCAGAAACATTTGCTCCCAGAGCTGAGAAGCTGCTGAAAAGAAGCCTCATCCTGATGGAAGGCAGAGGCACGCCCACATGGAGCTGGACCTGAGTCTCCAAAGAGAAGAGACTATTCTGAGATGAACCCAGAGCCTATCCGTCAGCACTGGGCATCACCACTTATGAAGCAGCTTACCCACCCTTGAGAATGTCCCCCACCTGCTGAGCACCACAAGACCCGGTGTGAACTGGCATAGCCTCAGCATGTCTCTGAGTGTCCCTCCCAAGCTCTAGGAGTGATTAATGGGTCAGCATGGCCCATAGTGAACTCTCCTTAAATGTGCATTCCTTTCCTCTCTTCCTTTTGCCCGGCTTGAAAGCCTATCCCTTGACTTCCACATCAAGCATGTGCTTTGGGTCAGAGGCTTCCAGTCCTGGACCTCCTCCCCAACACACTTTCTCCTGCTCCCTAGACAACTGGCATTGCCCTGATTCTGCTGTGCACCATCCCAGTGGCTCACTATGGATAAATTGGTCCATAATTCCCTGATAGCCTCACTCTATCTGGTGATGAAAATAAAATCTGGAGGAGAATTTGCTAGAACTTCAGCCTCCCACCAATTGAGAGCTGACTTTGACATCACATGTATGCTAAAGAGTCAGCACGTATTAGAAAAGCAGCAGGGCAGAGAGATAGACGGGCTGGTTTTGGGTTTTGTCTTTGTCATGCACCAGTTAGGTGACCTTGGGTGAGCCATGCAGTTAGCTCCTCTGAGCCTCAGTTTCTTCATCTAGAAAATGTCCTACCAACCTCAAAAAATGTGTGCAAAAATCAAATCAAAGAATACTATGTGACAGTGGTTTGCAAATTACAACACACTACATGAATATAGGAAATTCAATACCTTATGTCCTTAGAAGATTGGGGGCATCACTTGCGGGAACAGTATTTTGCTTATCACGAGAACCCTGGGTTGGAAAGGGGTCTAGGCAGACAAAGAGAAAGAAAAGCATAAAATTACCTAATTCAGTGAACACCAAAATTGGTAGCATAAATTCTGTGCATGCTGGCAAGTTGGAGGGAATTAGGAGGAATGAAAAAGCAGACCTGGATGTGTTTGGCTCAGTGGTGTGGAACTTTGGGTCCAGTGCCAGCCTTGGCAGAGATGTGAAGTGTAGACTACACTCCTCTCTCCTCTGAGCCCTGAGCCTTTGGGAAATAAACACAAGATGTGAGGATCAAAATATCAGCTTTATTTTTTATAATAGCAAAAGACTGGAAATGACCTGATGCCCATCTGTACGGGACTACTTAGATAAATTACGGAAATTCACTCAACAAAGTACTATGCAGCCATGGCCAGGCGTGGTGGCTCACCCCTGTAATCCCACAGTTTTGGGAGGCCAAGGAGAATGGGTCATCTGGGTCAGGAGTTTGACACCAGCTTGGCCAATGTGGTGAAATCCCGTCTCTACTAAAAATACAAAAAATTAGCTGGGCGTGGTGGTGTGCACCTGTAATCCCAGTACTCGGGAGGCTGAGGCAGGAGAATCACTTGAACCCAGAGGCAGAGGTTGCAGTGAGCCAAGATCATGCCACTGCACTCCAGCCTGGGCAACAAGAGTGAAACTCCATCTCAAAAAAAAAAAAAAAAAGATACTATTCAGCCATTTTAAAAAGTGAAAAACAGCAAGGTGTTGAACAATAGCTATGGTCTCCTACTGACTGTGGAAGAAATATGTGAGTGTAAGTACATATTTGTCTAAATGTGTATAAAACATGCCCAGAAGATGAGATGCTTAAACACAGGTGCATCTGCTGGGGAGAACTAAAAAGCTAGGGAAAAACAAAGCGGAGACAGTTCACTCTCCGCCTTTTTGCAACTTTTGAATTTTTTTTTTTTTTTGAGACAGAGTTTTGCTCTTGTCACCTAGGCTGGAGTGCAATGGTGCAATCTCGGCTCACTGCAACCTCTGCCTCCCAGGTTGAAGCAATTCCCCTGCCTCAGCCTCCCTAGTAGCTGGGATTACAGGCTTCCGCCGCTACACCTGGCTAATTTTGTTTAGTACAGGCGGGGTTTTGCTATGTTAGCCAGGCTAGTCTTGAACTCCTGACCTGAGATGTTCCGCCCATCTCAGCCTCCCAAAGTGCTGGGATTACAGGCGTGAGCCACCGCGCCTGGCTGCACCTTTTACATTTTGAACTGTGTGACCATGACTGCATTATTGCGTGTATGCATGTGCCTGTGCATGGGTGCATGAATCCACTTTATTATTGGACTCGATAAACATCATGGACTTAAAGCCAGTGAGCTCCCTGCTCCCTAATATTCAGGTATCCACTGGAAGGTCAGACTGTGTGACCTGCTCATGGGGAAATTAAATCCAGACAGCAAGGTGAAGGACCAGAGTAACAGAACGCGTGCTGTCAGTCCCTGCAAAAGAGAACCAAGGGGTCATGACAGCAGCATCCTTCTCCCACTCCTGACTGTGGAAGAGAAGAACTGGCAGTTTCTCCAACCGGACGTCCTCCCCCTGCTGCATCAGTGTGAGGAGAGGGAGGATGAAGGCCCTCCAGAACGGTACAGGAAACGTTAGCATCAAGTGGACGAGGGAAAGAGGCGGCACACGCCGAATGCTGCAGCTGGGGAGGGGTATACTGGGAAGGAAGCTGAGGAGAGGCTTCGAGGTGGGGCTGATGGGTGGTGAGAAGGAAAAGAGGTGTCGGGGTCTCAAGGATCACACTCTTTCGTGAGGGCCAGGAAATGAGAGGGTACTGCTGGGTGCGACCCAAATATTGTGTTCATTAGTGAGACCGGAGAGCAAAAGGATGCAACCTTTGTTCTGGCACAATGAGTAAGGATGCGGACACGGTGGGGCCGTGACAGACCATCACCAGGGCGCAATTCAGCTCGATTCTAAGGAGGTCCCTCCCTTTCCTGATTCCTCACTGTCCTCTGCCCACTCCCAGCCCCCACGGTTAGCAAAACCGCCCCGCTTGGCGTTCCAATGTTCTGTTTTACATTTGGCTTTGTTCAGCAGCAGCCTCTGTTTAGCCAGTTTCTGCTTGGGAGCCAAAACACCAAGAAACTCCACAAGAAGAGCAGAGCCTGGACAGGATCAGAAAATGCCAGAGATTTTGCCACCAAGCCTGCTCCACTGAGACTGCCAGGAGAGCTTTGCAAATGGAATCAATCTGAACGCAGCTGATGAGGAACATCTGAACGGAGGAAGCCAGGACAAACAGAAATCACTAAGTTTCCCACTGCAGTGGGTTGGAGTGGCTTCCCCAAAACTACTTGTGTGCATTTGTCTTTCTATCACAAAGAAGACTCGTGCTGCTTCTTGGAAACCTGTCCAGCTCGTGATGATGGACCCTGACCTCATGAACTGTGCTTTCCCTCAGTCCCCCTGCCCTTCTATGCCCTAGTCCGCCGGTGGTTCTTTAGTTTTGTTGCCGCGTTTGATACATTTTGATAGCAGACAGGTGGGAGGTAGATTTTGGTCACAGTGTGGTGTCTCCTTTTCCCCAGAATTTGAAAACGTCAGAAAGCCTCACCCACTTCCTAAGTATGTCTTCCCATCCCCAAACAAAAGCCCCAGATATCTTCCGAATGTAGTCAAGGAATTTGGAGTGTGCTCCTGCAGTTTCCTCAGGGACACATACCTGAGGCCAAGCAAGTGGTGGCATCATTCATTGTAACATGTCTCAGATGATGTTAAAATAATGGAGTGTAGCTGGCTGCCAAGAGCTCAGAAAGAAAGGAGCTCAATTCTAAAACCGGGACAGTGCTTACCTAGCGCATTTTGAGGAAGAGAACACTCGGCTTCTGACTAAGACATGCTCTTGGATCCTAGACCACTTTGTCTTCAGAGTGGAAAATCAGAATACTCTCAAGAGAAACTAGCTTTAGGCTGGGTGCAGTGGCTTGTGACTATAATCCCAGCATTCTGAGAGGCAGAGGTGGGAGGATGGCTTGAGCCCGGGAATTTGAGACCAGCGTGGGCAACATGGTAAAATCCCACCTCTACAAAAATTTAAAAACTTAGCTAGATGTTGTGGAATGCACCTGTAGGCCCAGCTACTCTAGAGGCTGAGGCAAGAGGATTGCTTGAGCACAGGAGGTGGAGGCCACAGTGGGTCAAGACTGTTCCGCTGCACTCCAGTCTGAGCAAAAGAGTAAGACCCCATCTCCAAAATTATAAAAAAGAGAGATATCAACCAATTTTAGATAAATATTGATTCGGCAGTATCCAGCTTCCTTCCCCCGCCTGCATATCCACCTCATGGCCTTCTCAATGCTAATGCAGAGCAGCTGGCCAGCTGCAATCATCTGAGCAGACAGTGGCATTCATCACATGGACATGGTGCTTTATCAGCCAGGCACTCGACGTTTAGCTGGCATAAATCTGGGTAAATGCCAAATCAAGATCTGGCATTGGCAAAGCTTTGGCCCAGACCTGGGACTGAAGGTGATTGATGATTCTGTGATTGGATAGTTAGGAACCCCTGAGTTTAGGAACACAAGTGACACGTCCAGAAACAAGCCACTGGTCAGGGAGTTGCCCTGTTTCTTGGGTTCTTTGAAGAATAACTTAGCTATGTGTTACTCTGAACATAAACATTATGCTGACCTTGATCCAGGAATTTAAACAGTGTCATTTAATGTAAACACTACAAATACCTTCTTGCTGAAGTGGTCTGTTTTCAGGATGGGTTAGGGTTTCTTCTGTACAAAAGTACTTTGGGGCATTGGATTTTTAAATTCACAGTCAGATCTGCATTTTTCTCGCATTTACATTGCGTGGCCTTCAGGCATTCTCACCAGCTTCTAAGGTTGAGGGAGCCCTCTGCTGATGGCATGGCTGTAATTTCATAGCACATAGCAAGGAAAACTGGATGAGGTCTAAAGAACTCCTGGATCTGAGAACTGTAGCCAGTCTCGAAACCTAGAGCAGGCTTTTGCTGTGAAAAGCCAGGCTCTAGAAACATCCTTGATTTCCTCAAACTCTCCCCATTATTTCAGGTTTTCTACTTTCAGGCAGTAGAAGAAAAAAAGGTCTGAAAGGAAAGCCATGTTGTATGCATTGAAAGCCTACACATTTTTGTGTGTACAAGCGCATACATGACCTTATACACATGTACACGCACACACACACACATATGCACTTCCGTTTTTACAATATACATACACATACACACACACACGCTGCAATAGCGGCATGATGGCCCACTGCAGGAAGACTTTGCGCTGTGTGTGCGTGTCCTAGAGGAAAGGCATGGGAAGTATATAAGTATACATGAATTCCAGAATCGTAGGACTGGATGGAACATTCGCCCTTTGTGGCATGTACAGAGGACAACTCTGACAAGGCCACAACTTAAGAAAGGAATTCTCCCCAGCGGCTGTGGCCTTGATGCTGGAGGTTAACAGCTTAACACCAGGGTGTGGTGCCCAATTCTGAACTCAGGAAATTAATGACGATAAGGGTGGGCTGCCTGCCAAGGCCTGTGGTGTGAATCCCAAGAGAAGCACCTTCTATTTTGAGACCTCCTCCGACCATGGCATGCTGTCCTCCGCTCTGATGCATGTCCCACCTCTGTGTGCTGCTTTTTCCAACTTTTATTCCTAAACTTTCCTGGGTTTCCAACCCATGGATAGTGACAGCAACTTATTCCCTGGCCCATTGATTCACCAAAAACAGTCATCATGTGGCATCAGGAATCAAATACCTGACACAGATGTCAATAGGAAGATGTCAATGCTATAACTCTTCCCTTGCCAAGAACATCAAAGGAAAGAGAGGGGAAATGGCAAACAGAGGTCAAACTAAGGCTGGACAAAAGGGGATAAAAGCACAATAAGGTTCTTTTTCTTGAGAGGGCTCTCCTGGAAAGGAAAAATAAAAAGTACAGTCTCGCACGACCTGGTATACCCAACTCTGCCAAATAACTGCACACGCCAAAGGGGCCACCCCTGGAAAATCAAAGGTCAAAAGATGCCACTCCTCTGCTCAGAAACCTTCAGTGACTCCATTACCTATAGAAAATCTACAGTCTTTAAGAGGACGTTGAAGGTACTTTGCATTTCCTGCCACAGCTCCTACCTACCCCAATACGTGTAGCTCACTCTCAGGTTGGCCCGTAGCCACTGTCACCTCATAGCTTTCCTGCTACTGTTCCTTTCTTCTCTGTTTGTCTGGGGCCTACCCATCCTTCAAGAGTTAGCTCAAGGTCACCTTCTGCATGAAGCCTTCTCCAGCTCTCCCAGGCAGAATTTATTCCTCTTTCTCCTGTGTATCCAGAAAATTTTGTTTATGTCTCCCTCCTCCACCGTTATAACACTTACAGACAGCCTTCGTAGTTGGGTCTCCTCCAGTTTATACATGGAGGTCAAGCCCACATCTTTTTTTCTTTTTTTTTTGAGACGGAGTTTCGCTGTTGTTACCCAGGCTGGAGTGCAACGGCTCGATCTCAGCTCACTGCAACCTCCGCCTCCTGGGTTCAAGCAATTCTCCTGCCTCAGCCTCCTGAGTAGCTGGGATTACAGGTGCATGCCACCATGCGCAGCTAATTTTTTTATTTTTAGTAGAGATGGGGTTTCACCATGTTGACCAGGATGGTCTCGATCTCTTGACCTTGTGATCCACCCGCCTCGGCCTCCCAAAGTGCTGGGATTACAGGCATGAGCCACCGCGCCCGGCCAAGCCCACATCTTACTTGTGTTTGCATCCTCTCTTGAGTTTGAACACCCACCATGCCCAGCCCCCCAACCCTGAATCTTTCACTCCTCATTTCCCATCCTCATTCCCCCGGGGCCTATAATAGCATCTCCCACACAATCAATTCTTAATACTATACATTGCTTGTTCCATGAAACTAAATTAACACCTAAAATTAGGAGAAAATATAGTTCACTCCAAAGACAGAAAAAAGGCAAATGAGATATTATGTCAGATCCCAAGCAATACAAAGTCTCCAGCCTGAGCATCCTAGGGAGCTCCCAGCTCTACAAAATTAAAAAAAAAAAAAAAATCTAAACCTAGCCAGGTGTGATGGTGAGCACCTGTGGTTCCTACTCCAGAGGCTGAGGTAGGAGGATTACCTGAGCCCCAGGAGGTTGAGGCTGTAGTGAGCCGTGATCATGCCACCATGCTCCAGCCTGGGTGACAGTGCGAGACCCTGTCTTTAAAAAACAGAAAAAAAGAACTCTCATTTGTCAGTGCCAACATGGCTCATCTAAAAGCTTCTCAAGGCTGCATGCAGTGGCTCACGCCTGTAATCCCAGCACTTTGGGAGGCTGCGGCGGGTGGATTACGAGGTCAGGAATTCGTGACCAGCCTGGCAAACATGATGAAACCCCGTCTTCACTAAAAATACAAAAATTGGCCAAGCATGGTGACACACCTGTAGTCTCAGCTACTTGGGAGCCTGAGGCAGGAGAATCACTTCAAACCAGGAGGCGGAGGTTGTAGTAAGCCAAGGCCGCACCACTGCACTCCAGCCTGGGCAACAAGAGTGAAACTCCATCTCAAAAAAATAAATAAATAAAAGAAAAGCTTCTCAAGGTTTTGAATCCTTCCAGTTTCAGGGCCCTACCTTCTACGTGTGACCATGGTGCTCTGAGAACAACTTTCAACTTTTGAGTAACTGTGAATGAAAGACCTCCCCTTCCTCTAGACACTTTACTGTCATCTGCTAGAAATTTGTCATTAAAGCTATCCAAATATGCTATTAGCAGAAGATGAGTGACACCCCCTGGGGTTGTACAATGAACAACCCTAAGTGGCCTTAATGATGCTAAGTTGAACACACTTGGTCAGTATTTGTTCTTCAAGTGGGCATCACAGTGGTGCACGGACCTTGGAGTGTGAGAAATCCAAGTTCACATCTTGGTTAACACATCCTAACCATTAGCTTCCAGGCCTCTAAAATGTAGCTCATTAAAAAACCTCTTCACTCCAGGAGCCATCACTCACGCCTGTAATCCCAGCATTTTGGGAGGCTGAGGTGGGCGAATCACAAAGTCAAGAGATCGAGACCATCCTGGCCAACATGGTGAAACCCCATCTCAACTAAAAATACAAAAAAAAAAATTAGTTGGGTGTGGTTGGTGTGCACTTGTAATCCCAGCTACTCGGGAGGCTGAAGCAGGAGAATCCCTTGAACCTGAGATGCAGAGGTTGCAGTGAGTTCAGGTTCGTGCCGCTGCACTCCAGCCTGGTGACAGAGCAAGACTCTGTCTCAAAAAAAAAAAAAAAAAAAAAAAACACAACTCTTCACAGGGTTACTTTTAGGTTTACATAAGATACATAAGTATGTAACAAGTACTTAAGGACTCACAACAAATAGTCAGTGAAAGCTACTATTATGACAGCAATGCTTCTAAAATTCAATACATTTCTAAAAGTTCTGTTTTGAAATTACCGTCAAAGCCCTTTTATAAGCCACATGCAAAAATCATGGGGGGGGGGGGTGTGTGTTTCTTGCTTTTTTTTTTTTTCAAGACAGAGTCGCACTCTGTCGCCCAGGCTGGAGTGCAAAGGCACCATCTCAGCTCACTGCAAACTCTGCCTCCCAGGTTCAAGTGATTCTCCTGCCTCAGCCTCCAGAGTAGCTGGGATTACAGGTGTGCGCCACCACACCTGGCTAGTTTTGCGTTTTTAGTAGAAACAGGGTTTCACCATGTTGGGCAGGCTGGTCTTGAGCTCCTGACCTCAAGTGATCTGCCTGCCTCAGCCTCCCAAAGTGCTGGGATTGCAGGCATAAGCCACCATGCCCAGTCTGTTTCTTGCTTTTGCTAAAATGATATTATTGTATCTGAGTCTCCATTTTATTAATCAGATATAGCTAAAATGATATTTAGATGTTTACAAAAGTCAAATTCATTGTGTTTTAAAAAAAGGGTTTGCAGCCACTGACTATATGCTTCAGGTACTTAGAGAATTCCAAAGGCATTGTTCAAAACCAAAATTTTGTATAAAAAGCATTTACATCTTATACAAATATCCCAGGCATACCAGGCATGGCGGCTTACACCTGTAATCCCAACACTTTGGGCAGCTAAGGTAGGTAGATTGCTTGAGCCCAGGAGTTCAAGACCAGCCTGGGCAACACAGCAAAACCCGGTCTCTACAAAAAAATTAGCTGGGCATGGTGACACATGCCTGTAGTCCCAGCTACTTGAGAAGCTTAGGTGGGAGGATCTCTTGAGCATGGGAGGTCAAGGCTGAAGTGAGCTGAGATCACACCACTGCACTCCAGCCTGGGTGACAGAATGAGATCCTGCATATTTTTTTAAAATATATGTATATGTATCCCCCAGACATTCTCCACAATATCTAGCAGAAAGTTAGACATAGTTGTTCCTTGCTTAATACAAATCATCAACTACTTATTGAGGGATGATAATTGTAAAAATCAGATCTTCTGAATCCATAGCATAGAATCCCAAGAAACCTAAAGTTTTGGAAGTAACCCAACCTGTAAGCTCAGTTAAACTGACATTCTGGATGGCTCCAGTGGGTGTCAGGAGAGTAATATTCTCTGGGTTCCCTTCTGGACCTGAGAATAACTTTAATTACTACTTCAGATTCCAACTTCCAGTCCTTAGACAGACAATATCCTTGAAAGATCACTTGATTCACTAATAAATACTGACAACTCTGCTTTTTCAAGATTATTAATTCAATCGGCGAGCACTTTCCAATCCCTCTCATGTATAGAACATAACACCTGACACTGTAGGAGTTACCAAGCACAGCCCCTGACCTCATAGGATTTCCAATCTAGGGGAGACTAGAATCAAGAATTCCAAACTAAAATCTTTCAGTTGTAGTCAGTATATACAACAATAAAGTATGGATTATGATACAATTACTTGTTGACTAAATAGTAGAAACATGCATGCTATAGAAAGACACCTGTGGATGAGAGTAGCTATGGAGGCCCTAGAATTAAATTCAGCCTTAATAGATAGAAAGGTGGGTGCAGTGGCTTATGCCTATAATCCCAACACTTTGGGAGGCCGAGGCGGGCATATCACGAGGTCAGGAGATTGAGACCTCCTGGCCAACATGGGGAAACCCTGTCTCTACTAAAATACAAAAAAATTAGCCAGGCGTGGTGGCACATGCCTATAGTCCCAGCTACTCAGGAGGCTGAAGCCGGGGAATTGCTTGAACCTGGGAAGCGGAGGCCGCAGTGAGCTGAAATCATCACGTCACTGCACTCCAGCCTGGGTGACAGAGTGAGACTCCATCTCAAAAAAAAAAAAAAATAGAAAGGCTTTCATTAGGCAGAGAGAATAGGAGCCAATCTAGGGGAAGAGATAACTACAATAATGACAAATGGACAAGTGGCATTGAAAAATGGAAGGCAGACCAATCCATTTTTACATAGAAGTGAAAGTAGGGGTGCAGTGGCTATAAGATTGGAAAGACAGTTTGGAGGCCAGGCATGGTGGCTCTTATCTGTAATCCCAACACTTTGGGAGGCCAAGGTGGGTGGATGTCTTGAGCCTAGGAGTTTGAGACCAGCCTGAGCAACGTGGCGAAACACATCTCTACAAAAAAAGACAAAATTAGCTAGGTGTGATGGCGTGCACCTGTAGTCCCAGCTACTTGGAAGGCTGGGGTGGGAGAATCACCTGCGCCAGGGGTGGTGGAGGCTACAGAGAGCTGTGATCACACCACTGCACTCCAGCCTGAGCAACAGAGCAAGACCCTGTCTCAAAAAAAA
>NW_016107315.1:14472899-14494884 GCF_001604975.1 Cebus imitator
AAAAAAAAAAAAAAAAGAAAAAGAAAAGAAAAGAAAAAAAAGAAGACTACTACTTAGGGATTAGCTGTCCACTTCAGCCTTCCATGTTCACTCTGGCCCGTCTGACCTGGAGTCATCAACAATGAACAGCTGAAGCAGGAAAAGCAGCAGAAACTCAGAGCGGCTGGTGGCTGGAAAGAAAGTGCTCCTGGCAGTGAAATCTGCCCCATCTATGCCTGGGATCAAGCAGTGGGATTAGGTGGTTTGCTGGGCCCCACAGCATGGTCTGCGGGGCTGTCAGCAGCCTTTAATCAAATCATGACGGTGTAGCACGCAGCGGTGGCTGGTCTATGTTCTAGATATTAAATGCAGGCTTACACATCTCTCTATTTATACATGCACCCAGACCTGCTGGATGACTGCCATTCCATTCAAGGGAGGTGAAATAAAACCCTCCCGTGTAGCACGCTGAGACACACACCACACATTCCTGGAAGCAGCAGGCAAGAAAGGGTTTGACCTCCAACCACAAAAAGGAATCCCGTCGAGGAAACCACATAGCAGCCTAACAGACCACAAAGAGAAATCCATTTCAGAGTGTGAAAAGTTGGTCCTGGTGAAGAAGTAGGTGGGATTTCGAACAAGTCACACCAAGTTAGAAGCAAGGAAGGCAACACAAAGGGTACTGGGGCACCACCAGTCTGCATTTGCATCAGCTTCATTGTCAAACTTCAGTCTTGTCAGAATCCTGCCCTTGGGAGACCACCTAGGTCTAACTTCAATCCCTGACTCATCTGCCAACCGTCCTTCCCCAGAGACCGACAGCTTCAATCCAAGGAAAAGCAGACTGCAGAGGCCAACGGGGTGGGTTGTGTGGGAACTTGCTAAACTGAGTTTGACAGCCCCTAGGAAGACAGCTGGCTGGCAGCTTATGCTGACAAAAATTCACTGCTACACAGACCTTTAGTTCCAAACCACCTGCCTCCTGTTGCTCTCTGATTCCCTACCTGTGAGCATCTATAGACCATGTTTTATTTTATTTTATTGGTCATCTCTTTCTGAATGCTTTTCCAGATTACTAGAACTGAATGTTTTCTTTCTTTTTTTTCTTTTTTTTTGAGACAGAGTCTCACTCTGTTGCTCAAAAGCAATGGCCCCATCTTGGCTCATTGCAACCTTGACTTCCCGTGCTCAAGGAATCCTCCCACCTCAGCTCCTGAGTAGCTGGGACTGCAGGCGTGTGACACCATGGCCAGCTAATTTTTGTATATTTTGTGCCAATCAGAAAATCTTTGAATCCACTTATGACCTGTAAGCCCCACCCTGCTTCAAGTTGTCCCACTTTTCCAGACCAAACCAATGTATACCTCACATGTATTGATTGATGTCTTATGTCTCCCTAAAATGTATAAAACCAAGCTGTGGCCAGGCATGGTTGCTCACGCCTGTAATCCCAGCACTTTGGGAAGCCAAGGCGGGCAAATCACTTGAGGTCAGGAGTCTGAAACCAGCCTGGCCAACATAGTGAAACCCCATCTCTACTAAAAATACAAAACAATTAGCCACACATGGTAGCATGTGCCTGAAATCCCAGCTACTTGGGAGGCTGAGGCAGGAGAACTGCTTGAACCTGGGAGATAGAGGTTGCAGTAAGCTGAGATCACATCACTGCACTCCAAGCTGGGCGACAGAGCGAGACTCTGTCTCAAACACACACACACACACACACACACACTAAAAAAAAAAAAGCTCTGCCCAACCACCTTGGACATATGTTCTCAGGATCTCTTGAAACTGTGTCTCAGGCCCCGGTCACAAGTAGTTGGCTCGGAATAAATCTCTCCAAATATTTTGCAGAGTTTCGCTCTTTTCATAAAAAATGTAACATGCCCTCAACAAATACTTGTTGACTGAAAGAATGTACAAATCAATGAGTATATAAAGCAATAGTGAATGAGTGAATGGATGGTTGGATTGTCAGTCACTCCAGATATTTATCAGGTTGAACCTCTTGCCTTTACTTAGGTTAGTCATTATTTAGCCTTATTTTACAGATGAGCCAATCAAGGCCAATGTGGACTAAACATCTTGAAAAAGCCACACTGCTCATCTCTTTTGTAGGGCTCTTTATTCTATTCCATTCTGCATGATACTGATATCTGGTTTGGTTTTAGTATCTGGCACATATATCATGGGATTACCTTCAAGAAGACCAGGAAAGATATCCTACTTCTTTTTATCCTCTTCTTATTAAACTCTTCTAGGTTTCTAGCCTTTATAGAGAGTAGCGATGAACATTTACTTATAATAGGAAGATGCCCTACTCTGTTGCTTCTGTTGCTGTTCAGGCAGAGTCTCGCTCTGTCGCCCAGTCTGGAGTGCAGTGGCTCGATCCTGGCTCACTGCAGCCTCCGCCTCTTGGGTTCAAGCAATTCTTCTGCCTCAGCCTCCTGAGTAGCTGGGATCACAGGCGCCTGCCACCAGCCTGGCTAATTTTCATATTTTTAGTAGAGATGGGGTTTCACCATGTTGGCCAGGCTGGTCTAACTCCTGACCTTAAGTGATCCACCCCCCTCAGCCTCCCAAAGTGCTGGCATTATAGATGTGAGCCTCTGCACCAAACCAGAAGATGCCCCACTCTATACACAAGGCAGACATGGTCTAAATAAATACAAAATGCAAAAGTCTTTCAACATTGTCCCATACTTCAAAAGTAATTCCCAGATTTGAGTCCATGGATATGGCAAGGAGGAAATTTTATCAAAAGAAAGAGCCAGGTCATGGGAATTGGAGAAATGAATCCATCACAGGTGCTTTGTCAGTTCAGATGGCAGGGTCAGAAAAACAGCTGTCTGCAAGCGTACCTGTCTCCTCTAGCCAAACCACCTCCAGGATTTCCATGGCAAGTAGCTCCCTGGACTTGGTTCAGAGCCTACAAACAGAAACTCTCAGGGCAAGCCTAGCCTTCTTGCCACTGGCAAAGTGCCACAGAAACACTGCCACCCCCTCCTCTCCTGGGATCCACCACAGACACAGGCATCAAATGGAAAGAACAGCACTTCTAAGGCAGAATGGACTCAGGCCTCAAGCAATGCAATCACCACCACTAAACATGCTCATTCTGATACTGCAGGAAGAGTGAAGCCTGAACTCCAGGGAAATTTCTGGCAAATGTTCTCACAGTTTGATTTGTGAGAACAGCAGTCCCTGATAAAAGCTTCAGAAAGAAGATAGTAGCTATTCACACCTCTTGGGCTGAACCCTGCAACTCTTTTGACAGTCTTTCAACATGTTAGACAAAAGTGTGCAGAAAATCAGAAAGGTTTACAGGATGGTGGCGGTTAGAGAGCAGCCTGGAGTCAGGAGATAGTTCTTGCCCAGCCTTTGGAAGAGGTCAAAGCTAAACAGTTTTCTGCCTTTATTTCCCTAGCTGTAAAATAGGGGTGACCCAGGGTTTGGACTGTCGTGCTTGCATGTAAAATGCCTAATCTAGCCCGGCACGGTGGCTCACGCCTGTAATCCCAGCACTTTGGGAGGCTGCAGTGGGTGGATTACGAGGTCAGGAGTGCAAAACCAGCCTGACCAACATGGTAAAACCCTGTCTCTACTAAAAATACAAACATTAGCCAGGCATGGTGGCGTGCACCTGTAATCCCAGCTACTCAAGAGGCTGAGGCAGGAGAATTGCTTGAACTCGGGAGGCGGAGGTTGCAGTGAGCAAAGATCATGCCACCCCACTCTAGTCTGAGCAACAGAGCAAGACTCCATCTCAAGAAAAAAAAAAAAAAAAAGCCTAATCTACACCCTGTGAGTGTAGGCCAGATGTCCTCAAGTCCCATCAGCCTGGAGTGGAGACCCTAACAGAAGAGTCCTAGAGCTCAGTCCTTATCAGTAGATGCCTTCCTCATACCCTGCCTTTCTGGTTCCAGGAGCCCCTGGGATGTTCTGGAAGTCTGCTACAGCCTCTCTCCAAGGGCCCCCAGGACACTCCTTTTCACACGGCTGCACCCACTGGTGCCCTTCTCTGAGCCCCACAAACGCTGGTGCAGTGCTCCAGTGCGCTGCTGCAGTGCCCACCTCACTGAAAGCAGGGAATCTGCTCCTCCTAGTCTGTATTACATTCTCAGGCTGTGGCACCCAGCAGGACCAAGTGAGATGCTCATATTATATATACCCTCGACTGAAGCATGTGGCCAGTTTCTGTAGCTCATGAAAACTGAAGAATGATGAGGTTCATAATCTTGAGGAAGGAGAGCTGCATTTCTCCTAGAAGGTTGTAGCCTGCAGGGTGGCCATTCGCACAGGCTGGGAAGCACAGTCTCCAACCAGAAGCCAGAAACAGGCACTTCACCGGGCACGGTGGCTCACACCTGTAATCCCAACACTTTGGAATGCCAAGGTGGACAAATCACTTGAGGTCAAGAGTTTGAGACCAGCCTGACCAACATGGTAAAACCCCATTTCTACTAAAAATACAAAAAATTAGCCAGGCATGGTGGTGAGCACTTGTAATCCCAGCTACTCGGGAGGCTGAAGTGGAAGAATCACTGGAACCTGGGAGGGGGAAGTTGCAGTAAGCCAAGGTGGTGCCACTGCACTCCAGCCTGGGAGACAGAGCAAGACTCGTCTCAAAAAGAAACTGACACTTCAAGCGTCAGAAGTATAAGATAGGAATTTATGCTGAATGGGGTGGCCACATATACATATTCAATATGCTATAGGAGGGGTCATGAATATTCATGAAAGGAGAAACACACATGCACAATTGAGCTTCATGCCTCTACACAGGACCCATGTTCAAAAAAATGGTGGCATTACTATGATCCAATGATGGAGTATTCAGCCCTCTGATCAAAAGGTGAAGCACAGGACATGAAGACCTTCACTGTACATCCCCCATAGGCAGGACAGAACCACTCTGTTGTTGCTGATCTCTGTTCAGTAAGGAATGTCAGTCAGTTGTGTTGAAACTGCAAAAGGAAAGGTCAAAAGTCAGTTGGTGGTGGAAATCAGTGGTGTTCTTCTGAAAGGGCTGGTTTCTGTTTAACCCTTAGGGAAGAAAGCCTAATAGTGGCTAGCGAGGGATGGGGTACAATGAGGCATGTCTGAGCTTCCATCCCATCATGGCCAGGAACTCAGCTTCCAAGGTCTCTCTGTGGTCCCCCTGGCCAAGACGGGGTCCGTTCAGTCAGTTGAGGGGCTTACAATTTCATTTCTACTTCTCATTCTTTAAGACTCCCTGAAGGGTTGGGGTAAAAGACCACTTGAAAGGCGTTTTACCATGCATGTGGCAGATACTCCTGACAACGATAACTTCATTGAAGCCTGACGCTGAGAATGACCCTGCGACCTAAGAAGAATGTGTGTTCAGAGTCCCATGCTAAGGAATCCAGGAGTAGCAAACCAGGAGATCCATTCCTAATCTATGAAGGACATCTGAACCTTTAGCCCATCACTTGGAACACAGGTAATATAGGGGATCAAGTCCCTTTTGGGGAGGCTAAATGGAGGCTGGTAGGTGAAGGTTGGTAGGTGGAGGATGCTATGTGAAAATGCCATATGAACTGCACGCTTTTTTACCAATAGTAGTGATTCTCCTGTCCAACCCACTGCCACTAGACCATCCCTGTGTGTAAGTTCCCCCAAATAAACCCTATGTCTCATTCGCTATCTCTGGATTTTTCTTTGGCCTTTTGGACATGGTGCCATCTCTACTGGAGTCAGTAGGGGTCCAGTATGACACTGTTACTGCAGTGAAGTTCAAACTTTCCCGTGAGGGTTCAAGTCTAAGTCTACTGAAATAAAACACAGATTGCCTGGACATAGTGGCTCATGCCTGTAATCCTAGTACTTTGGGAGGCTGAAGCAGGTGGATCACCTGAGGCCAAGAGTTTGAGACCAGCCTGACCAACATGGTGAAACCCTATCTCTACTAAAAATACAAAATTAGCAGGGTGTGATGGCAGACGCCTGTAATCCCAGCTACTCAGGAGGCTGAAGTGGGAGAATTGTTTGAACCCGGGAGGTGGAGGTTACAGTGAGCTGAGATCATGCCATTGCACTCCAACCAGACCGAGACTCCATCTCAAAATAAATAAATAAATACACAGATTAACAGAGGGGAAAAAGGCATACAATTTTTTGTTGTTATTTTACTTTGCTTCTATGAGGCATACAGTTTTATTAACATGCCTAAACATTGGAGGATCGCAGGAAAATGGTTACCCAATAACCCAATGAGGTACAGATGCTTCTGTACCCTTCTTCATAGGTGGCAGGGAGCTGCAGAATGCAGGCCATGCATCTGAGGGGTAGTAAACAATGATTAGGGAGAATGAATGGACCCCAAGACAGAAATTAACTTGTAAATGATTCTTTTTGGAATTCAAATGGGTCACAGAGGCAGATACAGTACTATCTTGTGAAAAAATCATCCAAGTGTGGCTGCATTCCTCAGTCTTCTTTCCTGTCATACATAATGAGATTTCAGGGAGGGGAAAGAAGGCAATTGTGTATTATTTGGATGATCCAGTCCTTTTTTCTTTTTTAATATTTGTAGAAGTGCGGTCTCACTATGTTGCCCAGGCTAGTGTCAAACTTCTGACCTCAAGTGATTCTCCCACCTCAGCCTCCCAGAGTGCTGGGATTACAGGGGTGAGCCACTGCACCTGGCCAAGGGTCCCATCTTCAGGTAGGTAAGAGAATATCAGAGAATTACATCTTTCAGCATCTGTTTACTTTCAAGGACCTTTAATTTAAAATAATCAGCATGCAAGAGTGCCATGTTTAGGGGCAAAATTTCCTAGGCTCCTTCATTATACTCGAATGTGTCCTTTTATAGATGATAAGGACATTTTTTAAACATAATCACTATGCTTTCATCCTACTTAACAAAAATCATAATTCCTTTATGTCCTCTAATACCAATCCATATGCATATTTCCTTGATTTTCTCAAACTGTCTTTTTATTCTTGATTTGTTCAAATTGGGATGCAAACAAGGGTCCCCCATCACTTTTATTATTATCTCTTCTCAGTCTATTTAATCCCTAATAATCCACCCTCCCTTTTTTTCTAATCCCGTCTTGGCTGGAGAATAATGCATAATTGTTGGAGAAACTGGGTCACCTTTCCAATGGAATGTCCCACGTTTTTGATTTAGCTGATTGTATTCTCGTCATTTAAGTCATTCTTCTGTCCCTCAGATTTCCTGTAAACTAGTAGCAAATTCTAAAGATACAATCAGGTTCAACTCTTTAGGCAAGAAAATCTAAATGATGCTTCCTGTTGCATTACACCATGACGCACATAGGGTTTGAGCCGCCCTTCTTGTAGGGAAGCTAAGATTGATCATGGGGTATAGGTGAGATCAGCCTGGCCCTTCCTTTATAATGCTCCCCATCAATATTCCAGTCAATCGTTTTAGCCTCATCAATGAATGTTGCCTTGTTGACTAAATCAAGTCTTTCTTTTTTTTTTTTTTTTTTTTTTTTTTTTTTTTTTTTTTTTTTTTTTTTTTTTTTTTTTTTTTTTTTTTTTTTTTTTTTNTTTTTTCTTTTGAGGCAGGGTCTGGCTCTGTTACCCAAGCTAAGGTGCAATGCGGCAATCTTGGTTTACTGCAACCTCCACCTCCCAGGCTCAAATCATCCTCCTGTCTCAGCTTCCCTAGTAGGGACTTCAGGCACGTGCCACCACACCTGGCTAATTTTTATCTTTTGAGTGGAGCCGAGGTTTTGCCATGTTGCCCAGGCTGGTCTCAAATTCCTGGCCTCAAGCGATCCTCCCACCTCAGCCTCCCAAAGTGCTGGGATTACAGGCATGAGCCACTGCCTCCAGCCCTAGATCAATCATTTCGCTGGAGGTGAATTTTTTTAATCTATAATTTCTCTTGCATTGATAATTTGGAATTCTATATAGGCAGGAACTACTTCTATCAACTACTTAGTTATTCTAAAATATAGTTGGCATAGGAAAGGTATAATAAACGCTTTCTCATTATTTCTTCATTTTCAGAATAATAAACTATTACCCTAACCTCCAAAGACAAGCCATTAGATTGCTTGGGTTTATTATTATTTTTAGGTATCCTTATGAACTCATGATTTTTATGTATTTGATAGGTTTTAATCCATGATATTATTACTATCCTTTTGGATGCACAAATTGCCCCACCTCAGCCAGTTCAAAGCGGTTCCTCTGCTGTTTTGAGACCATCCCAAGTAGTCTTAGAGTGCTTCTTCACCTCCTGCAAAACAAGTTCTCCAGTGCTCACCATGTGCATAACTTGCCCCAAACCTGGAATCGGCCATTTCACCAAGGGAAATGGTATTTAGAGATCTACCTCAGGATTTTTTTTTTTAATTAAGCATTGCGAACATAATTGTGCCTTCCTATGCAAACATCTCCCAGATTTTACTGCCCTCTCTTTTTATTTCTATTTCTTTTATTTTTTGAGACAGAATCTCACTCTGTCACCCAGGCTGGAGTGCAACAGCGCCATCTCAGCTCACTGCAGCCTCCACCTCCCAGGTTCAAGCGATTCTCCTGCCTCAGTCTCCCAAGTAGCTGGGATTATAGGCACCTGCCACCATACCCGGCAAATTTTTTTGAATTTTTAGTAGAGATGGGTTTTCACCATGTTGTCCAGGCTGGTATTGAACTCCTGACCTCAGGTGATCCGCCTGCCTCAGCCTCCCAAAGTGCTGGGATTACAGGCATGAGCCATCGGGCCCGGACCACTTGTAGAATTTTTAACCCATCTGTTATATAGAACGGGGGTCCAATTTTGTGTGTTTCCATATGGAGAATCGTTTTTTCAAACACCATTTATTAAACAGTTCATTATTTCCTTATTGATTTTTAATTCTATATTTATCATATAGTGAATGTCTAGATATGTGCGAGTATGTTCTGGGCTCCTATCCTATTCCATTGATTTATTTTCCAATTCTTGCTCCATCCCATTATGTTATTATATCTATAGTTTAAAATGAGTCCTATGATGTCATAGAAGTCCCACCATCTTCTTTCTAAAAACAGAATTTAGCCTTGTTGGCCTCTTGCGTTTTCTCAGAGTCTCCCAGAACATGAAGGACAGAGAAGACATAATCTAACATCTGAGAATTCTAAAGGATGGGGAGCTGGCTGGTAGTGGCTCTGAGGGCAGAGTAAAGAGACGCACTGGGGAAATTTCACAGTACCAGAATTTATCTGAGCAAAATAGGAAGTCATCTTCCATGGGCCAGTTGTGAGCTATAAGAGAGCGTTTGCCATTGTAAAGTTTCCTAGATCCAACTAAGAGGACCAGTTTCTAGAAGGAACTAGAGATATGCTGAGGGAGGATCGCTTGAGGCCAGGAGTTTGAGACAAGCCTAGGCAACATGGCAAAACCTTGTCTCTACCCAAAACACAAAAATTAGCCAGGTATAGTGTCATATGCCTGAAGTCCCTGCTAGGGAGGCTGAGATATGAGGATGGTTTGAGCCCAGGAGGTGGAGATTGCAGTGAACCAAGATTGTGCCATTGTAGGCCAGGCATGGTGGCTCATGCCTGTAATTCCAGCACTTTGGGAGCCAAGGCAGGTGGTTCATGAGGTCAGGAGTTCAAGACCAGCCTGGCCAACATGATGAAACCCAGTTCTCTACTAAAATAACAAAAAATTAGCTGGGCATGGTGGTGGGCGCCTGTAATCCCAGCTACTCTGGAGGCTGAGGCAGAGAATTGCTTGAACCCAGGAGGCAGAGGTTGCAGTGACCCAAGATCATGCCACTGCACTCCAGCCTGGGTGACAGAGTGAGACTCTGTCTCAAAAAAACAAACAAAAAATGCTGGAACTAGAACTAAAGCCAAACACTGAGCTGCTAAGAGAAGACTTAGAAAAGATGTTTTCTCCTGCAAGAATGAAATGACAGGTGAGAGATTCCCAAAAAGGGAGGGGCAAGGTGGTGGGTGGAGGGGTATGATCTCAAAGAAAGTTCACAAAAGTGCTCCATGCAACAAAAAGTTACTTTAAACTTCTGTCTAGCTCAGGGAGTTCTAATACCAGTTCATGTCAGTGCTGTGCAAGTAGGACCTTCCTTGTTGTCCCCTCTCCCTTCCCTGTTTCAACCTATAGGAGTCAGAGACCACCTAAAGGGTACATGTGGAGGAGGAGAAAACAACACTGAGGAAGACAGAGGAGACACATACCACCCCCTCCATTCCCACTGCAGGCTCAGGTAGGGGCCAGGATAAACTTGCATTTTGTAATGTAATTTTGACTACTACCTGGGACTAGGTTTTTTGTTTGTTTGTTTTTTTGTTTTTGAGACAGAGTCTTGCTCTGTTGCCCAAACTGGAATTCAGTGGTGCCATCTCGGCTCACTGCAATATCTGCCTCCCAGGTTCAAGAAATTCTCCTGCCTCAGCATCCCAAATAGTTGGGATTATAGGTGTGCACCACCACGGCCAACTAGTTTTTGTATTTTTCATAGAGATGGGGTTTCAGCATGTTGGCCAGGCTGGTCTTAAACTCCTGACCTCAGGGGATCCACCCACCTCAGCCTCCCAACATGCTGGGATTACTAGCGTGAACCACTGCGCTCGGCTGAAATATCGTAATTCATGAATTGAGACTAGTTCTCATGGTCAAAGGATTTTTTATTTGTAGTGGCCAGAAAAATCAGTGACACCTGCCAGAGATTTCATTCAGGGACAAGAAAGGACTCACCCCACATTCAGTTTACAACTGCAGCTGGGCACAGTGGCTCATGTCTGTAATCCCAGCAGCACTTTGAGAGGCTGAGGTGGGCAGATCGCCTAAGGTCGGGAGTTCAAGACCAGCCTGGCCAACATCGTGAAACTCCATCTCTACTGAAAACACAAAAATCAATCGTGACCTGTAGTCCCAGCAACTTGGGAGGCTGAGGCATGAGAATCACTTGAACCTGGGAGGCAGAGATTGTAGCAAGCCAAGATGGTGCCACTGCACTCCAGGCTGGGCAACAAAAGAGCAAGATTCCATCTAAAAAAAAAAAAAAAAGTTCAATCACAGGAGAAAAATACTACTACTTCATGATTATATCCCATGAATTCTACTTATTTGTATAAAGTACTGGCTACCCACTATTTTTAATACACTACTTAACTAAATTTGCTAATATTTTATTTAGGATTTTTGCATCTACATTCTCAAGTGTGATTAATAGATTATTTTCTTGTTCTTGTCAGGGTTTTCTTGTTTTTTTGTTTTCTAGGGGGCCGTACTCACACTCCAGGCTGGCATGCAGTGGTGCTATCTCGGCTCACTGCAACCTCTGCCTCCCGGGTTCAAACGATTCTCCTGCCTCAGCTTTCTGAGAAGCTGGGATTACAGGCAAGCACCACCACGCCCAGCTAATTTTTTTTTTATATTTTTAGTAGAGATGGGGTTTCACCTTGTTGGTTAGGCTGGTCTTGAACTCCTGACCTTGTGATCTGCCTGCCTTGGTCTCCCAAAGTGCTGGGATTAGAGGCATGAGTCACTGCGCCCCGTTCTTGTCAGCTTTAGAATTAAAGTTATACTAATTTCGTAAAAACATCTGGGTAGGTTTTCCCCTATGCTCTGAAACAGTTTGTATGATACAAGGACTTTATGTTTGTTTATGATTTTGTAAAACATGTCTCCAAAACCATACTTGTCTCTATGGCGACTTCAGGGGACAGGAGAGTGGATAAATAATCTGTAATTTCATTTCAAAACAGGTAAGTCATTAATTGCCTGGAAGGTAGCAAATCAGTGGGAGCACCATTATCCCCTCTATTGTGGGATTTTCATTTCTAAAATCAAATAGAAATGGACAAAAAAGAAATATTGCCTCCCACACACCAGTTGGACCTTGTATGCCTCCCATCTTTGCGGAGGACCACTCCAGAGACCATTCCACTTCCAGGAATGAACCTGATGGGCAGATATAGTAATGCCAGCAATGCCCTCAGGTCCTCTGTGGGGAAAGGAAGAGCAGAAAAAGGGGGCGAGGCTTGTGCAATGGCCGTGTCAGGTATTTTTTAACTTGTGGGAGGCAGCATATTATGCATTTTCAACTTTGTCTAATTATAAGGGTTACTGAGCACACCTGTTAAAAGAGATTCTCAGACTTCCGCCCAGACTTTCTGAATCAGAATCTCCCAGGAAGAGTGCCTGAGAACCTGTGTTTTTCACAAACAGCCCCAGAGAATCTTGTGAATTGGCAAGTTTGGGAAATACGCAAAAGGAAAATAAACACGGAGTCTGGAGTCAGACCGGGGTTAAATAACGACTCATCCTTTAGCAGCTGTGTGGCTTCGAGTATGCCATTTAATCTCCTTATGCCTCCTTCCCTTATTTAGAAAAGGGGGCCCATCATAGGGCAGACGAAAGGATTAAATGAAAGGATGTACCACACCGGCCACAGGACCCGGCACTCAGTAAACGGTGCTCTTTATTCTGGGCAGGGTTCTGGGAGAAGACATTAACTTACGTTACCAACCTACAAACACATTCGACCTTCAATCCTGAAGCTGAGATGAAGGGACAGTCCCTCCGTTTTCTAGTTTGTTCAGCATCTGTTCCCCATTTTTCTGGTAACAGCCCTTGGATTTTCCTGGAGAACCACCACCCCCTCTCATTGCAGTTTACACGGTTTGGGTGGATGGATTTAATCCTTTCTGGCCAAATCTGGCCAATTATCAGGCTCCATTCCCCGTGATTGGTTCAGAACGAGAACCATGACCCAAACTAGTCCAATGAGTCAGTCTTGGGACTTTCACTAGAGCTCAGAGCCTGCCGCTGACCTGCTGCCGTAATCCCGCCACAAGAAAGGCAAGAAGGAGAAATAAGCTCCCCTGACCAGGGGTTAACGCAGCAACGGAAGAGCAAACATATGGCGAGGATGGGACCAAGTCTTGAAGATATTTTCAAGCCCGGAATCTAGATAGGCGGATGCAGTACTATCCCAGGTCTTTTCAGTTTTATGACTGAATAAAAATTTTTGCCTAAGACAGTTTGATTTAGATTTTCTATTGCTTGCATTGAATCGAGTCTCGATAATGATTTTTAAGGCATTTCTTCTATTTTGGTCTCCAGCTTCCTGAGAGGTCATGGGAACCCTTTTCTTGTATGATACATTTCCTATCTTTACTAGGAAGAAGGAATCCCATAGCTAGCATTTAGACTTGATGGGTACTGGAAATCGCTGCAGCATTGTTAGTCTCTGGGAATGAGAAAACCAAATCCTTTCCATCTAAATGGATTCTTTTTTTTTCTCAGAGTGGGAAGAAGCTGATATTTAGGTAGGACTCTGTTTTTGCTCTCCGAACTCTGAGAAAGGTTGCCATGAAAGGGCAACATAACAATTAAAAGCTGTTGGGTCTGAGAATGACAAGTTTGGCTGGCATGCAACACAGTGCAGCTGAGATGAGCATTCTCGATTAATGGGCAAACATGACACAATTGTCTCTTTCAAATCCAGAGTGCTAATATATAATACACAATCAGAGGGCATTGTACATTGGAATATAACCCATTAACCAGTGCCAGTTCTTTGCCCCCAAGAAATAAAATAGCACGTTGTCTATGAAGGCCGTAATTTGAGTCTTTTCAATTTGCAGCTATAGACCAGGTGAAGGATTTCAATTTGGGAAGAATCCAAATGGAATTGGGAATGGGGATTCCTATTGGAATTCATCATTAAGGCAAAACCAATGGTCAGTAGAATGAGGAATGCGGGGGGAGGGGGAGGATAGGATGGGAAAGTGGAAGGAGTCTGACCTCCCATGCCTCCCACCAGGAGTCCCAATCAAAGAACTTAGGCGAATCTGGCTGAGGCAGCATCTGGTCTTTGTGAGGGACATCCTAGAATGGACATGTCCCTGTGTGACTGCTCAGTGAATACCAAATGCGTTGGGTCATTTTATTCAAACCTGGAGGACTTGGCTGCCCAAGCACATGCTCTGCGGATGAACTCACTTTTGCTTTAGTCCATATGGCTGCTGAAGTCTGAGCAGCTCACACAGCAAGGGACAGGAGAGAGGAGCACACAGGGCGGGTGATCAGAGAACTCCAAGGGAAGGATTGAATTACTGTCAGATCAGAGGGTGAGGGAGCTTCTGGGACAGATTGATGGGACAGTCTAACTGGCTGGCAGGGAGCTGTGAACTGTCCCAGTCCACTGTGGTGAGCCAGCTGCCTTGTGTATGGTATGCATACAGAGTGCAGGCTAACCAGGCAGGAGGAAATCTTCACATTTACCAAAAACACCCAGCAGCACACCAGCCCACCCAACTAGAAAACAAGCCATGCCCTTTAGACTCCAATTCCCCCAAATCAAAAAATAGTTACAATGTTATCCAGCTTCTTGTTTCATAGGCCATGTCTCTGTCAGTCTTTCACAAACACTTATAAGGGCCCTCTCTATGTCAGGCACAGCGTTGGGTGCTGGAGACGTGGCGGAAATACGTACAGTACTTCCCTCTAAGGAGCTCACCATCTAGTAAGCAATTACAAAAAGGGAAAAAATACAGTAAGAGCTGGGATGAAAGAGAGTACAAGAGTAAAACAGACAAAAACTCAGGTGGATTACTTTCCTTCTTTTTTTCTGAGATGAATTCCACTCTGTCACCTAGGCTGGAGTGCAGTGGCGTGATCTTGGCTCACTGCAACCTCCACCTCCCAGTTCAAGCGATTCTCTTGCCTTACCCTCCCGAGTACTGGGATTACAGGCATGTATGTGCCACCACATCCGGCTATTTTTTGTGTTTTTAGTAGAGATGGAGTTTCACCATGTTGGCCAGGCTGGTCTCGAACTCCTGACCTCAGGCGATCCACCTACCTCGGCCTCCCAAAGTGCTAGGATTACAGGCGTGAGCCACCGCGCCCTACCAGTGAGTTGCTTTCTAGTGGTGGTCAGGGAAAGGCTTTCTGAGAAGATGGTATATGAACGCAGATGTGAAAGATGTGAGGGAATGTGCTTTGTCAATTTCTGGGATTATGCTTATAGGTTTAATCATTGTTTTACTGCCCTCAAGGAGATTGCAAAACATTCCACATGCACGCAGAAGTGCACCCACATAGACAGATATTTACTTTTATTTATGAATATACTACTTTTGCCAAACTACCTAAAAGTTGTGTCCTACTGATGACATTTCTGGTCGTGATGATAGGTTTGAAGGGAGCAAACCATCTGTGATGTCCTGCTCTGACCTCCAGTAACCAAGGGCATGCAGACATCTGCTAAGCCTCTGGCTCAGATTGCTGGGTAAATCTCTGGTCATGGGAGCTTTATTCTCATTCCAAACGAAGCTAAATGGTCCATAAAATTAAAGTCCTGACCTTTTCATATCATATTCTACCAACCATATGGAACAATATGCTCAAAAAAAGAAAATCAAGATGTAAAAATATACACACCAAACATACACAGAAAAGACAAACATTGAATTATTACTAGATCTGAATGGCCATGGGGGATATTGTTACCATGGTGAGGTCATGGATAAGAGACTGGATGGGATGGGAGGAAAGTATTGGGTGGGCATAATGGAATCTGTAGCATTCAAAGGGTGGTTTCTGTGATTAAAGACACAAATTCTTGAGCTGTATGTAGATGATGACTTGCACAATCTGGTGACTATCTTCTGGGCACAGCTCCTGGAACAGTGCCTGCCACATGGTAGATGCTCAATAACTGTGTATTCAGTAACTTGTGAACTGAACAATCAAATGCTCTTTAATGAAGTTTCTTTTATCTCATTTAATTTTATAAAAAGATAATACATTGACATAGCTCAACATTTTGCTGCAAAACGAGGTTGCCAAGTCTTGATCTCATCTCACTCCCTACCCATCCAGTTCCCACATCCTGCACATCAAACTCCCCCATAATGATTTTGATTCGTAGTTTCTTATTTATCTTTCCAGATTTTGTTTATGCAAATAAATTTTTATTTTATTATGCAAAAGATAACACTTTGGGAGGCCTAGGCGGGCAGATCACCTGAGGTCAGGAGTTCGAGACCAGCCTGACTGACATGGTGTAACCCCGTCTCTAACTAAAATACAAAAATTAGCTGGACATGGTGGCAGGTGCCTGTAATCCCTGCCTAAGGGAGGCTTAGGCAGGAGAATCGCTTGAATTCAGGAGGTGGAGGTTGCAGGGAGCTGAGATCACAGCACTGCACTCCAGCCTGGGCAACAGGGTGAGAGTACTCTCAGAAAAAAAAAAAAAGGATGAGTTCTCAAAAACAGAATTGCTGGGTCAAAGAGTCCATGGATTGGTAGTTTTGGTTTGTTTATTATTATTACTATTATTATCAGAGACTGGGTCTCACTCTGTTATCCAGGCTGGAGATAGTGATAAGATCATAACTCATTGTAACCTCAAATTTCTGGGCTCAAGCGATCCTCCTGCCTCAGCTTCCCAAGTAGCTGGGACTACAGGTACTCGCTACCGCCTGGCTAATTTTTTATGTTTTTTTGTAGAGACACTCAGGCTGGTCTCGAGGTCCTGACCTCAAGCACTCCCCCTGCTTCAGCGTCCCAAAACACTGGGAACATAGGCATGAGCCACTGTGCCTGAAGGTAATTTTACTTATGTATACAAATTTATAACCAAATTGCCTCCAAAGGGGTTTTACTAATCTATGTACTCACCAGCAAGGTTAAAGAATCCCTGTTTCCCCACATCCTCGCCAATAGTTTTATCAAACTTAAATTTTTGCTAATCATAGGTAAAAAATCATCTCAGTGTGGTTCTGTTTTGTGCGTCTCTTGCTGTGAGGCAGAGCACCTTTTTATTTCTATGAATGGACTTTTCATACCTTTCTTATGTTTATATTATGTTAGTAGTCTTTTGATACTTGGCTTATAGGAGCACATTGCACATAGAGGGATTAGCCTTTTCTTTGTCATGCGTGTTGCAAACACTCTTTTCCAGTGGTATGTAGGTAAATAACAATGACTCTCTGGGAAAAAATAAACTCAGGTTTATAGCATTTGCCAGTTTCCATGGTGTAAATAGCCCCATGATGAACAATTTCAAGCTACTAACATTATGTCACTCAATGTGGAGCTCAGAAGAAACGTTCAGCAACACACAATTATATACATAATATAATACAAATACACCTTTGTATTTATACAATACAAACACAGCAATAGATGTGGACAGGCGAGGTGGCTCATACCTGTAATCCCAGGACTTTGGGAGGCTGAGGCGGGTGGGTTACACGAGGTCAGGAGTTTGAGACCAGCCTGGCCAACATGGTGAAACCCTGTCACTGCTAAATATACAAAAATTAGCCAGGCGTGGTCGTACACACCTGTAATTTCAGCTACTTGGAAGGCTGAGGCAGAAGAATTGCTTGAACTCAATGAGCCAAGGTCACGCCACTGTACTCCAGCCTGGGTAACAGAGTGAGACTCTGTCTCAAAAAAAAAAAAAAACCCAAAAACAATAGATGTAAATACCTCAAGCATTCATGATAGCAAAATGTAGTTAAATAATTAGGAAGTGATGAGTTTTTCAGTATTTATTACTTCCTATTCTAATATACTTTATTTAATTATGTTTCTATCATTTAATTTTTAATAACTGTTTGACAAGCAGTTTGCAAAACTCCTGAAAATGTAACAATCAGCTCAAAGGAGCCAGGGCAAGCCAGCTCCAATACGCCTTTTTTTCCCAGTTTGTTGACTGTTTTTTGACTTTCTTTGTTTGTTTTCTTGACTTCCTAACGATGTTTTTTGCCATACAAAAGCTTTAATTTTGATGCAGTTGCATTTATCAATCATCTTTTTTATGGGCTCAGAATTTTGATTGTGTGTTTTTGTTTTCATTTTTCAGACAGGGTCTCATTCTGTTGCCCAGGCTGGAGTTCTGTGGCTCAATCACGGCACGTTGTGCCCTTGGCATCCTGGGTTTAAGCAGTCCTCCCACCTTAGCATCCTGAGTAGCTGGCACCACAGGCACTTGCCACCATGCCCAGCTAGTTTTGTTATTTATTTTTGAAGAGATGGAGTCCCATTATGTTGCCCAGGCCCGGGTAATCCAAAAACAAACAAAAACAAAAAATAAAATGAGACAGTGACGGGGAAGCTCTTTATAAACTATAAGAATAATTCAAATGGACCCCTCTAATAATGGTAAATACCTTGTCCATTGATTTTTTTTTAAGCTGCATCATTTAAAGATGGCTTTACAAATCAGTGGGAAAAGATGGACTGTTCAAATGTTGTAAGGAAACTGGATAGGCTTCTGGAAAAAAATGAAAGTGGGAGCCCCACCTCCTACCACACACAAGAATATGATCCAAATGGATTAAAGATTTAGATGTAAAAATGAAACCATCAAAGTATTAGAAGAAAACATAAAAGGACTCTTATAATCTTGGAATGGGGAAGGTCTTCCTAATCATTACTCAAAATTCTGAAAGGCTGGGTTTGGTAGATCATGCCTGTAATCCCAACACTTTGGGAGGCAGAGGTGGGAGGATCACTTGAAGGTAGGAGTTCAAGACCAGCCTGGGCAACATAGCAAGACCCCATCTCTATTAAAGAAAGAGAGTCCTAATTGTCTTCAGTAGATAGTATTGTTCCCACACTACAGATGAAAGAACAGAGGCTGGGAGAGGTTAAGTCAATCACAGGGATATGTATGTCCCACTCTTAGCTCTTATTGCTCTTATTTTCTGGTACCCATTCTTCTAGCACTGGCACCACCCGACTTGGTACACTGCATCCCAAAGAAGATTTTCTGACCATGAGTAAGAAGAAAGGCCATATAAACATATGGAGGCTGCTTATTATCCTCTAAATAGCCAAGATCCTAAATTAGGTATGTTCTATTCCTGCTCATCACCCTTTCTTTTTCTGTAGCAAGGTGAAAATCCCCCTGGCCTAACTTCTGAATATGGCAAGGTCAGGCCAGGCATGGTGGCTCATGCTTGTAATCCCAGCACTTTGGGAGGTGGAGGCGGGCAGGTCACTGGAGGTCAGGATTTCAAGACCAGCCTGGCCAACAAAGCGAAACCTCGTCTCTACTAAAAAATACAGAAATTAGCTGGGCGTGGTGATGGGTGCCTGTAACCCCAGCTACTGGGGAGGTTGAGGCAGAAGAATTGCTTGAACCTGGGAGGCGGAGGTTGCAGTGAGCCAAGATTGTGCCACTGCACTCTGGTGTGGGTGACAGAACTAGACTCTGTCTTAAAAAAAAAAAAAAAAGTCAAGATCTTGGTTTTATCCCTGGTGTCTTTGGCTGGAAAGGTGTAAAAAGTCATCATCCAAAGATGTCACAGCTCAAACGAGCACCAGAGTTTCTTTTCATATTGGGAAAAAAAATGTTGGTTTTCTAAAGATCTTTTTTGATTTAGAATTTTCTCATCTTGACCTTTTGGATTAGACTGTACCTGGAAAACGGAAAAATATTCTGAGTTGGGATCAGACCCTCTCTAAAGAGTCGCTTTCCTATGAAACAGCTAACACGTGGAGTTTCATAATTAGAACTTTTTGTTCGTCTTTATTGAAATGGAAGCTTCTGTTAAAATGCAAACAGGTTTACACTCAAGTTTTATTGATCGTGTCCACCTTAGTGTGAATTCATTTCACAGATTATTTATTTGGAGCATATTTCCATACAGGAAGCAGGAGGCGAAGGAGGATAAAGGGAAAAAGAAGAAAACTAAGAGGAGAAGGAGGGGGTACTAATGATGGGAAAAAGAGCGAGAAAATGGAGAAACGAAGACAATTACCAAAAGCTTACCTCCTCCAGTCACTTCTGAGACACAACTGGAAAGCACAGGCAGGGTGAAACAAGCTGACATGAAAGGCGCCATAAGGACTAAAGTAGATTAGACAGGTTCTCTGAGGCCTGAGGGGAGGCTCTAGTTTAACACCAGAACCAGTCATCTCATTCTTTTCACATATTCTTCTACTTGCTCACTTTTGGCATTGCTCAGGACCCTTCATAAGCTAGAATTAATTTGCAACCAGAAATCAGACCCAACCATTCACAGCATGTAACTGCAGCTGTCCACTACTGTCAGCAAGCACCAGCTCCCCAAGCAATTTACTACCTGGACAAACCTGCATTTTATAAGCTTCTCCATTCTCAACTGTCATTCAATATCCTCCTAGATTCCTCGTCTATAAAATCCTAATTCTCCAACCAAGCTCCTATTCCAAGTTTCTTTGCAGTGGCCAAGAGTGTCTCTGTTCCCACAATTACATCGTGATTGTACACACTTTCATTTAGGCTACATGCCAAGTCCTTTGTCGCCCTTTGGTGAAAGTCCAAGTGAAGGCAAAACTATGTTAAAGAGGACATCAGCAAAATGGCAGGCTAGGAAGGGCCAAACTATTATTTCCCCACAGAAACATATGAGGGGAAAAGAAAGCAGAAACTGTTTGAACCAACTTTATCAGAGCTCTGGACAATAAAGTTGACAGCCACCAAGCAAATGCCCAATCAAGAAAAAGCCATCTTCAAAATGGTAGAAAAGTTTTGTGACATTATTTATTACTCACCCTTACCCCACCCTTCTTCATTACGTGGCCTTGAACTGGCAACAACTCAGTTCCCAGTACCCTTCCTTGAACCAGAGGGAACATAGCAGACCTGGTTCACAAATTATTATGTACATTTGTTCTGGCAGATACTTGAAAAACTGAAACAAAGAGATAGGCTCTGTTTTGTCTAACTCAGAACTCACGTGAAAACAGTGGTAGGCACTACTCATAAAACCGGCAGAGTGACTGCAGACCCACAGGCTCCTGGGACAAAAAATTGCAGATGAAGGTATATAACAGACCATCTAAACACCAGAGGAGAAACTGCACTATAAGTAATTTTCACATTCAAAAGCAGCCATATATGTGAGAGAATTTAGGAAGCCATGTGTAAGTTCACGCAAGATGCATGATCAGAAAAAACCTGAGAAGACTGTAAGCTTCCACCTCGAGCTGATCCCTAGGCACAAAACAAGCTTAGCTAAGTGTTAGAAGAATGTCCTAGGATTGGCCAGGCGCAGTGGTTCATCCTGTAATCCCAGCACAGCAGATCATGAGGTTAGGAGATTGAGACCATCCTGGCTAACACAGTGAAACCCCCGTCTCTACTAAAAATACCAAAAATTAGCCAGGCGTGGTGGCCCATGCCTATAGTCCCACCTACCCGGGAGGCTGAGGCAGGAGAATCGGTTGAACCTGGGAGGCAGAGGCTGCAGTAAGCTGAGATCACGCCACTAAACTCCAGCCTGGGCAACAGAGTGAGACTCCATCTCAAAGAAATAAATACCCTAGGACAAGGCCAATCTACAAACACTGACAAAGCTGCAGGCAATTAAACAACATTGTTGTTTAAACTTTGTTAAAGCATTAACTAAACACGAGCCAATGGAACAGAGACTTCAGTGATCCAACACAATAGCCTCTGTAAAAATAGTTAAGAAAACTCTCAAAACTAACAGACTATTATAGCCTTCAACAACGAAAAAACAAAGAGAAAAAACAGCAAACCCTGAACAAAGAGAATGTCCTTTCCAGAGTTACCATATTATAATAATTGGGCATTTGCCCAATTTAAAAAATCACAAAGTACACAAAGAAAGAGGAAAATATGACTCATTCAAAACAACAAAATAAATTGACAGGAGCCATTCCTGAGGAAACCCAGACATCAGACTTAGACAAAACTCAATATACGATTTAAAAAAGAAAAAGCTAAAGGAAAAAGAAGTAAAGGAAATCAGGAACAGAATGCTTTGGTGTGAATACTTGTGTCTACCCAAAATTCATATGTTAAAATCCTAACATCTAAGATCTTAGGAAGGGAGGCCTGTGGGAGGTAATTATGTAATTATGATAAGTTTCCTTATAAAAGTGGCTCCTTGGCTGGGTGCTGCGGCTCACACCTGTAATCCCAGCGCTTTGGGCGGTCTGGGTGGGTGGATCACGAGGTCAGGAGTTTGAGACCAGCCTGGCTAGCATGGTGAAACCCTGTCTCTAATAAATATA
>NW_016107315.1:14495049-14522431 GCF_001604975.1 Cebus imitator
GCACCTTAGGCATTCTGTCATATGAAAACACAGTAAAAAGATGGCTGCTAATGAACCAGGAAATGCCCTCACCAGGCAGCAAATCTCCTGGCTCCTTGAGCTTGAACTTTCCAGTCTCCAGAATTGTGAAAAATAAATTTCTCTTGTTGTTTATAAGCTACCCAGTTCATAGTACTTTGTTAAACTAGCCCAAACAGACTAAGACAAGTGACATATGTACAAAATGAGAATATCAACAAAGATATCAAAATTATAAAAAGAAACCAAACAGAAATTCCAGCCAGCTATAGTGACTTATGGATGTAATACCAGCAATTTGAAAGGCCAAGATAGGCAGATCACTTGAGGTCAGGATTTCAAGACCAGCCTGGCCAACATGGTGAAACCCCATCTCTACTAAAAATAAAAAAATTATCCAGGAATGGTTGTGCAGGCCTGTAGTCCCAGCTACTCAGGAAGCTGAGGCAGGAAAATTGCTTGAACCTGGGAAGCAGAGGTTGTAGTGAGCTGAGATTTCACCACTACATTCCAGCGTGGGTGACACAGCAAGACTCTGTCAGAAGGAAGGAAGGAAGGAAGGAAGGAAGGAAGGAAGGAAGGAAGGAAGGAAGGAAGGAAGGAAGGAAGGAAGGAAGGGAAGGGAAGGAGGGAAGGAAGGAAGAAAATAAATCCTGGAATTGAAAACTATAATAATTGCAATAAATATTCACCAGAGATTCAACAGCTAATTTGAACAAGCAGAAGAAAGAATTAGCAAACTTTAGACTAGGACAATTAGAATTAGAACATCTGAAGAACAGAAAGAAAAAAGAATGAGGGAAAATGAACAGAGTTTGAGGGAGCTATGAGTTACCATGAAGCAGCCTAATATATGTATTATGGAGATCTCAGAAAGAGAAGAGAGAGAAAAAGGGGCAGAAAGATTATTTATTTGAAGATATCACGGCTGAAACATCCCAAATTTCATAAAAGACACACATCAACAACTCCAAGAAGCCAAATAAACTTCAAGTATGATAAACTCAAAAAGATCCACACCAAGACACATTATAATCAGTTCATTAAAAGACAAATAAAGAATCTTGAAAACAGCAAGAGAGAGACAACTCAGTAAGGAATCTTCAATGAAAATACCACACTTAGAAGATTTTTCTAGCACAGAAAGAAAAAAAAAGAATATCACCCAATTTTTCATCAGAAACCCTGGAAATAGGAAGGATGTAGTATGCATTTAAAATGGTGAAAGACAAAGAACTGTCAACCAAGTATTATATATCTAGCAAAAATTTCCTTCAAAATGAAGAAGTTAAGACATTTCCAGATAAACAAAAGCAGGCAGTATTTATTACCATTTAGACCTTCCCCACAAGAAATGAAAAGAGAAGTCCTTTTGATCAAAATTAAAGCATGTTAGATGTAACTCAAAGCTTTCTGAAGAGGTAAAGAGCTCTGCTAAAGAATTTAAAAGAAAAATATTTTAAAAATTATCATAAAGCTATATTATTGAAGAATGCTGTGGGTTGATTTGTGTTCCTTGAAAATTCATATGTTGAAGTTCTAACCCTCAGCACCTCAGAATGTGACCTTATTTGGAAATAAAGCCATTGCAGATATAATTAGATAAGATGAGTTAATAATGATGTAAAGTGGCCCCTAATCCAACATCACTGGTGTCCTTATAAAAAGGGAAAATTTGGAGACAGGCAGAATGACATAAGAAGATTAAATCAGAGATTAGGATGACATTTCTACAAGCCCAATCAGAGATTAGGTTGACATTTCTATAAGCCAAAGAATTCCAAATTTTTCCAGAAGATACGAGATGCTAGATGAGAGGTATAAAACACATTCTCTTACCACCTCAGAAAGATGTAACCCTACTGACATGCTGATCTCAGACTTTTAGCCTCCCAAATTGTGAGACAAGTTTCTCTTGTTAAAGTCACCCAATTTGTGACCATTTAATACAGCAGCCCCAGGAAACCAATGTAAGTACACAATCAGTATAAAGATGTAATTTAGGACATCAATAACACAAAGTGAGAGGGGAGAACAGAGCTATATGGGAGTAGAATTTTTGTATGCAATTGAAGTGAAGGTATTGATTCAAATTACATTGTTATAACTTTAGGATGTTATATGTATTCACTATAGCAGTCAGAAAATTATATCTATAGAATATATACAAAAGGAAATGAGAAGGGAGAAAAAACTATGTCACTATGAAAAAACTAAACACAAATGAAAGCTGTAATGGAATAATTAGAAATAAAAAAGCTAGAAACATAGAGAAAACAAATAACAAAATGACAGAAGTCCTTCCTTAGTAATTACATTAAATGTAAATTGATGGAACTCTTCAATCAAAAGAGATTGGCAGAATGAATTTTAAAAATACAATACAACTATGTGCTATCTACAGGAGGCTCATTTTAAATCTAAAGACACAACAAAGTTGAAGGTAAAATAGTGGAAGATGTTTCATGCAAATAGTAACCAAAAGAAAGCTGGATGTCTATACTAATAACAGACAAAATAGATGTTAACTCGAAGACTGCCTCAAGAGACAAAAAAAAGAGATTATGTATTGATGAAGGATGAATTCATCAAGAAGATATGCAATTATAAATATATATGAAGGAAAAAACAAAGACACAAAATGTATAAACTGACAGAATCAAAGGGAGAAATAGACAATTCCATAGCAATAATTGGAGACTACAATATTCCACTTTCAATAATGGATAGAATGACCAGACAGAAGGTCAGTAAGGACAAGACTAATAAAGACCCAACAGAAAACTTTAACACCACTATAAAACAACTAGATTTAACAAACATTTACAGAAAACACCACCTAACAACAGCAGAATACACGTTTTCTCAAATACACATTGAATATTCTCTAGAAGCCTTAGTCTATTTTGCGTTGCTATTTAAAAAAAAAAAAAAACAAAAAAACTTGAGACTAGATAAATTATGAAGAAAAACAGTTTATTTGGCTCACAATTATGCTCATTGGAAGGCACCTGGCAAGAGCCTCAGGCTGCTTCCACTCATGGTAGAAGGCAAAAGGGAGCTGCTGTATGTAGTAATCACACGGGAAGAGTTAAAGCAAGGTGGGGGACCATAGTGGCAGGCTCTTTTTACAGGCAGCAGGAACCAATTAATTGAGCAATAACTCACTCACTTCCAAGGGAAGTACTAAATTAGGCCCCCACCTCCAACTTTGGGATAATACTTCAATGTAAGGTTTGATTGGACAAACATCCAAACTATACCACTAGGATAGACCATATTTAAGGCAGCAAAACAATTTTTAAAGAAATTTTGTTTCAGGCTTTAGAGAACTCTAGGGAGAAAAAAAATTGAAACAGGCTCTTACTCTGTCATCCAGACTGGAGTACAGTGGCATAATCACAGCTTATTGCAGCCTCAAAATCCTGGGCTCAAGCAATCCTCCCACCTCAGTCTCTCAAGTAGCTCAGACTACAGCTGCACACCACCATGGCCAGCTAATTTTTATTTATTTATTTATTTATAATACAGATAGGGTTCCACTATGTTGTCCAGACTGGTTTTGTTGTTGTTGTTGTTGTTCTGAGGTGGAATTTCGTTCTTGTCTCCCTGGCTGAAGTGCAATGGTGCAACCCTGGCTCACTACAAGCTCTACCTCCCAGGTTCAAGGGATTCTCCTGCTTCAGCCCCTCGAATAGCTGGGATTAAAGGTGCTCACCACCACACCCTGCTAATTTTTGTATTTTTAGTAGAACGGGGTTTCACCATGTTGGCCAGGCAAGTCTCAAACACCTGACCTCAGGTAATCCACCCGCCTCAGACTCCCAAAATGCTGGGATAATAGGTGTGAGCCACTGCACCTGGCCCAAGCCTGGTCTTGAACTAGGCTCAAGGAATCTTCCCACCTCAGCCTTCTAAAGTGCTGGGATTACAGGAATGAGCCACTTTACTTGGCCAGAAAATTCTTAATAAATCTTAAGATTTAAATTATGCAAGGTGTCCATTCATCACAATGAAATAAAACTAGAAATTAATAGCAAAAATTCAAAAATATGTGGAAATTCAGCAATATACTTATAAACAACCAATGGGCCACTGAATATACAACAAAATGAGTTAGAAAATAACCTTGAGACAAATGAAAATAAAAACACAACATACCAAAACTTACGGGATGCAGTGAAAGCAGTGCTGAGAATGTGCAGCTGTAAATATATTCTTTTAAAAAGGTCTTAAATCAATAATCTAACTTTACATCTTAAGAAATTAGAAAAGACACAAATTAAACCAAATGCTAGCAGAAAGAAGGAAATAATAAATATTAGAGAGAATTAAATAAAATGTAGACTAAAAAAAAATACAGAAAATCAACAAAATCAAAGGCTAGTTCTTTGAAAAAATTGACAAAACTGACAAACCTTCAGCTAGATTGACTAAGAAAAAGACAAAGAAAACTCATATTACAAAAATCAAAAATAAAAGTGGGAGGCCAGGTGCAGTGGCTCACACCTATAATCCCAGTACTTTGGGAGACCAGGGTAGGCAGATTACCTGATGTCAGGAGTTTGAGACCAGCCTGGCCAACATAGTGAAACCCTGTCTCTACCAAAAATACAAAAATTAGCTGGGGTGGTGGTGGGCACCTGTAATACCAGCTACTTAGGAGGCTGAGGCAAGAGAAACACTTGCCTCCAGCCTGGGTGACTGAGCGGGACTCTGTCTCAAAAAAATAAAATAAGAGATGGGGGTCTCACTCTGTTGTTCAGACTGGCCTCTGACTCCTAGGCTCAAGGGATCCTCACACCTCAGCCTCCCAAGTAGCTGAGACTACAGCCAGGCACCAGCTTGCCAGGTTTAAAATGTGTTTTCATAACCCTCTTAGACTAACCGCTAAGTGTCATTTAACTTTTTTTTCCTAACCAAAATGTATTGAACACTAACCAAATGTCAGCTCTCTGGTAGGTCCCCAGCTTTCAAAGATACATAAAGGACTCTTCATAAAGAACTTTATAATCTACTTGGAAAGACATGGAAGTAAAATTAGCAGAGAATCCCATGTGATAAGTACCATGATATTGGCAAGGATAGGGACCTTGGGAAATACATTGATGGGAACTTTTAGCTTAGGTAAGAAATGTCTGGAAACACTGTTGAAAGAATGTAAGTGACCGAGCTGAGTCTCAAAGAACATGTAATCAGTTGGCCAGGTGAAATGGGGAAAGGGCTTCTCAGATAAGAGGAGTAACATGTCAAAACACACAGTAAAGAGAACATGAGAAGACTGAAAAAACATGGAAACTTACGAAGTCTGTAGAAATGGAATGGGAAGAAGAATATTGGAGAGCTGAACAAGGCTCAGAAAATTAATACCTTATGTGATAGCTCAACTCCTCATTTAAACAAGTGAGGCCTGATGAAGGACCTGACACAAGATAGTGGCAACAGTCACAGAGGCCAGTGGACAAGAGTCAGAAGGCCAGGCATGGTAGCACATGCCTGTAATCCCAGCTACTCAGGTGGCTGAGGCAGGAGGATCACTTGAGCCTAGAAAGTCGGGGCTGCAGTGAGCTGTGATCACACTACTGCACTTCAGCCTAGATAATAGAGTGAGACCCAGTCTGTACAACAACAAAAGTTTAATTAGCCAGGCATGGTGGCTCATGACTGTGATCTTTTTTTTTTTTTTTTTTTTGAGACAGAGTCTCGCTCTGTCGCCAGGCTGGAGTGCAGTGATGCAATCACAGCTCACTGCAACCTCCACCTCTTGGGTTCAAGAAATTCTTCTGCCTCAGCCTCCTGAGTAGTTGGGACTACAGGCATGCACCACCATGCCCAGCTAACTTTTGTATTTTTAGTAGAGACGAGGTTTCACCATGTTGGCCAGGATGGTGTGGTCTTAACTACTCAAAAGTCTGAGACAGGAGAATTGCTTGAGCCCAGGAGGTCCAGGCTGCAGTGAGCTATGATTGTACCACTGCACTCCAGCCTGGACAACAGAGTTAGTCCTTGTCTCTAAAGAAAAAACGACTCCGAAGACCAGTGGCCAGCTGGATGTGGGTGAAAGGAAGACTCTCACTCAGGTTTCTATCCTGGGAAACTTGGGTGAGTGGTGGCACAATTCATAAAAATTAGAAACCTAGAAGAAGAAATAGTTTTGATAAAAGGGGCATAAGTTCTGTTTGGTTTTTTGTTTGTTTGTTTGTTTGTTTTGAGATGGAGTCTCGCTCTTTCACCCAGGCTGGAGTGCAATAGCACAATCCCAGCTCACTGAAGCCTCCACCTCCCGGGTTCAAGCGATTCTTCTGCCTCAGCCTCCCGAGTAGCTGGGATTACAGGTGCACACCACGCCTGGCTAAGTTTTGTATTTTTAGTAGAGACGGGGTTTTGCTATGTTGGCCAGGCTTGTCTCGAACTCCTGACCTCAAGTGATCTGCCTGCCTCAGCCTCCCAAAGTGTTGGGATTACAGATGTGATTCACCACACCTGGTCTTTAGGTTCTGTTTCGAAATGTTGTATTAGAGGTGATTGTGGGCAGAAACAGATGGCTATTTAGGTGTGGAATTTAGGGAAAAAAAGCCTGACATACAGCTGTAGATTGGAGAGTGCACTGGACAGAAAGGAGGATCTGCCTTAAGTTAAAGGAATTAATGTCTAAATGTAGAATCCCATTATTAGAAGTAAGTCTACCCTTTCCACAGCAGGGGAGATTAAGGAATGGAGCAGCTCCGCTATATGCCATCGACATCAAATCACATGGGCAGATGCTCACTCAACATTGTGTGTAATAAAGCTTGTTAGAAAAAAACTGAGTATGGATAATCCTGGAAGCTTTCCAGACTGGGTTTCATTTTGAAGCAAGAGGACTTCTAATACATATCTTGCCTGTGGCAAAGCAAAATGCTAAATACTTCTTATATTTGAGATCAATTCTTTGAGAATCTTGTCAGCAACCAGAAAAGCACAGCTTACCAAAAAAAAATGAAACAAAATAACATAAAAATAAAACAAGTGTTGGTGTGTTCTATTCTTTTTAAATGGGCATTCATGATCAATTTCCCCACATCTGTTGCTTCCTTCTACTGTGGACAGAGATTCTTCTTCATAAAAGGTAGCTTCTAATATGCAGAATTCCTAAGGAACTGAATCACATCATATATGGAAAAAGAATGGGCTTTGGAGTAAGAAAATCCTAGTTGAACCCTGCTCCAACCAAGTACATGGTCATTGGCAAATTCATGTATTCACTCATTCATTCATGCAACGAACATGTGCAGAGCACATTTTATATGTCTTATCCTATATACATATAATCCTGAGTAAAATGTCACAGTTCTTGCTCACAGACCAGTGAGAGGGAAGACATACAAACACAATTAGACAATAGTGTCTGTGCTGGAAGGTGAGGAAGATGGTGCACCTGACTGTTTCAGTGAGACTAAAGAGAAGGAAGAAAAGGTAGGGAAGGAGGTAAGAACTATGAGAGAGTAAAGGGCCCTGGGGACACAGGAAACATGGAGAAATTGACAGGGAATTCCCAGTAGAAGGAACTACAAGACCAAAGTCAAGGAGACATAAAATAGTATGGAGTTGGATTCCAGGAGCAGCAAGTCATTTTTGATAGTTGGACAGTAGGGTAGGTCATGAGTGACAGAGATGGGTGACAAGGCTCGATGCACAGTCAGAGGCAAGATGATGTGCACTTTGCCTATTTTGTTGCCAGAAGGTACCATCGAGGCATGTTCCTCACTTTCCACTTAAGACTCTAAAAATCCAACTCTCTTTGGTAAAAAGCTCTTTTTCATTCTATTGCTGTCTCCTACTCTCTGCCTAAGAAACTCCCACTCATTATTTGGGGACCTTGACCTTGTATGCATAGGCTTCTCACTAAATTCTGTGGCATCCTACATTAATCAGGGTTCTCCAGGGAAACAGAACCAATAGGATATATATGCACAGAGGGAGATATTTATGTTAAGGAATTGGCTCACACAATTGTGGAGACTGTCAAGTCTGAAATCTGTAGGCCAGCAGGCAGGAAACTCAGGCAGGGTTTTTTAATTGCAGTCTTTTTTTCTATCTTTCTTTATATAGAGACAGGGTCTCACTCCGTCACTCAGGCTGGAATACAGTCACGCAATCATAGCTCTGGACAGCCTAAAACTCCTGAGCTCAATTGATTCTCCCAAGATTCCTGAGTAGCTGGGACTATAAGCATGTACACCATACCTGGCTAATTTTTAAAACATTTTTTTTGTAGAGATGGAGTCTTGCTATGTTGCCCAGGTTGGTCTTGAATTCCTGGCCGCAAGTGATCCTCTCACCCTGGACTCCCAAAGCACTGGGATTACAGGTACATTGCAGTCTTGAGGCAGAATTTCTTCGTTGAGAAACCTCAGTCTGCTCATAAGGCCTTCAAGTAGGTGGATAAGGCCCACCCACATTACTGGGGGTAAGCTAGTTAATCAAAGTCATTTAAAAAAAAAAAAAAAAGATTATAGGACAGGTGCAGTGGCTCACCTGTAATCCCAGCAATTTGGGATGCCAAGATGGTAGGGTAACTTGAGCCCAGGAGTTCAAGGTTACAGTGAGCCATAATTGTGCTACTGTACTCCAGCCTGGGCGATAGAATGAGATCCTGTCTCTCAAAAAAAAAAAAAAAAATTAATCACATCTTTAAAAAAAACTTTACAGTGACATCTAGACTAGTGTTTGACCAAAAAAATGGGCACCATAACCTAACCAAGTTGACATACAAAATTAACCGTCACACACTCTGTTGAGATTTCAAACTTTCTGGATATATCAGGCAGGGGCGTAGCAGAAAACAGAATTCACTGAAATGAATTTTATGGAAGAACTATTTTTAAAGGTATCATCAGATTTTTTCTGAGACAGCGCCTCACTCAGATTTAAAGCAACAAAGAAGAGGTGCCAAGTTACCTGTCAAGAACTGCAAAGAATCTGAGATTGTACCTTATTTGAAAGCTAACATGAAGACGGCCACTGGGAAGAACAGAACGGGGTGGCTTAAGGCGGTTAAGTCAGAGCCGCAATGTTCCGGATTGAGGGCCTCCTGCCGAAGCTGGACCCGGAGGAGATGAAACGGAAGATGCGCGAGGATGTGATCTCCTCCAAACGGAACTTTCTCATCTACGTGGCCCTGCTGCGAGTCACTCCATTTATCTTAAAGAAATTGGACAGCATATAAAGATGGGAGATCACATATGATTGCATGATATGAAGAGCCTGGTTACAGTTTCTACTCTTCTCTGCAAGTGAATAGGCCCAGAAAGGTGTAAGAGACTCTGAATGGACATAAAATTTCTGCTTGTTAAGAACAAGTTTGGCTCTGGTAACTGACCTTCGAAGCTAAAATATAAAACTATTTGGGAAGTATGAAATGATGTCTCATGATCCTGGTATACCCTTATCCTTGTGACATTTGGCCTCTGTCAATACTGGTATAATTGTAAATAAGGTCAAACTCCGTTTTTAGCAACTATTAAGGGAGCTAAGTCTGAAATGGCACTGTCTTGTCAGTCATTTCTGTTTACCTTTTTCTTCTGTCTGGAGTGTGTTTGTGAGGAGTCCCTTATAATTAGTTATGTTTTATGGAAATCAGCACACAACACAAGGACACATTTAAGCACAGGATCATTAGTCTATGTTTTTAACAAACGAATTGATTAAGAAAAAAAAAAGAAAGCTAACAAGATAGCCTATTAGTTTCACAGGTGCTGGTAGAAGACATGATGCTCCTGGGTCAACATGAAGGACAGTTTATTGCTTATAATAACGGCAGTGGCCAAAGCATCAGCACCTTTTTTTTTTTTTTTGAGACAGAGTCTCACTCCGTCACCCAGGCTGGAGTGCAATGGTATGATCTCGGCTCACTGCAACCTCCACTCCAGGTTCAAGCAATTCTCCTGTCTCAGCTTCCCAAGTAGTTGGGACTACAGGTATGTACCACTACACCTGCCTAATACAGTTATGTGTTCACTAAGAGCTGGAGGCCTGGAAAAGAGGCCACCCTTTAGGAACTTCAGTCATAGACAGACACAGCACCAGAGAAGCAATGCTAAAGCAGGGAAATAATGGGAAAGAAATATTCCAGTCTCTATCTTCCACTTTGATTTTTGGGCAGTGACTCCAAATGGCCAAATCCAACATGAAGCCAGCTAGAAAGAAAATCTCGTAATACAGTTCATAGGGGTCAGTATCCCCGTGTTCAAAGCAGCACTGGGAGAAAACTGGAGAATGTATCTGAGATAATGGAGGAGAATGGTACGATTGATGATTGCTTCAATAACTTAGCCTGAAAGTTTCTTGATTTTCTGGGATTAAATCAGCCTCACTCCACTCCCTCTATTTAAATCACCCTCTCTCAAGGTTACATGGAATTTTTCAACATACAGGACTCCTCCACCTCCAAAATATTAAGCCTCAATCTGCCAGTCTTTGACCACAACTTTCTAAACCTCTAGCTGGCTGGCTCTTTTTTTCTCAGAAGACCTGCTTTGTTTTGAACGCCACTGTTTCTTGCATTCCATTTGTTTTTTTTTTTTTTTCCTGTTCCTAACTTCCTTCTTGTTAAATTACTCCATTTGTTAATGATTTCAGAAAGAGTCTCTGCATGATGAACACTCAGTCTTTTGACTATCTGAAAAGGTTTCTATCCTAGCCACCATCTCAAATGATAGTTTAGCTAGGTATATAATGTTAGTATCCTGCTTATTTCCTCTCAGAACTTTAAAGATATTATTATTCCAGTGTTTTGCAGGGTTTTTTTTTTTTTTTTGGCTGCTGTTCTTAATGATGAAATACCAATTTAATGTGTAGTTTGTATATATGTAACCCTTGTCTTTGGTGTCCTTGAGTTTTTCTGTAATGTGTTTAAATAAGGGTTGCTAGAATTTATTCTTTCATAAGTTAGCTTTCTTCAATTTGAGCAATCAAGTTTTTTCTGAGACGGAATTTCATTCTTGTTGCCCAGGCTGGAATGCAATGGTGCAATCTCAGCTTACTGCAACCTCCACTTCCTGGGTTCAAGCAATTCTCCTGCCTCAGCCTCCTGAGTATAGCTGGGATTACAGGCCCCCGCCACCATGCCCAGCTAATTTTTTTGTATTTTTAGTACAGATGGGGTTTCACTATTTGGTTAGGCTAGTCTTGAACTCCTGACCTCAGGTGATCCACCTGCCTCAGCATCCCAAAATGGTGGGATTACAAATGTGAGCCACCGCCCCCAGCCCGAGCAATCAAGTTTTTAATAATCCTTGGAAAATTGTCTTTTTAAATACAAGACAATTGTCTTTTTTGCTTGATATTTTTCTACTTTCTGCATCTGGAAACTCCTATTAGATGTGTGTTCAATACTAACCCCATGATCAACTTTTCTTTTATATTCTTTATCTCTTCTTTTTGTGCAATCCTTTGGATAGTTACCAGGTAGCTGTGCTCCAGTTCACTAATCAATTACTAAGCTATATTTGTCTATAATTTAACCCATCTATTCAGTTTTAATTTCAATACAAAAGTTTTTCATTTCTCCAAGTTGTACTTGCTTCCTTTTAAATCTACCTAGTGTCTCTTTACAGAGTCTTGCTCTTTCCATGTGATTCCTGTATCTTATCTTCTTTCATCCTTTTAATCATTTTTCAAAACTACTTACTTTATTATCTTTTAAAGATCATTCTATAAAAATCAAAATTTTGGAAATGTAATTATATTGTGCTTGATAAATCTTTGAATAGTGGATTATTTCTCTATGTGGTTTGAAATTTAACTATAAACTCATTTTCAAGGGGTTTTTTTCCCTTGTGAGTTTGCTGAGTTATGGAAGTGTGTTACATAGTGGCTTTATATCTGCATCTGCCAGGCACAAGAAGGATTTAATTGTCCCAGCTCGGCTTTTATACTAACATCTCCTCTTCAAGTTAATGCAATAAGAATAGGATAAATTCAGATGAAAAAGCCTGAACATGGGGGAGACATACATTCCCTTACAACTTCCCTGAAGATATTTTAGTTTCCCCTTTCACTGAGGAGTAGCTCCACCAGAGCCGTGGCTTGATTTAGGTACTCAGTTCAGTTTCTGGCAACCTCCGCTTCCCGGGTTCAAGCAATTCTCCTGCCTCAGGCTCCCAAGTGGGATTTCAGGTGCCCACCACCATGCCTGGCTAATTTTTTATATTTTTAGTAGATACTGGGTTTCACCATGTTGGCCAGACTGGCCTCGAAGTCCTGACCTCAGATGATCCACCCGCTCAGCCTCCCAAAGTGCTGGGATTATAGGCATGAGCCACTGCACCCGGCCATATCTTCTATTCTTACAGTGTTAAAAGCCAGGAAACTAGTCTATAGATTATATATCCTACTTTGATATTTCCCTGGCTAATGCAGCAGGTTTACAGGTCCGGTCTTTAGTTCCTCTTTTACTTTTGGCACCCAAGAACACCATTTCTATGTCTTTGTAGTAGAAAAGGAGTGGCAGAGATCTTCGCTGGTTCATTCTGCCATGATGCTAAAATTGTCAGTCCCCCTGCATTACTGCTTCATTTATGTAACTAATTCCTTCATTTCTCCATTTGCTTCTGGGAACCTTACTCCATTCATGGCTATGGTGCCATCTCTGTCTAGCCTAGAATCACAGTACATCATTCAGCCACTCTACTTCCTACAACCTCACATTGTAGACTTCTTTTATTCTGCCTCATCCACCTTGAAATCATTCCAGGTTGGATCTATCCAAACATCCTCTCTCTTCACCACACCCACGAGAAGCATGGTGCATGGTGCAAGCATGGACTTTGGAGTAAAACAGAGCTGATTTTGAGTCTCAGCTCTTTGTATCTCTCTTTTCTAGTTGGGTAACCATGGACAAGTTGTTTAAATGATCTAAGCCTCCATTTTCCCTCCAGTAAAATGTAAATGATAATATTTATCTCAGAGTTATTGTGAGAATAAAATAATGAAGGTAATGCATTTAGCATAGCTCTTGGCACAGTTAATAAATAGTAGCTATGATAAGGTTCTGTAGAAAATCTTCAACTGATCCTTCACAGATTTTTTTAACTTCAGCCAGACCCTCTGTGAGGTCTGGAAACCTTTCATGTGCTGCCTTTACCATTCCCCACAGCTGCTCCTGCAAATGTGCAACATTTTCTTCAAGCCATGGCCCACCAGCAGCCAACTTTGCTTCCTATTTCAATACTGAGAGTACCAGGTGGTTTCACCACCAACTTTCCGCCCCCATGTGTGATTTGACTAGAACTTGGTCTTTTATCTCACACAAAAATGTTTCAGTATATGCCATGCGCCAGACAGTGTACTAGGCCCTGGGGCTACATTAGTGAACAAAAGAAACACATTTCTGCCCTAGATAGTTTACATTCTACTAGGAAGAGAAAAACAACAAAAAGCGTAACTGAGTCAATTATATTGTATCTTACAAAGTCATAAGTGCAAGAAAGAAAAGTAAAGTGCTGCCAGGAGTGGTGGCTCATGCTGTAATCCCAGCACTTTGGGAGGCCAAGGTGGGTAGATCACCTGAGGTCAGGAGTTCAAGACCAGTTTGGTCAACATGGCAAAACCCTGTCTCTACTAAAAATACAAAAAAGTTAGCCAGGCACCTGTAATCCCAGCTATTCAGGAGGCTGAGGCAGGGAGAATTGCTTGAACCCGGGAGGTGGAGGTTGCAGTGAGCTGAGATCATACCACTGCACTCCAGCCTGAGCAACAGAGACTCTGTCTCAGAAAAATAGTAATAATAAAAATGAAAAGTAAAGTGCTGGCAGGATTACAATTTTAATAGGGCCATCAGGAAAGGTCTCAGTGAAAAGGTGGCACTGAATAAAGAAGGTGAGAAAGTGAGGAAACAGTAAGTGCATGGCCCTTGTGAAAAAGTGCTTGGAATCTTTGATAAAAGCCACGAGGCCAGGATGGCTGAGGAAATATGAGTCAGGTAGAGAGATAGGAGGTAAGGTCGGAGAAGCAATGAAGGACCTGACTGTGTAGGGCCTTGCAGTCCACTTCCAGGATGTCAACTTTCATTATGAGTGAGATGGAGAGTATTTGAAGTGTTTTCAGTAGAGGAGTATGAAATGTGATATGCCAAATAGCATTACCCTGGTTCACAGCTCTAAGATGGAGCAGGGAAGCCATTCTAAGGATGACCTGCAACCTTGAAAAACAAAAAACAGGGCCTCAGTTTGAACTTTTCAACTAGACGGAACCTCCATGGCCACAACATCCTGAAAAGCAGCTGAAGTTTTCTAGCACGGCACTCCTAAACAACCACAACCAGCGACTACAGACTCATGTACTAAGCCAGCCACCTCTACCCATGATCATTCTTTCAATTATCATGTAACCACCCTCAGCATCCAAAATCCTTACTCTCCTTCCTCTCTTCAGAACACAATTTGGCCTATAGCTGAATCTGTGTCTTGTGAATTGCAATTCCTAGGACCCTAATAAATGCTTTGTTTCCTTGCTTTGCAGTAAGATCTTTCATCTCGTTTGGTTGATATGAAATGGTGTCATAAGTGGGATGCAAGCCACTCTCTTCCTCTGTGTTCCAGTGCTGCCATGGATTCAAGCATGGTACTTGCAGGAACCCCTTATGTTCCATTGCTTCCCTGACAGCCTCAAACCCTATTGGAGAGTCCTCTCATTTTCCTGAATCTCCCACCTTAGTTGAGGTTGAAGCCTTTATTGGGTAGCCTTTGTTGCCAGCTGTCAACAAAGAAAATTTTCCCTTTTTGGTGAGTATTCATGAGCCTTTTTGCTTCTGATGGTATAGGTGCTGTTACCTCCTTTCTTGAACCTCTGTTTGTTTTTTGCACAAACATTATGGTCATTCATTTCGTAAATTTCATTCTTGGTGGACCATTATCACTGAAAGTGATTTGGAATTACAATTGCCAACCTGAGGCTCTTTTAATATCCAAAACTTATTTTCCTTCACAATTACAGGGCTGAAATGAAAGAATAAAACAGCCCAAGTGGGACACCTCCCTTAATTGGGTTTCTTGAGGCATCTAAAAGACTCCAGAGATCTAAACTAGCATCCCTAAGAGATAACAATGCCAAAGTAGCTTTAAAATTTTTCTGAATTAAAATAGAATTCAAAAGTTTCTAAAAATAAACAACTATGGAACCAAGCCTACCTCTATCTATTGGTTTTCGTCCTGTGTCACCTCCCCTGCCTAGCCTTACCCCTCCCATTCCACCACCTGCACCCTTTTACTTATGTGGTAAAAACTTACTCTATACCTGGACAAATTATCTCCTGGTCTTTCCATAAAGAGGCTTATTGGATTGGGTCATTATTGGAATAGCTACACCATTAGGATTTCTCACCTTCTGTGGCCAACAGATGGATCCTTTAGAAAGACTCCCATATTTGAAAAGTTTTTAGAGATCTCTCTTTTTAAATGATTGCATTATTTGTATTTACAGGAGGATCAAATTTTTTTAAAAGACACATGATAGTGTTACAGCTAGCCTTAGAAATTATCTTGACAAAATTAAAGAGCAAAAATTATGAGCTAAAACTAACTTAAAATTCTTGTATGCTCTCAGAACAGGGTTCTCTGAAGAAAAAAGTTCTCATATGTTCAAACTGCCTGCTCTGTCAGCAAGGCATGGTGGCACATGCCTATAGTCCCAGCCACTTGGGAGGCTGAGGTGGGAGGATCAACTGAGCCCAGGAGGTCGAGGCTGCAGTGAGCTAAGACCACACTACTGCACTCTGGCCAGGATGACAGAGGGAGATCCTGTCTCCAAAGTTTTTTTTTAGACAGTCTTGCTCTGTCACCCAGGCTGGAGTGCAGTGGCACAATCTCAGCTCACTGCAACCTCCATCTCTGCAGTTCAAGCAATTCTCCTGCCTTAGCCTCCTGTGTAGCTGGAATTACAGGGGCCTGACACCACACCCAGCTAATTTTTGTATTTTTAGTAGAGACAGGGTTTCACTATATTGGTCAGGCTGGTCTCGAACTCCTGAACTCAGGTGATCCACCTGCTTTGGCCTCCCAAAAGACTGGTATGATAGGCATTGAGACACTGCACCCAGCCTCTAAAGTACACACACACACAAAAAAACCTGCCTCCTTTGGATTTCCTGCAGGATTTATTTACCAAAAAAAAAAAAAAAAAAAAAGGCACCCTCTCTGTGGCCTATGGTTAGAATTCAGTACTTTTCACTGCCACGGCACAGTTATGGTTTAATATTTATGTGACTCATGACTTTTTGGGCTACTCATTTGTTATTGATGATTTTTCCTTCCAGAGATAGCTTTTGATGTCCTGTCTTACTCTTTTAATCTTTCGTCCGAGATGCACATAGAAAAACTTTCCTTTTTTGTTTGTTTGTTCGTTTGAGATGGCATCTTGCTCTGTCGCCAGGCTGGAGTGCAGTGGCACGATCTCAGCTCATTTTGACCTCCGCCTCCTGGGTTCAAGCGATTCTCCTGCCTCAGCCTCCCAAGCAGCTGGGACTACAGGTCCAGCTAAATTACCACGCCCAGCTAATTTTTTTGTATTTTTAGTAGAGATGGGGTTTCACCATGTTGGCCAGGATGGTCTTGATCTCTTGAGCCCTTGGGCCCAGCCTTGAATATCAGCTTTTCATTAGGTTGATTTCTGACTGTAGAGTTCTTTAAAAAAATATTTTCAAATTGCTTATTTTCAGATTTTAGCCAGAATAAGTAGCCAATAATCCTGGCTTTTAATCTGTTTTTCTTTTTTTGAGACACGGTCTCACTCTGTTTACCCATGGTCTTCCCATGTTGCCAAAGCTGGTCTCAAACTCCTGAGCTTAAGCAATCCTCCTGCCTTAACCTACCAAACTGCTGAGACTACAGGAATGAGCCACAGTGCACAGCTAATTATTTTTGTTATTGTTGTTGTTTTTAACAAACGTACCTCCCAAGTGACTCACCAAAAGCAAAAACCTTAACCAACATTATAACTTAAACATGGACGCATGAAGTATTTCCAAAGAAGTGCAAAGCAGTCCTCACAAGACCCAGCAGTATCCCGAAAGACAGCTTAAATCCCAGCACTTTGGGAGGCCAAGGCAGGTGAATCACCTGAGGTCGGGACTTCCAGATCAGCCTGACCAACATAGAGCAACCCCATATCTACTAAAAATACAAAATTAGCCAGGCATTGTGGCACATGCCTGTAATCCCAGCTACTTGGGAGGCTGAGGCAGGAGAATCGCTTGAACCCGGGAGGTAGAGGTTTCAGTGAGCCAAAATCACACCATTGCTCTCCAGCCTGGGCAACAAGAGCAAAACTCAGTCTCAAAAAACAATAATAAAAAAATAAAAGCTGATATTCATGCTATAAGTTTTTGTGGGGTTTTTTTTTTTTCCCCCAAGGCCTTTCTGTTTTTTCTCTTTTGGATTCTGTTTCTGGGAACTTTTTTAGTCAACTGAAACCCCTTTTTAATTGTGTTCAGCTTCCTTTCTTGGCATAATTTTGCTTTAAAAAAAAGCAAAATTTCACTGGCCATTTGGAAAGCTTTAAATCTCCAAATTGGCTCCCTAAAGGCTTGTTCTTCCATCTCCTTCCACTTCTACTGCTCCTTCTTTTTTGCTATTTCCGATTCCACGTGAAGAGATCTAGGGGAACTTTCAGTGGCCCTGAAACCACTTTCCTTGAGCCACACAGAAAAAGGCACCACACCTCGTTTTTGGGATTCTCTGTTTTCCTTATGGAGTTCCAGCACTGTGGCAAGATCCTCTCCAGGCTAAAGCTCTGCTCTCTTTTGCATTGACCTCTCAAATCCCTCTGGCTTTTGAAGGTACCAGGGATTCCTTTGTACTGTGAGAGAAGGCCTGATATTTGTGCAATGGCCGGTCATCACTAGCAAGGGCTGCAGTTTTGGAGGTGGCTGACAGCCGTTGTTTGCAGTGAATAGTTAGTACTGCAGGGCAATACTTGTTTCATTGCAAGTTTAGATAAGAAAAGTGAGGTTTGAACACTTGGAGGCTATGGGAACACCTGCCACGAAGGGATAAAACTGGGCCAGGAGCGGTAGCTCACACATGTAATCCCAGGACTTTGGGAGGCCAACGCGGGTGGGTCACTTGAGATCACGAGTTCAAGACCAGCCTGGCCAACATGGTGAAACCCCATCTCTACTAACCATACAAAAGATTAGCCTGGTGTGGTGGCAGGCACCTGTAATCCCAGCTACTCAGGAGGCTGAGACAAGAGAATCGCTTGAACCTGGAAGGCAGAGGTTACAGTGAGCTGAGGTCATGCCACTGCACCCCAGCCTAAGCAACAAGGATAAAACTCTATCTCAAAAAAAAGGCTTCTGTGGGGAATGGGCACTGATCCCAGACTGGGCTGATAGGTGCTGGGTCACCCTTTGAGTGAGGCGCACCGTGAAAGTGTTGTACAGCCCAGTCCCATGGCGTTTCTCTTTTGGGGGGTCTGGGATCCAGTGCAAAATGTGATCCTTGATTTCTGAGGATCTAGATGCTCTGCCTTCCAGCTGTGTCTGCTTTTCACACATATAATATTAGGCCCTGGAAGCGGCAAATGCTTTGTTGACCCTATTAGTTAGTGGGCTTTGCCCTGAGCCTAGTATCCCAGTTAGAAAGTAAAGACTGAATTAGAAGTCACATGTCTAACTAGACTGGTTTACCAAGTATTACTTTCTGGCATCCAGTTGTTTATTTTGAAAAGGTTTCTCACTGGTCTCTAGGCTTATCTGTATGTTTCCTTCTAAAACGCTGCAGCAAATTCCTGTGATTTTGTATTACCTTGGCATCCATTTGTAATAATCCTCTAACGCACCCAAACTCCTTCTTGAAATGCTTACATTCTCTCTGTGCATTTTGAGATGGCTTTGGCTATGTGGGCCGGAGAAACTTCAATTGTCCCAGTTGAGGAGACACAACTTAATCCAACTGTTTCTTTAAACGGTTAAATCACAGCAAATTTTTACCTGTCTCCTGGCTAAAAATTTTAAATCAAAGCTATAAACTCTTTGTGTTTTTCTGTATATACATGTATGTATATACATGCGTTAGTACATTGTCTGTGTTAGTACATTGTCTACATGGTACCAAATTGATTTATTAATAAATGAGTACTCATAAATAGCCTAAATGCTTTCTTTTTTTTCCTTTTTTGAGATGGAGCTTTGCTCTTGTCATCTAGGCTGGAGCGCAATGGCACAATCTCAGCTCACTGCAACCTCCACCTCCCAGGTTAAAGCGATTCTCCTGCCTCAGCCTCCTGAGTAGCTGTAGCTGGGATTACAGGTGCCTACCACCATGCCTGGCTAATTTTTGTAATTTCAGTAGAGACAGAGTGTCACCACGTTGGCCAGGCTGGTCTCGAACTCCTGACCTCAGGTGATCCACCTGCCTCAGCCTCCCAAAGTGCTGGGATTACAGGCATGAGCCGCCATATCTGTCCCCAAATGCTTTTCAAATTCACATGACTTTAGTAATCTTTGGTAAATAAAGCTGGTTTTAAAATTAGGTTTTGAGCCTTTAGATTTGGGGTTCTAGACAATGCCTATGGTGAGGTCTGGAGACATGCATATCTACAGCACCTGAGCCACTGTTTCAGGGCAGAGCCAAGGTCAATACATACTCCCTGGCCCAGCTGTGCCTCCTGGCCATGCTGGGAGAGGTTAGCTCCTATCCGCACTGTCTTCACAGCTCTGTCCTCACGCCTAGGCTCTGTATCTGGTACATAATAATTCAAACTGCTTACTTCCTAGGTTTTTCACTAGAAGTTAGGGTCACTAAGAATTCAAACTGTAGTTAAAACTACTAGATATAAGAGAAGTGATTCTGTGTGCAGATTGGACAAGGAAAGTAGAATGTGTCATTAGAGGATTATTTTTAAAAACATAACTATGTGAGGTTAAAGGAAAAGTAATTTTGTCTAGTTTAGAGGTTAATTCAAGGTTGTTTAAATGGAAGGCATAAAAGAGAATGATATTGAATAGACATTTCTCAAAAGAAGACATACGAATGGCAAATAGGTATATGAAAGGTGTTCAACATCATTGCCCATCAGATAAATAAAAATCAAAACTACAGCGAACACTGGGTATGGTAGCTCATGCCTATAACCCACACTTTGGAAGGCCAAGGAGGGAGGATCTCTTGAGCCCAGGAGTTTGAGACCAGTCTGGGCAATACAGGGAAACTCCATCTCTACAAAATTTTTTTAAAAAAATAGCCAGGCCTGGTGGTACATGCTTGTAGTCTCAAGTACTCAGGAGGCTGAGGCAGGAGGATCACTTGAACCTGGAAGGTCAAGACTGCAGTGAGCCACGATTGCACCACGGCACTCTAGCCTGGGTAACAGAGTGGCAACCTGTCTCAAAGAAATGCAAAAACAAAAAACTACAGTGAGATATCATCTCAACCTAGTTTAAATGGCTTTTATTCAAAAGACAGGCAATAACAAACGCATACTGGTGAGGATGTAGAGAAAGGGGAAACCTCATACACTGTTAGTGGGAGTGTAAATTACTACAACCGCTATGAGGAACAGTACAGAAGTTCCTCAAAAAACTAAAAATAAAGCTACATATGATCTAGCACTCCCACTGTTAGCTATATAGCCCAAGGAAAGGAAATCAGGATATTGAAGAGATACCTGGACTCCCATGTTGACTGCAGCACTATGCACAGTAGCCAAGATTTGAAATCAACCCAAGTGTCTATCAACAGGTAAATGGATAAATACGCTACATATCCACAGTGGAGTACTAGTCAGCCCTAAAATAGAATGAGATCCTGCCATTTGCAACAACATGGGTGGAACTGGGGGACATTATGTTAAGTGGAATATGCCAGGCACAGAAAGACAAACTTCTCATGTTATCACTCATTTTGTGGGAGCTAATAATTAAACCAACCGAACACATGGAGATAGAGAATAGAATGATGGTTACAGGAGGCTGGATGGGGTAGTGGGGTTATAGAATAGGTATAGTTAATGGGTACAAAAGTATAGTTAGATACAATGAATAAGATATAATATTTGGTAGCACAACAGGGTGACTACATGCAGCAATAATTTGTCGTACGTTTTAGAATAATTGAGGAAATACAATTGGAATGTTCATAATACAAGGAAATGATGAATGCTTGAGGTGATGGATGCTCCATTTACCCTGACATGTTTATTACACATTGCATGCCTGCATCAAAATATACCCCATAAATGTGTGTGTGTGTATGTGTGTGTATATATATATATGTATAGATAGATATATATACACACACATATATATATACACACATATATATATCTCCTGTGTATCCATAAAAATTAAAATTTAATAAGTTTTTTTAAAAGAAAAATAGATAAAACTGAGTGGGGCTGGGCGTGGTGGCTCACACCTGTAATCCCAGCACTTTGGGAAGCCGAGGCAGGTGGATCACCTGAGGTCAGGAGTTCAAGACCACCCTGACCAACATAGTGAAACCTTGTCTCTACTAAAAATATCGAAAATTAGCTGGGTGTGGTGGCGGGCACCTGTAATCCCAGCTACTCGGGAGCCTGAATCAGGAGAATCACCTGAACCCGGGAGACAGAGGTTGCACTGAGCCAAGATCATGCCATTGCACTCCAGCCTAGGCAACTGAGCGAGACTCCATCTCAAACAAACAAGTAAACAAACAAAATTGGATGGATGTAGAGAATTGTTGGGGAAAAGAGAATGGAAAAAATCTATAAGAAGTTATAAAACAGTTGCGGAAATACCATCTTGTGTGGTCAAAGCTGACAGATTTGTTTATAAGATTTTATTAAAATTCGCTTTAAATCAAGTGTTTTAAAACTTTGATATCTGACAAACTACTCAAAAGAAGATTTCAAGTTCTAAATTATTTTGACTTCAAACTAACTTTTGGACATTCCAAAAAGAGCCCCTGGAACTCCAAGAGAGACATATTGGGCTTATGGTATGTTAAAATCATATAGAAAGCATTGTCAAATTTAGAAATGGTGTTTAATTTTCTTTGAGTTATATTTGTATAAATGTGTTAATATATGTTCCAAAATTGTATGAAAGTCCTAAAATTCTGATATGTCTTGGTAAATTCCTTCATTATGATGCTTTTTTTCTAAAAGCTCTTTGGAAATCCTAAGGTGGTACATTTTCAAGGAGGTTCCTGAAAAAGCCTCTGAAATGTACTCTTAAATACAGACCTCTGTTTATGACCTTGAGATTATTCAACTGGACTGGGAAAAAAAAAAAAAAAAAACTCCAATGAAAAAACTGGACTTATAAGATTGCAAACCTGACATCATGCAGAACAATAATTAATTACATAGGACTAACCTGATAAAGGACTGAAATGATATTTATGACTTTTTGCTTGAAACATTCTTTTATTTATTTATTTAGAGATAGTGCCACTTCATTTTTTTATTTACCCAGTCCAGTTGAATAATCTCAAGGTCATAAGCAGAGATCTTGCACTGTCACCCATACTGGAGTGCAATGGTGCGATCTCGACTCACTGCAACCTCAGCCTCCCGGGTTCATGAGATTCTCCTGCCTCAGCCTCCCAAGTAGCTGGGATTACAGGCTCACACCACCACACGTGGCTAATGGTGTACACCACCACACCTGGCTAATTTTTTGTATTTTTAGTAGAGAGAGACGGAGTTTCACTATGTTGGCCATACTGGTCTCAAACTCCTGCCCTTGTGATCCGCCCACCTCAGCCTCCCAAAGTGCTGGGATTACAGGTGTGAGCCATTGCACCCAACCAGGGCCACGCCGTATTGTCCAAGCTCGTCTCAAACTTCTGAATTTGAGCAATCCTCCCACTTCAGCCTCCTAAGTAGCTGGGATTATAGACATGCTGCTGATTGTTTTGTTTTGTTTTCCAGAGTTAAAACAAAAACAAAAACTTAGGCCATGTGCAGTGGCTCACGCTTGTAATCTTAGCAGTTTGTGAGGCTGAGGTGAGCAGATCACCTGAGGCTGGGAGTTTGAACCAGCCTGACAAACATGGAGAAACCCCATCTCTACTAAAAAGACAAAAATTAGCAGGTGTGGTGGTGGGAACCTATAATCCCAGCTACTCGGGAGGCTGAGGCAGGAGAATTGCTTAAACCTGGGAGGAGAAGGTTGCTGCTAGCTAAGATCGCGCCTCTGCACTCCAGCCTGGGCAATGGAGCCAAACTCCGTCTCAAAAAAAAAAATCTTTTTCTCCTAAGATATTTATAGCTTACAGTAATTGGGAAAGTATACTTTTGTGAACAAAATGGAAACATTTACTGTTCTCTCTAAGAGATATGGTCAAAATTTGGAAACCATTTAATGAGTATTTTTATTTTATGGCAATATAGATATTTGAATACATTCAATAAGAATCTATTTTCTTCTGTGATAGAACACAATGAGAGACACTGGTTATTTTACTAAGGCTTTGACTGGAAAGTCGTATTTTCATACGTGATCAGGCTGCTTTAAGGAATTGAGACTGACTTTAAAGGCAATAGACTTGGAAAAAGGCTGTCCTGGTTCTTTGTTTCTACAGTTCCTTTAAAGGATTTTTGATACTAGGGCAAGTAAAGAATGTCACATTCTAACAGGCCCAGGAACCTCAAGAAATTTTGGGGACCTTGAGAAGAGAGGAACTCATTCAGTTTGTATAGTTGTTACAGGTACAATCTAATGGAAAATCCTTGGCTTGGCTTCCTAGCCTTGAGAGGCTTTTAAAAATATAATCTGAGATTCTTATGGAAAAAGCCCCTGCAAAGCCAATTTATAGAGAGCCTACATAGCCAATCACTACTGCTGCTTTACTTTATGCAAATAATCAGGCCATGTGTAATAAGACTAAAATTATTCTGCAAATAAATTGGTTCTGCCATGATTTATCTTTGTTAGGAATGGGGGACTAGAGATCGAAAAATTATGTTTCAGAAGAAAATTATAGTACACCTGTTGTTAGCTTCTAGCACTGACCATTGTTTCTATTACTTGCCTACAGTTCAGACTGAATTTTGAATTCCTTCCTGGTTACAAGTCTCCAAACTAATGTTTCCAAATTTTTATTCCATTTTTCTGACTTGGACTTACTGAAATTGCTACTCTCTTTTTCCTGAGGGCCTGCAAGTTGAAGCTCATGTATAAACAACTTTGTGATATACAAATTACAGACCAGAAAAGCTGTCAGATTGCCACTGCTTATTTTCACTTTAGCTGTGAATGCTTTGAGTTTAACATCAAGACACCTCAACTGACAGCCCTCCAAACTCTAAAGAAACTGGTTTACACTGTTCCAAACATTAACCTTTGTGTTTCTTCTGTGTGAGAGCCTGTCTGCAACGCCATCTCCTGAAATGAGATACAGCTGTTTAATGGGGCTGGCCTATTTCCAGAAATGGGGGACTGGGTTAATGGGATCCTTTGCCACTCAGCTGTTAACTCAAATATTCTCTCCACAGCCACCAACTCAGCTTTTATTGCGTGAAACATCTAGGGAAGGTTCATATGGAAATGTTGTGGTGCAGAAAATGGATTCCCCAAAAATATGGTGCTCTGGCATGCTGAGTGCTTTTGAAAAGTGAAAGGCCTCAGAAATAAGCCCCAAAATCAAGGTCCCTCTAATTCTGTCTTTCCCTCTCTCTCCGAGGGCATAGAAGGTCTCCCTCTGGAATTCCTTTATCTGACCAAGAAAGCTTCTTACCAAAAGAAACACAATCGCCTTCTATCTCCTTCCTGAAATCTCATCATCTATTTCAGGAAAGAAGACTAAAGAATGACCTTTACACTGGGTTAATCAAATGTATGCCTTTCCTGATGTACAGCTAATTGCCACAGACTAATACAGGCCTCCTTACGAAAATGGCTCCCTTGTTACTCAAACTTGGCCAATTTCTGTACATTATCTTTTGACAACTCCCCTCTGTGGGACAAGCCACTCTAGAAACAGACATTTCTAGCTCCAAAGAAAATATATAACAAATCTGTGACCAACCAATAATAATTGATCAGCAATTCTGCCTCCTGTCAGATCTTGATCAAAACGAGGGAATGCAAAATGTGATATACAAAATGGCGTCACTCTGGTTCAGACATCTAAAATTAAATCAGGGCTGGGTGCAGTGGCTGACGCCTGTAATCTCAGCACTTTGGGAGGCCAAGGCAGGAGGATTGCTTGAGCTCAGGAGTTGAAGGGCAACATCGTGAAACCTCATCTCTACTAAAAATAAAAATTAAAAAAAATTCAGTTTGGTGTGATGGCATGTGACTGTAGCTCCAGCTACTCAGGAGGCTCAAGTGGGAGGATCACTTGAGCCTGGGAGTTCAATGCTTCTGAGAGCTGCGATCACACCACTATACTCCAGCCTGGGTGACAGAGTGAGACCTTGTCTCAAAAATAAATAAATAATTAAATCAAATTAAATTGGGAAGTCATTCTAAGAAGTACCACTTCCATAAAACCTGCAACTCTGAAAATAAAAAAACCCAGAAACTTGCCTTGAACCTTTGAACTGTGCCAAATCCCCATGACCAAAGCATCTTGGAAAATAGATAAATTTTGACAGCGCTGTAACTCCTGAACAGCTACAACCAATGAACTATGGACTCATGTACTAAGCCAGCCTCCTCTACCAACAATAATTCTTTCAAAACAACTAGCGTAATCACCCTCAGCATCTTTTAAAAAATTGCTACTACTCTTTCTTTTTCAGAACATAATTTGGCCTTTGACCACATCTGTTTCTCCTGAATCACATTTCCTAAGACCTCAGTAAGTGTCTTACTGCTTTACTGTCCAGTCTTTCACCACTTCTTGATTAACAAGAATAACATAAGAAACTTACATTTTAATGGCGTCATTTTGCTGATGTGTTGAGTATTAACTGAAGACAGGCAAAAGAAGACTCAGGGAGACTAGTTAGCAGATTATGGAAATAATCCAAGCAAGAGATGTTGATGACTTGCATCAAGGCAGTAGTCATAAAAATGGAGAGAAATGATCAAATTGTGTGTGTGTGTGTGTGTGTGTATTCGTGATAGGGTCTTGCTATGTTGCCCAGGCTGGCCTCAAACTTCTCGACTCAAGCAATTCTTCTACCTCTGCCTCCTGAGTAGCTGGAAGCTGGAACTACAGGTGTGCACCACCATACACGGTAGATTCTGTAAATATTTTACAGAAGGTGCCAATAGCATTTGTTAATAGACTGAATATGGGATGGGAGAGAAATCTAGGAATAAAAGATGATTTCAGGGCTTGTGCCTAAGCAACTAGAAGGATCCCATTGAATTAGTTCAGAAAGACTGAAAGGAGCATATTTTTATGGGGAGTATAGAGATGATCAGGAATTTAGTCTGGGACATGTTACATGTAAGATGCTCACTTGATATCCAATGGAGATGTCAAATAAGTAGTTGGAGTCACCTCAAGATTGGAATATATTACTAAGGGAGAAAGTGCAGACAGAAAAGAGAATAGTTCCAAAGACTGTAGAGGGGGCAGCAAGAATGATTAAGAAAGGAGGCTAAAGAATAGTGGCAAATGAGGTGGGAAGGTAATTGGGAGTGTGTGGTGGTATTCTTGAGGTCAACTGAAGAAAAGACTTCAAGGAGGAGGCAATGATCGACTCAAATGGCACTATTATATAAAATGAGAATGAAGAATTGATAATTTGTTGCAGCAACACAGAGGTCATTTATGACCTTGACAAGACTTGTGTTGACCAGTGAGATTGAAAGCTTAACTGTAGTGAACTTAAGAAAAACGACTCAACAGATGCTTGTATGCAGATGTTCATGGCAGCAGTATTCACAATAGCCCAAAGTGGAAACAACCCAAGTGTCCATCAACAAGAAAATGGATAAACACAATGTGTTATATGCATACAATGGAATATTACTCAGCCATGAAAAGGAATGAAACTCTGACTCATGCTACCACAGAGACAAACCTTGAAAACATTATGCTATATGAAAGAAGCCAGACACCAACGAATAAATATTGCATGATTCCACTTATAGAGGTACCCAGCGTAGTCGAATTCAGAGACAGAAAGTAGAATGGTGCTACTTGGGGCTGAGGGTCAGGGGAGAACGGAAGCTATTGGTTAAGGGGTATTCAGTTTCTGTTTGGAATGAAAAATTCTAGATATGGATAGTGTTGATGGTTGGACAACATTGTGAATGTAATTAGTACCCCTGAATTGTATATTTGAAAACAGTTAAAATGGTAAATTCTGTTATATATATTTAACCACAATAAATTGGCTGGGCATGATAGCTCATGCCTGTAATTCCAGCACTTTGCAAGGCCGAGATGGGAGGACTGCTTGAGCCCAAGAGTTCGAGACCAGTCTGGGCAACATA
>NW_016107315.1:14522507-14560480 GCF_001604975.1 Cebus imitator
CCTCTAAAAAAAAAAAAACAGAATTGAAAAATAAAAATTGAAAACAACATAGACAAATCTTTCATGAAGTTTTGTTGTAAAGAGTCGGTGGAACAAAGAAATGAGGCAATAGTAGAAGAGGGAAAGGGATCAAAAATGATTTTGTTTTCAGAGGGGTGAAATTACAAGCTATTTTACACCAATTGAAATGATCCAAGAGAAAAGAAAGGATAATGCAAGAGAGAGGAGGGTAACTCCAGCAGTGCCGCCGAGTAAGGGAGAGCAGAAGGGGCCCGGTGCTGAGTGGCAGTGGTCTTTGCTAGCAAGAGAGAAAGGGGAAGTCTGTGGTGACAAATGCTGGGAACATGAGATTCTCTACCAACTTGATAGGGGGAAGGCAGAGGCCATAGACCAACATGCTGAGGAAAAAGGGATAGGCAGTGGAGATAGACAGTTTGTCAGAATTCTGCTCTGACTGCTTTTATTTTCTCTCTGAGTAATGACCCTCCATGATGTCCATGTCCTAAACCCAAGATCTGTGACTGTGTTACCTTACATGGCCAAAGGGACTTGGCAGATGTGATTAAGGGTAAGGACCGTGAGATGAGAAGATTTTGCTGGATTAACAGGGTAGACCCAATCTAATCACATGAGTCCTTAACAGTGGAAGAGGACGATGAAGTACTGAAACATGCTACAGCATGGATGAACCTTGAAAGCACACCAAGTGAAGAAAGCCGGGACAAAAGAACACATACTGTGTGATTCATCTACATGAAAAGGCCAGAAGAGGAATATCCATACAGGCAGAAAGCAGATTAGTGGTTACCAAGGGTTAGGAATGAGTGATGGGCAAGAATAAAAGATAACTGCTAAAGGGCACAGGGTTTCTTGGGGATGATGAAAATGTTCCAAACTTGGTTCTGGTAATGGATGGATATACAACTCCATGAATATACTAACAACTATCAAATTGTACACTTTAAATGCATGAATTGGCTGGGCGTGGTGGCTCAAACCTGTAATCCCAGCACTTTGGGAGGCCAAGGTGGGTGGATCACTTGAGGTCAGGAGTTGGAGACCAGCCTGGCCAACATGGTGAAACCCCATCTTAAAACTAAATTAAAAAATTAAAAAAATATAAATGCATGAATTATATGGTATGTGAACTACATCTTCACTATGGCTATTACTAAAAACAGTGGAAGGGGGCCAGGCACGGTGGCTCATGCCTGTAATCGCAGCACTTTGGGAGGCCAAAGCAGGCGGATCATGAGGTCAAGGGTTCAAGACCAGCCTGGCCAACATGGTGAAACCCCACCTCTACTAAAAATAGAAAAAACTAGCCGGGTATGGTGGCGCACACCTGTAGTCCCAGCTACTCGGGAGGCTGAGGCAGCAGAATTGCTTGAACCCAGCAGGCAGAGGTTGAAGTGAGCCGAGATTGCACCACTGCACTCCAGCCTGAGCAACAGAGTAAGACTCTGTCTCAAGAAAACAAAACAAAACAAAGAACAGTGGAAGGAGGAGGCAGAAGAACATGGTTGAGAGAAACATGATGATGGGGAAAGGGTCAGAGAGTTGTTGACTTTCAAGATGGAATAAGGAGACCATGAGCCAAGATGTGCAAGTGGCCTCTAGAAATAAGAAAAGGCAAAAAGGGCTTCTCCCTATGGTTTCCAGAAATGGACATAGTCCTGCCTATACCTTGGTTTTAACCCAGGAAGACTTCTGTCCAACTCCTGACTTCTAGACTGTGAGATAATAAATGTGTGTTGTTTTAAGCCACCACATTTGTAGTAGTTTGTATTGTTGTTTAGTTTTGTTTTGTTTTTGACAGAGTCTCACTCTGTTGCCCAGGCTGGAGTAGAGTGGCACAATCTCGGCTCACTGCAACCTCTGCCTCCCAGGTTCAGGCAATTCCCCTACCTCAGCCTCCCAAGTAGCTGGGATTACAGGGACCTGCCACCATGCTCAGCTAATTTTTTGGACTTTTTGGTATCTTTAGTAGAGTCAAGGTTTCGCCATGTTGGCCAGTCTGGTCTCGAACTCCAGGCCTCAGGTGATCCACTCACCTCGGCCTTCCAAAGAGCTGGGATTACAGGTATGAGCCACTGTGCCCGGCCTGTAGTAGTTTTTTATGATGGGCATCAACTGAGAGAGTGGGAAAGGAAGTATTGGAGGACTGACAGAAGATGACAGAAAATAGTTGTCTAAGTGCAAAAGAATGAATGAGTCAGAAAAATGTAATATAACTGCCAAACAGAATTAAAAACACACAACAAAATTGAGAACACCTTCTCCCCCATCTAGATAGCTACTATGAGAGTTCCACTTTTTATTAGAAAATATTAATTACCCCACTGTTGTACACTATTATTGTGACCCAGTGAAGATCATTTGCTGTAAGTTTGGTGAATGATTAGATCATAATCTTAACCACAAATGATTTCTGCATTGGGTCATTAGCAAACACTGTCCCCCAAAAATGAATGCAATGGGCTTTTTCAGTCTTAAAAACCGAAATAAAATAAAACAAAACTCAAGCCTTGCAAAATCACCTGTGATTATTGCTCAACCCATAAGACCCAGCTCAAACATATTCACCAACATAGAATATACTGCTAAAATAGAGTAGAGTCCCTTGAGAGGAATCCTCCCCAAACTCTTTCTCAGTGTATTAGTCAGGGTTCTCCAGAGAAGCAGAACCAGTAAGAAATCAGATATATATTTATTTAATAGGAGATATACTGAAGGCATTGTTTCAAGTGATTACGGAGGCCAAGAAGTCCCACGATGTGCTGTCGTTGGCAAGCTGGACAGCGGTTGGTGTGATTTAGTCCGAGTCAGAAGTCAGAAGGCCTGTGAGCCAAGGGAGCTGATGGAAATCCTGGTCTGGGTCCCAAGGCCTGAGAATCAGGAGCACAGCTGTCTGAGGGAAAAAGAAGATGGATGTCCCAGTTCAAGCAGAGGGAAAAAATTCACCCTTCCTTCACCTTTGTGTTCTATCCAGGTCCTCGATGGATTGAATGACACCCACCCATGTTGGTAAGGGTGACCTCTACTCAATCTACTGATTCAAATGCAAATCTCTTCCAGGATCATCCTCACCAACACACCCAGAAATAATGTGTTACCAGCTATTTGAGTATCTCTTAGCCCAGTCAGATTGACACATATTAACCATCACACTCAGGAATGGCCATGTAGGATACAAACAAGGAAGAGTCTCCTAGCAGAATCCTGAGGCAGCCATATTGAACTTAATCTACTCTTAAGTAAGTAAGTTAACAAACATATGCACATGAAGTTTGCTGGCCCTATGATTTACTTTATTGTACTCCTCCAGGAAGATGTGCTATAAGATCTGGACAAGTAACCTTTGTAGGTTGCTCTTTTCTTCTTTTCTAAAGGGTTTTTTAAAAAATTGTGCATATCTAGTTGTCTTTTATCATTTAATACTTTTTGTATCCTAGAAGTAGAACATACACAAACTTAATTCATATGAACTAAAGTGGGCTTAAGAGAAGAAAGTATAAGCATCATTTGACTAAGAAGATGGAAGACACAAATGTGTCATTCTCTCAGTTGGTCTGTTTCCAGGTGCCTCTCATAGTGTGGGCATCTAGCAGTCTGACTCCAAGTTCAGAGGCCCTAAATGCAAGCCGATGACTTCCTCTGGGGCTCAATAGAAGGATAAGCCATCTGTTCCAATGCTGCAAGGAAAATCCTCTAGGTTGGACTTACTGAGACAGAATGTCAGCCTCCAACATGGCTCATAAATGCAATATATTGTGTCTTTTAGGCAGTTTAAGAGATCTTCCATGGTAGTCTTGACTATACATAATCTTTGATTTATAACATACACATTTTAAATTTTTAGAGAATTTTCAATTTTACTAATACAGCAGAAAACAAAAATAAAAAGGCTACATGAAACCAAGTATGGAAGCAAATGGCATGTGAGACATGTTAGAACATACATGTTCTAAAGTAGATGGAAAGGGAAGGAAGGACCAAGCCAATGCAAATATTCATGATTCACTAAATATACTTGAGATACATTAAGCCCTTGACATTTTTTGAAGCCTTATATCAGCCACTCATAGTCAATACCATTCTGACCCCACTTGTACTTTGGCTCAAAAATGCAAATGAAATTGAGACCTACTCATCAGGCTTATTGATGAGATAGAGCTACTGCCATGCATATGTGTCCCTGTGTCTTTCCAATAGGCAAGTCCCTGTGTACACTGGTTCCATCCACCTTCTGTCTGTTGGATCCCCTTGCTCAAACATCACCTCTGATCCTCATAACCACACCGTCAGAAAGAAAATCTGGCACAGCAAGGGGAAAGACAGGAATATGAACATTGCATAATCCAGATTCAGGTAGTATGGTCCTTCTACCTTGCTTGTACCTTATCCAAAAAGGGTTAATCTACCTCACTCTTTCCTCTCACTTCTCGTTGAATATTTTAAATTACTTAATTAATTGTGTGATTCTAGATTCTTAGTTTGGCCTGTGGATCTTCCCCGAGATAACTTTGCCTAAGGGTCTAGGAGGTTACCATTGCCACATGGTAATTTCTCACACAACAGGAGCTGACCTTGGAACCTTTGCAAAAGATATGGCTGCATTGTTTTGAGAGCTGTTAAATTTGCCATTTAGCCCATAGATTGCAAAATTTTATACAACCACATCCAGATCTGATCAACTGAGATTCTGAAAATGAAAGATAAATGTAGTAGCTGGTCATGTCTTTTACTTGTTTTTCATTAAGTAGGCAAGGTGCCTGTTCAGTGTGGGAAAACTGCACTATGCTAGACAAGAGAATTTATGAAATTAGACTATGGAAAGAAATATGCATGTGCTCTACTATGAGACTGTTTATCTGGTGTACCTCCTTCTCCTGGAAACTGCCCCATAGCATCCATATATCTTGCATGAATGCTGTATTTTCTTATAATATTCCCATTGCTTTGATTTTAGTTGATTGGTTTAGGAATGAATACTCAAACTAAGCTAAGCCAATAAGTCTCTTCCCTGGGATTTGTAAATTTAGAACTCCCCAAAATTGAGGTTAGTTCCTTTTCAATATGTAGATTTGCATGGGGTATTCCTACAGATTTGAGTATACATGCGTACTACGTTTCATTGTGCCTCACCTTACTGCACACTGCAGATTCTACATTTTTCAAATTGAAGATGTGTGGCAACTCTGCATCAAACAAGTCTATTGGAGCCATTTTCCCGACAGCATGCACTTACTTTATGTCTCTATCACATTTTGATAATTCTCATAATATTTCAAACTTTTTCATTAATTATTATAACTCTTATCGTGATCTGTGATCAGTGAACTTTGATTATTATTGTAATTGTTTAGGGGCACCACAAACTGCACCTATATAAGACGGTAAACTTAATAAAATGTGTGTTCCTACAGATCCACTGATCAGTTGTTTCCAGTCTCTCTGCCTCTCCTTAGACCTCCCTTTTCCCTGAGACACAACAATATTGGAATTAGGCCAATTAATAACCCTATAATGGCCTCCAAGTGATCAAGTGAAAGGAAGAGTCACAATCTCTCACCTTAAATCAAATCTAGAAATGATTAAGCTTAGTGAAGACGACATATCAAAAGCTGAGATAAGCTGAAAGCTATGCTTCTTGTGACAAAACAGCCTTTGATTGGAAGGAGACACATTTAGGACTTTCATAGCTAGATAGAAGAAGGCAGTGGCTGGCTTCAAAAGACAGGCTGACTCTCTTGTTAGGGACTAAGGCAACTGGTGACTTTAAGTGGAAGCCAGTGTTCACTAACCATTCTGAAAACCCTAGAGCCCTTAACAATTATGCTCAATCTATTCTGCCTGTATTCTATAAATGAAACATCACAGCCTGAAGGAAATCACATCTGTTTACAGAATAGTTTACTGAATATTTTAAGCCCACGGTTGAGACCTACTGCTCAGAAAAGAAGATTCCTTTCAAAGTATTACTCTCTAACAGTGTAACTGGTCACCCAAGAGCATGATGAAGATGTACAAGATTAATGTTGTTTCTATGCCTGCTAACACGTCTGTTCTGCAGCCCATGGATCAGAGAGTTATTTCTACTTTCAGGTCTTATTATTTAAGAAACACATTTCAAAAGGCTTTAGCTACCATGTATAGTGATTCCTCTGATGGATCTGGGCCAAGTGAAAACATTCTGGAAAGGATTCACCGTTTCAGATGTCATTAAGAACATCTATGATTTATGGGAGGAGGTCAAAATATCAACATTAATAGGACTTTGGAAGAAGCTGATTCCGCCCCTCATGACTTTGAAGGGTTCAAGTCTCCAGTAGAGGAAGTAATTATAGATGTGCTAGAAATAGCAAGAGAACTAGAATTTGAAGTGGAGCCTGAAGATATGACTGAATTGTTACAATCTCATAATGAAACTTGAACAATAAGGAGTTGCTTCTGATGAATGGGCAAAGGAATTATTTTGTTTTTTGAGACAGAGGCTTGCTCTGTCACCCAGACTAGAGTGCAGTGGCACATTCATAGCACACTGTAACTTCAAACTCCTCAGCTAAACAATCTTCCTACCTCAGCCTCCCAACTAGCTAGGACTACAAGTGTATGCCACCACGTCTGGCTAATTTAAAAACATTTCTTTTTTTGTAGACATGGGGTCTCACTATGTTGCACAGGCTGCTCTTGAACTCCTGGTGTTGAGTAATTCCCTTACCTTGGCTTCCCTAAATACTGGGATTTATAGGCATATGCCACATGCAGTGGAAAATAGTTTCTTGAGATGGAATCTACTCAAGATAAATATAAAGGTGAAGATGCTGGGAACTTTGTTGAAATGACAACAAAGAACTTAGAATATTATATAAACTTACTTGATAAAGCAGCAGAGGGGTTTGAGAGGACTGACTCCAATTTTGAAAGACATTCTACTTTGGGTAAAATGCTATTAAACAGCATTACATGCTATAGAGAAATCTTTTGTGAAATAAAGAGTCAGTTGATGCATCAAGCTTCATTGTTGTCTCATTTCTTAAGAAATTGCTATAGCTGCCCAACCTCCAGCAACCATCATTTGCTCAGTCAGCAGCAATCAACACTGAGGCAAGACCCTCCAACAGCAAAAAGACTATAACTTGCTGAAGGCTCAGATGATCATTAGCACTTTTTAGCAATACAGTATCTTTTATTTTAAATTTTTTAGATATAATGCTCTTGTACACTTAATAGACTATAGCAGGGGTATCCAATCTTCTGGCTTCTCTAGGCCACATTGGAAAAAGAAGAATCGTTTTGGGCCGCACATAAAATGCACTAACACTAGCAATAGCTGATGTGCTAAATAATAATAATAATAATTGCAAAAGAAATCTCATAATGTTTTAGGAAAGTTTACAAATTTGTGTTTGGCACACTCAAAGCTGTCCTAGGTTGCATGTAGCCTGCAAGCCATGGGTTGGACAATCTTGGACCATAGTATAGTGTAAACATAACTTTTATATGTACTGAGAAACCATAAAAATGTGTGTGACCCACTTTATTGTGATGGTCTGGAACTGAACCCACAATATCTGTGAGGTACACCTATATTGGGATTTCAACCTGATACCTTAGGTTCTGGAGCCAGATTACTTAGATTTGAATATCAGAAGAACTCAGTAAATCTTAGCTATCTTTACTCTTTACAAGTTGAGATAAAGTATTTTCTTTTTCTTCTTCTTTTTTTTTTTTTTTTNTGAGATGGAGTCTTGCTCTGTCACTCAGGCTGGAGTGCTGTGGTGTGATCTCGACTCACTGCAACCTCCGACTCCCAGGTTCAAGCAATTCCCCTGTCACAGCCTCCCTAGTAGCTGGAACTACAAGCGCCTACCACCACACCAGCTAATTTTTGTATTTTTAGTAGAGACGAGCTTCACCTTGTTGGTCCGGCTGGTCTTCAACTCCTGACCTCAGGTGATCCACCCGCCTCAGCCTCCCAAAATGTGGGGATTACAGGTGTGAGCCACCGCATCCAGCCAAGATAAAATATTTTCTTTTTCCCAAATATGACTTCAATTCAACATTTATTTTTTGAGCATATACTATATTCCAATCATTAATCTTAGAAGAAAAATAGTAGATACGATTGCTGCCTTCATGGAACTTATGGTTTGGCGAGGAGGCAGACATTAAATGATCAGACATATGCTTATCACAAACAAGCATAACTATGAACTGCAGACATTCCCCAACTTCAGATTTTTTGACTTTACAACAGTGTAAAGCGACAAATATACCAAAGAAACTGTACTTCACATTATCTATGCAACCATTCTATTTTCCACTTTCATAAATTACATGAGACAGTCAACACTTTACTGTAAAACAGACTTTGTGTTGGATGATCTTGCCCAACTGTAGGCAAATGTAAATGTTCTGAGCACATTTAAGGTAAGCCAGGTAGGATGTCTGGTAGGTTAAATGTATTAAATGCATTTTTGGCGGGGTACAGTAGCTCACGCCTTTAGTCCCAGCACTTCCCTTTGGGAGGCCAAGGCGGGTGGATCACTTGAGGTCAGAAGTTTGAAGGCAGCCTGGGCAGTGTGGTAAAACCCCATCTTTACTAAAAATACAAAAATTAGGTGGGCATGGTGGTACATGCCTGTAACCCCAGCCACTGGGAGGCTGAGGCAGGAGAATCACTTGAACCCGGGGGGGCACAGGTTGCAGTGAGCTAAGATGGCACCACTGCACGCCAGCCTGGGTGACAGAGTGAGACTCTATATCAAATAAATAAATGCATTTTTGACTTATGATATTTTCAACTTATTATGGGTTTATTGCAATATAACCCCATCATAGGTTGAGGAGCATCTGTATAAGAAGTGTCATGAAGGTCAAACAGAGGGTGGTATGAGAGGATATAATCAGAAGACCAACCTAGTCTTCCTTAACAAAGCAATGATTGAAAGGTAAGTGCGAGTTAGGGGAAGTTGGAGAAAGCTTTCCAGATGAGGGGATATGTACAAAGGCCCTGAAATGGGAAAAACTCTGGTGACTTAGGAAATGAAAATAGGTCAGCATGGTTCGGATATAGTGAGAAAGGAGGAAAGTGGCCTGAAAGGAGGCTATAGAGATAGGGACCAAATCATGCAGGACCTTGCAAAAGGAGTAGGATCCCAAAGATTCAAGGTCTTAGGGGTCAGGTTAAGGACTTTGGATCAGGATGGTAGTGGCTGAAAGGAGAGAAGTAAGAACAATTAAGGTATGCAATTATTTGGTAAAAGGGAAAGAATCAACCATTTATCCTGCTTTCCTATATAAACAATATCACTAGGTAATCAAATAATCAAAAAGGAGCAATTTCCCTTTGTAGAAACATTGTACAATAGCTAATAAATGAAGAATGATGGAATTAAATTACCATTTAAAAACTCCTAATGAATGAATTGATCTAGATATTTCTCATCAATGGCTGCCAACAACACAAAAAGAAAGACAAGCATACATTCTATATTTCTCAGTGGAAAAGTACACTGCCACCTATGAAGTAATACTGCCAAAAATTAAATTTGAATCTGATAAAACATTTAGATCCTACTGTCAAATTACACTAAATGCAGATAAGGGAACATAAATGCTCCACAGGGATGCAGCTGACAAAATCAATTGTGGCAAACATTATAGGGCAAACAACCTAGTCCCTTTTTACAAATGCTGGGGGAAAAAAAGAGAGGAAAAACAATGCAGAGAACTTAACCGATATACCAGCCAAACGCGGCACAACTCCCCACTGAAACTGCAAAAAAGAAAAAATGGCAGAACTGTACAGACAGAAAGTAATTAAGTTAGTGGTTTGTAGGGCCAGAGTTGGGAGAAAATGGGAGTGACTGCTAACAGGTTATGTGTTTCTTTCTGGGTCATGAGAACATTATAAAATTGATTATGGTGATGGTTACACAACTCTGTGAATATGCGAAAAGCCAGTTCATTACATACCTTAAATGGGTGAATTGTATGGCATGTGAATTATATCTCAAGAAAGCTGACGTGTGTGTGTGTGTGTGTGTGTGCACGCGTGCGTGCGTGCATCTATATGGAAAAGAAGAGATCTGCGGATGGAAAGGAAATCAGCTAAGGAATGGAGTACAGTATTTCCACACAGAAGGAATAATATGTGTAGTGGAGAAAGAGCATGGCATTTTAGAAGACGTTAAAAAAAAAAACCGCCTCTGCAACTGGCATGTTTCCTGAAAGAGCATAGTTAAGAGATGAAGCTCAAGACACTGAAAGGGCCCAGATTGCGTAGTGGTGTGAAAGCCATGCTAAGGGTTTGGGGCTTTATCTTGAGAATAATAGGAAAGCATTGTTGGGTGACTTGACTGCTATGCATTACAACTCTGGCGACCATTTAGAAAAGGAGGAAGAGGGAGATTGCATTCGGGAAACCACCTAAGTGGCATTATAACTCTCCAGGCACAAGCTAGCATCATCTTATTTTAGGACAGTGGCAGTGGAGACAGACAGATTCAACAGGACTTGTTGACGGATTGGAATTGAGATGCAGTAGTAAAGTAGCAAAGTCAATCTGCTCCACTGGGTGAATGGTAAAATGCGCACACTAGAAGAGGTACAAATTTTAGGGTAAGGGAGTGAGATTAATTTTTCACATGTGTAGTTGGATGATCTAATAAGGAAGCAAGGTTGGGTAGAAAGCATTCATGCCTTAATGCTAATGCTTTCGGACTAAATAAGTTTTCGCTCAGTTCTAATGGTCTTCCACAAGGAAGTACCATCTTTTGCCAGAATTTAGTCCCCTAAACAGCTTGTGGCTGAAATATAACTCCTGGAATTTGCCTGGAATTTGAATTCCTCAGAATCATCCACACCAGGTTAATAATTAAAGGTTCCTCATACTGTCTACATTTGTTTGTTTCACCTGTGTACAGGATTCTCATTTCATAAAATCCTCCCAGCAGTATTATTTAACCTAGTGTCAAAGAAAGGTGTATATATTCCAGCAACCCATAGGCAAGTCTCTACCAGCTCAAGACGGAAAAAGGTGGGAGGCTGCAGAAGCCACAGAAACTGACCCTGCCCAGAGCCAAAACAGACAAGAGGGCTCCTGCAAAGTTAATCTTCTTTGTATTTTTTCTCACACCCTCTCCAAGCATCTGGCACTGAGCCCTTAAGGGCCTCACAGTCATTTGTTAGTTAATAAAGTCTTCAGACCTGAGGTGGGAGTGGAGTGGAAGGATGATAAAACATTTCAATGTTAAGTGAGAAATAGAAAAGCAGGAAATAGAATCAGGCATGGTGGCTTACGCCTGTAATCAGGAGAATCTCTTGAGCCCGAGTTCACATAGCAAGACCCAGCTCTACAAAAAAATTTTAAAAATTAGCCAGGCATGGTGGCACACTAGTAGTCATCACTATTTGGAAGGCTAAGGCCAGAGAATGCTTGTGCCCAGGAGTTTGTGGCTATATGCAGCTATGACTGCACCACTGCATTCTTGGACAAAACAATAAGAGCCTGTCTTCAAAAAAAAATTTTTTTTTAAGTGGGAAAAGCAGAGGAGACAAGAGAATAATCTAAGGGAAAAAAAAGTTTTTAAATGATAAAAGCCATGTATGACAAACCCACAGCTAATATCACACTGAACAGGAAAACATTGAAAGCCTTTCCACTAAGATCTGGAACAAGACAAAGATACCCACTTTCACCACTACTATTCAACATAGTTCTGGAAGTCCTCACCACAACAATTAGGCAAGAGAAAGAAATAAAGGGCAACTAAATTGGAAAGGAAGAGGTCAAATTATTCTTGTTTGTAGATAACATGATCTTGTATTTAGAAAAACCTAAAGAATCCATCTCTCAGAACTTTGATGAACAAATTTAGTTAAGTTGCAGGATACAAAAATCAGTTGATTTTCTAGAAGCTAACAGCCATCAATCTGAAAAAGAAATCAAGCAAACAATCTCATTTACAATAGCTACAAAAAAGCAAAATAAAATACCTAGGAATAAATTTAAGCAAAGAAATGAAAAATCTCTACACGGAAAAATATAAGCATTGATGAAAGAAATATAAGAGAACCAAAAAAAAAAAAAATGGAAAGATATGCTCATGGATTGAAAGAATTAATATTGTTAAAATATCCATACTATCCAAAGCCACCTACAGGTATAGTGCAATCCCTACCTATCAGTGACACTAATCACAGAATTAGAAAAAACAATCCTAAAATTTGTATAGAACTACGAAAGACCCTGAAAAGCTAGAGCAATTCTGGGCAAAAATAACCAAGCTAGAGGCATTCTTCTACCTGACTTCAGGTTGTACTACAAAGGAAAGAAAATTTTTGTGTCATTGTGGTAGTTGGGGAGCTGCCACCACAGTCCCTGGAGAAACACTGACTAAAGACTTGCCTCATGGTCTTTTACCCTGCTAAAGGCACTCGGAGAGGTAGACAGGATTTATCTGACTACTTCATTCCATCCTGATTCTTTCCCATTTGCTTTCCACCTACATACACTCTCACACACCCCTCACCAGGGCTCTAGCTCCTGCCCTTTCCTGAGTCTCGCTCTGTGGCCACTAGTCCTTTCTCGGGTAAGCATTCTGCCTTCTTTCCCTTCCCTTCTTCAAATCTTAGTGCAAAAGTTTCTGGGCCTAATTCGCATCTTTCTGATTTTTCTCATCTCTGAAATGGGAATAATAAAAATGATAGTGGGAATAATAATTAATAATAAAAACCTGTGATAAAACCTGTGAATTACGGTTGCTGTCAGGATTAAATAACATACACCCGTACTTGAAAACTTGTTGGAAACTGCAAAGGACTATAAAAACACAAGTTGTTTTTATGCCTTTTTTCCTCAAGATTTCAAGTGTCAGAATTGGGGTGCTCAGGTGCTTGGCTGTTTGTCTCTCAAAGAGTGAATTATTGTGAGACGTTGCCAAGTGTTTCAGAAGAAAAATCCACTCTACTTCGGGGGACGTCCACCCCCCTTGCACAAAATCCTCTGGAAAGAAGTCTTTCGGTTTGCAAGCTGGAGGCGTGGGAAAACGCAAAGCGCCCAAGAAGCACCTGCCCTCACCCCGCCCGCCCCCAGGCACCTGGGGCGCTGCCGCCTGCAGTCCTGGGCGCCCCTACGGCCTCCGGGGGCGGTGCGGAGCGCGCTCGCCCGCCTGGTCAGGGAAGCCGAGACTTATGCCTAGGTTGATTGATTTTGCAGTCGACCAAGAGTTGCAAAACACACCGGGCATACTGGTTACTTTGGGGTGGCCCGCACACTTCCTCCGGGAAGGCCAGGGAAGTGATGGTGAAGCAAACACGACAGATTCACGGTCGTGGAAGAAATAAGGTATATTTTTGGAGCAGCTCTAGGTGTTCCTGTGTTGGAGGAACGAGAGGGACCTGGAAGTCCATTTCTCCACTCATCTCAGAGCCGCACGCCCTGCCAGGGTCACCTAGGCAAGAGCTAAGCGGCAAAAAGCAAGCACTGCGAGGAGGCCCGAGGAGCCACACACTCCAGACACCCGCCGCAGGTCGCTGTCCGCCCAGGACCGGGGCACCGGCTCACCCGTCTGCGGGGCGGCCCTTGGCAGGCCCGTTTCCATGGGTGAACAATGGGCAATTACCAACTGACCTCCCTCGCCGAAGAGGGGCTTAAGTGTTTCGATTTCGCCCTAGCTACAGAAACCACCCGAGAAAATAGGAGTTATGCTTTTAGTTCGAAGAAAAAAAAAACTCCCAGAAGTGTGACTCCTGCGGAGAAACGCTTCCCAGGTGTGAGAGGGGAGCTGGATGGGAGGACGGCTTAGAGGAAGGACAAATGGGACAGGGCTTATGGGGGTATACGAAAATCTGCACCTGTGCGCACATAGGCAAAAATACTGTGTCAAGACCCACCGCCTTTCTGGGTCACGCGGGTTCTACCGTCTAAGGAGATGGAGTCACCCACCGTGCAAGTCCCGACGGCCAGGAGGTCCCATTTTCTGCGCTTGCGCAATCATCACGTTTCCTTCCCCGCCCCGAGTCCCGCCCCCGAGCTCGCTTTGCCCCGCCCCACCCCTCCTTCCCCAGCCAGGCCGCCCGCGCAGAGCATTGTGGGACACAAACAAAGTGCCCCCAAACAGGCTGGAGTGAGCGGAGCGGCAACGGCGGCGGCTCCGGCCCGCACGCGCGCGGCGGCGGCTCCCTCCCAACCTCCCCCTCCCCTCCCCTCAGTCCCCTTCCCCTTCCCCACCCCGCCCCGCCGGGAACACGCGAGCCGTCGCCGCGCTCCCCAAACAACCGCCTGCCCTCGGCCAACCGTCCCCAACGGCCGCCCGCGCGCGGCTCCCAGGCGCCCTCGCTCCTCCCCTCAGGCCCCTCCGAGCGCCAGGGGTGCTATCCTCCCAGCCGCCTCGCACTCCTACTTCGCAGGCACGCCGGTGGGCTGTGCCGCCATGCCTCAGCCACAGGCTGCTCACGGGCCTAGGCGCGGTGGCCCGAGATAGGGGCCCCTGAGCCTCCCGGGGGAGGAGAGAGGCAGCGAGCCGCGCGCTCCGCCCCCTCCCCCCGGGCCGCCGACGCCGCCTCGCCGCCCCAGCCTGGCGGGAGGAGGAGGAGGAGCAGCAGGCCTCCGGGCCCGGCGCCGCCGCCCGCAGGTAACGGGGAGGAGAGGGCGGGCTCCGGCCGCGCGGGGGGCGGCCCCTGCACGCCGCCCAGGGCTGACACCGCGTGGGCCCCACCTGGCGCCGTAGGGAGCGGAGAGCCGGGTCTGTCACCCTCGTCCGCGCCGGGAGACACCCCACGGGATCCCCTCAGTGGCATTTAATCCTTCAGGGAGGAGACCGGCCTTGGGCCCCGCGGTCCCGGAGCAGTTACCCCGACCTACCAGGGAGCTGCCCGTCCTTTGCACGCCCATTTGCCCGGCAGCCTAACCCGGAGCGGCCGGAGGTATTGCCACCTCTCACCTGGTCGAACCCGGGAGGCTCAGACCTGGTTTTTTTTCCTCCTTTGCCTTTCTGCTTTTTCTCTGGTACAGGAAAGAGAAAGATGGCACTTCTTTAAAAATATGTATGTGTATATATGTGTGTGTGTATACACAAACACCTCTTTTTCTTTCCTTCCTGAGGATCACTCTGCATCTAGTCGTTTTATTGCTGGCCTAATCAGAAAAAGGGGTTACCTCGAGAAATGACATGTATGTTAGAACTGATTAAAGGAAATTGCGTCCATGTGAGTTCTATGACTCCAAGCAGAATTTAGAATAAAACCCCGTAATTGGGTGCTTTTTTTGGAACTTAGAGAAATGAAGACAAAAACTTAATTTCATTTTTAGCATGTAAGTAGATGATCTCTTGAAGTCAGGAAGAAATTCTCTGTAACTTCCACTTATTTTCTTAATGTTTTATATGGAGATAGGCTAATACCGGAAGCAGGCTGCACAGTTTTGATTTCCTTTTCTCTAGGTGTTCAGTTGGAATTGCTGGGTTTAAAAAATACTGTATAAATCTTCATTTCTCCCATTACTTCGCTTGGACTGCCAGTGGACTAATAATAATTTTATCTAATGTAGTTTCCCCTTATAGAGTGTGAATATAATGAACATTGTCCTGTAGATTTGTATTTTAGGTTTAGTAGTAATATATTGATTATGAAAACCAGGTTTATTTTCTGCAGTACTGCTTGGCATTTTTGCATTTGTAATCATTTAATTCTCAGAACCTAATGATGCAAATATTATTACTTGAATTTTACAGAAGTGACAAACATAGCGATCCTAAGAATTATAACTTGCCTTAGGGCACACAACTAGTAAGATAGTTTAGATTTCAACCCAAATGTAATTCCGGTATAGGTATACTTTCATATACTTTCTTCTGTACTTCTCAATGGAAGTACAATTTTATTAACTTTGTTACGAAAAATTTCAGTCTTACAGAGGTTGATTCTATGCAATTGTGATTGGTTATTCATGAAATGAATAAAAATGCTAATCAATGCAATGAATATCCGATTCAGTGATTAGCATTTTTGCCATAGTGTTTCCCTTCTTTCTCTGTATGTGTGTAGTTATTTGAAACCATAATCCTCAAATGTTTCAGCATATATTTCCTAAAAATAGGGACATTCTCCTGCTAACTCCAGTATCATTATTAATACCTGTCAAAATCAACAACTCCTTATTCAGAATTCCTCAATTGTTCCAAAGTGTCTTTGAGGGTTCTTCCCCCAGCTGTAGTCAGTCAATATTCATGCATTGATTGCATTTGGTAATTAAGTCTTTAGTTTCTTTTGTAAAAAGAATAGTATCCATCCCCCCTCCTTTTTGCTGGGAAAGTTAAATAGGATGAATGTCCCCTCCTTCCTTTTTTTCTGACACCTAATTGACCAAACCAGTTGCCTTGTAGAATATACCCACATTCTGGATTTGTGCCCTGCTAATGTCATTTCATTTATTCCTCTTTCTCCCTAAATTTCCTATTAATTGGAAGTTAGGTGTAAAGGAAGGCTTAATTAGCTTAAAGTAAAACCTTCCTTGGCAAGAATATTTAATAGGTGATGCTGTGTACCTCCTATTGCGTAATGTAGGGGGCACATAATGTCAGATTTCCGCACTATTAATGATGCTAAATGTAACCATTTGATTATATATAAAGTCCTGACTACTGACCTGTTGTAAAGGTGTGGTTTGCCAGTTTGCGATTAATATGTAATCTTGGGATAATCCGTGGACACTAAGCAAATACCGTTTCTGACAATCTTTTGCATAGTGATTTTTAACGCCCATGATGAATGTTGCTTAAATCAGTTATTTTATTGGAGGTTCTCTCTAAGAAAGAGATTTCCTTAATTAAGTGCAGTTAAACTATTGTTCTTCCCCAAAATGCAAATTAAATGTTAAATTTCTTCTCTTTGCTTTCCAATATTCATAGTAAAGAGCTGGAGGAATAGTCACCCCCCAATGATGGCAAATAAGATGTTTTTTCAGGGAGGGGTGAGTAATGCCACCATGGACTCTCATGGGTTTTAATTTATTCCTTGTTTTATAACCAGTTACAGTCGTTTTTCTTTTTAATGGCCAAATTGTCCCAGATTTGGTAAGTAGGAATCATTTCAAGCTGACTCTTGTGTGTTTTGACACCCCTGCTCCCAATTAATCTTGGAGTGCTTTCTAACACAAAATACTCCAGGTTTACCTTATGCTTTGTTTCCTCACCTCTGGAAAGGGCTATTTATCCAAGGAGGCTTGGTGAGAAATTGTATATAGAAACCAAGTTCTGGATGTTTAGCATATTCATTACTGCTGCAGTATCATTGCTTCCAGGTACTTTGAGAGGAGAAAACTAAGTTTGTTTAATCATGAGTTCAGAGTGATATTCCAATTCCTATTTAGCAAGCAGACTTTTTCTTCCTTGACTCTGTATTTGTCTCTTATCTTAAATGAAAATCTTTAATAGAATTAATAAACTGGCTAAGCATGGTGGCTCATGCCTGTAATCTCTGGACTTTGAAAGGCTGAGGTGGAAGGATTGCTTGAGCCCAGGAGTTCAAGGCCAGTCTGGGCAACATGATGAGACCCCATTTGCACAAAAGATAAAAAAAATTAGCCAGGCATGTTGGTGTGTGCCTGTGTTCCCAGCTGCTCAGGAGGCTGAAGCAGGTGGATCGCTTGAGCCCCGGTTGAGGCTGCAGTGAGCCATGTTCAAGCCACTGCCCTCCAGCCTGGATGACAGAGTGAGCCCCGTCTCAAAAAAAAAATTAATAAATGTATTTGCTTTCTCTCACTATATACATAAAATCATTTTAAAATTACAGTGCTGGTATTACTAATATCAATAAGCTTAATAAAGTTTAAGATTTTTTTTGCATTTATTTTCATATTTAGAATATATTGCATGAAAAATGTATAATGAGTACTGTGTTCAAAAGTCATTTAAAATACTTTTCTCTGGTTATGCTACCAATTTGATATGGTTCATAGGTTTCAGTTTTTCCTTAGGATTTTATTTTATTTTTGAATATGTAAAGTATATACGTAGCGTAGAAGTCAAAATAATGTTTTAAAAGTATACTTGGAGAAACCTCATCCAAATTAGTTTTTTAAGATGAGGTATTCTTTACTTTTACCATACTCTTTTAATATCCTATTACATGCTCATATCAAGTTCAGGAGAATTAGCAGTAGACAAAGTATGTTATATGAAGCCACATAGTACTTTTAAATTTTAAAATTAGATTCTGCTTTCTCTGGCAAAGAGAAAGAAAAGAACTAAGACTAATTTTTTAGAAGTTAGCAGAGAAGTGGATTTCATGCTTGCTTTTTTTTTTTTTTTTTTTTTTAAGTGGCAGGGGCTCACTGTGTTGCCCAGGCTGGAGCGCATTGACTTTTCACAGATGCAGTCCTACTACTGATAAGCGTGGGAGTTTTGACCTCCTGTTTCCAACCTGGGCCAGTTTACCCCACATTAGGCAACCTGGTGGTCCCTCACTCCTGGGAGGTCACCATATTCATGCTAAATTTAGTGTGGACACCTGATAGGCGTAGCATACCACAGCCCAGAACTTCTGGGCTCAAGCGATCTTCCTGCCTCAGCCTTCTGAGTAGCTGAGACTACAGGCGTGCACCACTGTACCTGGCTCTCTTTTTTTTTTTTTTCCTTTTTTTTTTCTTTTTTTCAAATAGAGATGAGTTGTCACTATGTTGTCCAGTCTGGTCTCTCAAACTCCTGAGCTCAAGTGATTCTGCTGCCTTGGCCTCCCAAAGTGCTAAGATTATAGGCATAAGCCACGGCGCCCAGCCCAAATACCGTATTTTTAAATAAAAATTCCGTAAAAGTAGAACTGCAGCTTTTACTTAAATGATGTCTTTAAAGAGGCATGTACTTGGTAGATGTTTTATGATTCTACCTACTTTTTCTACTTTTTTTTTTTTTTAAGATGTAGTCTCCCCTCTGTTGCCCAGGCTGTAGTGCAGTGGCTCGATCTTGGCTCACTGCAACCTGCCACCTGGTTTCAAGCGATTCTCCTACCTCAGCCTCCCTAGTAGCTGGGATTACAGGTGTGTACCACTACACCCAGCTAATTTTTGTATTTTTTAGTAGAGATAGGGTTTCACTATGTTGTCCAGGGTGGTCTCAAAACTCCTGACCTCAAGTGATTCACCTGTCTCAGCTTCCCAAAGTGTAATCCTGGCCTCTTGAAGTGCTGGGATTACAGATGTGAGCCACCATGCCCAGCCAACTCCATCTACAGCAAAACTGGCATAAATATGATATGTACAGATATAAAGGCATTTGGATGTGTGATCAGTGAAGATAACACATTTTGTTTGGGTTGGACAAAATTTGATAGAAATTCATAATTATGTGGTCTCAAATGAAGTTTTAAGAGGCAGCAGCAGTATTCATCTAAAGGAAGCAGAGCACAATTAGGCAGATTATCAGCCTCCTGTCAACCAAGTACTGAAAAGCGGAACCGTGCCCATAGTGTGTTTTCTTGTGTTCATCCTCACTGTCATAGGTCACAACTAGCTGCGGCTAGTGTTGCAGGTAGTAAAGGAATTTACCAAGGTAATTGTAGGTAAAGAAAGGCAGATTTATTAGAGAAAGTGTGGAAGTGGTCTGGTTGCAAGGGTGCAGTGGGCAGATCAGCAGGAGAGAAGCTGACTGCCAGGAGACAAAGGCTTGCTGGGGATTTTATAGGATGATACTTGCGCTGTGTGCTGCAGAGGGCAATGTGCAGTACTGATAAGGCCAAGGCTGCAGTGAGCTAACTTGCATTTTTCTGTCAGCCAAGAGTCTGGTGATAAGTTGAGTGCAGGAAGATTGCGAGTTATTTGTGCAGGAGGGCTGTGTTTCTTGGACCATGAAGAAAGGCAGACTTATACCTTATCTGCTTTTTCTTCTTGCTGTACCCTGCTCCCACCCGCCTGACTCCTTTTCCCTTACTCTAGGACTCCACACTCACTGCTTTCAATAGTAGAGTGAACATCTAGTTCCGTTAGGGAGTGGAGTGGAAAGATGGAGAATGGGTGCACTTGGACCCGTTCATCCTCATTCTATCTTTAATCTCAGTAAGATCACTACCCAAGGTTGTTAGAGCACATAAGGTAATGAAAAATAATACTACAAACAGTTGCATGGGTATGTGTAGCCATGTAGCAGCTAGAACCTCTTGTGTAGGCTGAATGAACTAATACAGTGATGATAATAATTGCTAACATTTGTTATGTCCTTTCTGTATTGCCAGCTGTACTAAACATTTTATATATTATCTTATTTAAATCTCACATTAACCCTTTGACATTGCTACTAGAATCTTATTTTGCGGTAAGGAAACTGATAACTAGAAGCATTAAATGACTTGCCTAGACAAGGTTTCAAACTCAAGGCTGTTTAGAGTTAGCACTTAGCTGCTTTGCTACCACAACTAAATGTAACAAGCCATAAAAATTTAATATATTTTCAGTCACCATGAATAAGGAACTACATGTATGATGCTGTACCAACCTCAAAGATTACAAGGGGGATATGTTCTGAGAAGTGCGTCGTTAGGTGACTGTGTCATTGTGAACATCATAAAGTGTAGACAAAACTTGATGATATGGCCTACTATACATCTAGGTTATATGGTATAGCCTATTGCTCCTAGGCCAGATATCTGTACAGTATGCTACTGTACTGAATGCTGTAGGCTTTTGTAACACAGCGGAAAGTATATGTATATCTAAACATATCCAAACATAGAAAAGGTGCAGTAAAAATGTGGTATATTGGGCTGGGCATGGTGGCTCATGCCTTGGGAAGCGAGATGGGTGGATCACCTAAGGTCGAGAGCTCAAGACCAGCCTGACCAGTATAGTGAAAACCCGTCTCTATTAAAAATACGAAAATTAGCCAGGCATGGTGGCGTGCGCCTGTAGTTTCAGCTACTTGGGAGGCTGAGACAGGAGAATTGCTCAAACCCAGGAGGCAGAGGTTGCAGTGAGCTGAGATCGTGCCACAGCACTCCAGCCTGGGCGACAGAGCGAGACTGTGTCTCAAAAAAAAATAATAATAATAATGTGGTATTACGAGACTGTCGTGGTATTTGTGGTCTATCATTGAGGGTCACATGCCACCCATGATTGTATATCATTTTCCTTTCTTTTCTATTAGGTGTGGGAGTTTCCGACCCCTTGCTTCAGAAACTACATTTAGATACTACTTTAAAAGGCATTTTAAAAGTAGAATATCAAAAATCAAGATGTATTGATGGACAGATAGGTATGTGATAAAACAATTATAATAGAATGTTAATGGTAGAATCTAGTTGCAGCTTTTCAGGTGTTTATAAAATTCTTTTTTATTTATTTGTGTTTGTGTGTGTTTTTTTTTTTTTTTTAAGTATCATGGTTTTTTCTTATTCTTTTTCTTTTTATCATATATTACATACATACCAAGAGTTTTTTTTTTTTTTTTTTTGCTTGTTCACTGATTTTTTTAAAATTTTTAATAGTTTGGGGGGAACAGGTGGTTTGGGTCATATGGATAAGCTCTTTAGTGGTGATTTCGGTGTATCTGTCACCTGAGCAGTGTATACTGTACCCAATGTGTAGTCTTTTTTCCCTTACTCCCTTTCACATGTCCCCTCAAGTCCCCAAAGTCTTTCATATGCTATTGCGTCCTCATAGCTTAGCGCTCACTTATAAGTGAGAACATGCAATATTTGGTTTTCTATTCCTGAGTTACTTCAGTTGGAATAATGGCCTACAACTCCATGTAAGTTGCTGCAAAGGCCATTATTTCATTCCGTTTCCGTGGTGTAAATATACCACATTTTCTTCATCTGCTCACTGATTGATGGGCATTTCGATTGGTTCCATATTTTTCTGATTCTGAATTGTGCTGCTATAAACATGTGTGTGCATTTTTTCATGTAATGACTTATTTACTTTCAGGTAGATACCCAGTAGTGGGATTGCTGGATCAAATGGTAGTTCTACTTTTAGTTTTTCAAGGAATCTCCATACTGTTTTTCATAGTGGTTGTACTAGTTTGCATTTCCACCATCAGTATAAAGTGTTCCATTTTCACCACATTGATGCCAGTATTTTTTTTTTTATTTTTAAATTATGGCCATTCTTACAGGAATAAGGTAATACCTCATTGTGGTTTTAATTTTCATTTCCCTGATAATTAATGATGTTGAACATTTTTTCACGTGTTTGTTGGCTGTTTTTAGATCATTTGAGAATTGTCTATTTGTTTTTTTATCTACTTTTTGATGATGGGATTGGTTTTTGTTTTTTTAATTTTTGGCTGATTTGTTTGGATTCCTTATGGTTTCTTGATATTAGTCCTTGTTGGATGCATAGTTTACAAAAATTTTCTCCCACTCTTGGTTGTCTGTTTATTCTGCTGATTATTTCTTTTGCTGTGTAAAAGCTTTTTAGTTTAGGTCTCATTTATTTATTTTTGTTGCATTTGCTTTTGGGTTCTTGTTCGTAAATTCTTTGCCTAAGCTAATGTCTAGAAGAGTTTTTCTGATGTCATTTTCAATAATTTTTATGGCTTCGGGCCTTAGATTTAAGTCTTTGATCCATCTTGGGTTGATTTTTGTATAAGATGAGAGATGAGGGTCCAGTTTCATCCTTCTACATGTGGCTTACCAATTATTCCAGCACCATTTGTTGACTAGGGTGTTCGTTCTCCACATTATGTTTTTGTTTGTTTTGTCAAAGACCAGTTGGCTGCAAGTATTTGGCTTTATTTTTGGGTTCTGTATTCTGTTCCATCCGTCTACATGCCTGTTTTTATACCAGCATCATACTGTATTGTTAACTATAGCCTTATAGTGTAGTTTGAAGTCAGATAATGTGATTCCTCCAGATTTGTTCTTTTTGCTTAGTCTTGCTTTGGCTCTGTGGGCTCTTTTTTGGTTCCACATGAATTTTAGAATTGTTTTTTCTAGTTCTGTGAAGAATGATGATGGTATTTTGATGTGAATTGCATTGAATCTGTAGATGACTTTTGGCAGTAAGGTCATTGTCACCATATTGAGTCTACCCATCCATGAGCATGGGATGTATTTTCATTTGTTTATGTCGTTTATGGTTTGTTTCAAGAGTGTTTTGTAGTCTTCCTTGTGGAGGCCTTTCACCTACTTAGTATATTCCTATTAGAAGTTTTTTGTTTGTTTGTTTTTGCAGCTGTTGTAAAGAGATTGCATTCTTGATTTGATTCTCAGCTAGGTCATCATTGGTGTATAGCAATGCTACTGATTAGTGTACATTGATAATTCATTTATCAGATCTAGAAGCTTTTCAAAAGAGTCTTTAGGGTTTTCTAGGTATACAATCATATCATCAGCAAACAGCAACGGTTTGACTTCCTCCTTTCCAGTTTGGTATAAAATTCTTTAAATCTTGCTGTATCTAAAAATTTTTATAATGTTACTGATTAAAACTATATCCTTAAGATTGTACTTTCAGGGATCATTTCATTACCAGAGAAGTTTCTGAATGTGTAGAGCACTGGAAAAATCAGTATTTTTTTAAAGGAAGAAAAAAATATACATATTCTTATTATAAAGCAGTATTGGCAGCTGTATAAAAACCAGTACATGCTGTATCCGTAGTCCTTGGTACCTCAGAATAATTGTTTAAAATTTATTTCCCGTTAAGCTAAAAGTTAACATTAGTTTTCCTTTCTTTATATTAGAAATAATACTTTACCCCATTTTTAAGCAATAAGCTAGAAATGTTCCAAGCTGTAGGATTTAAAATAGTCATTGTATGTGTGTCTTTAAAAAGTAAAAGGATACATTACATTTGTATTATACTTCTGGTTGAAGGCCACATTGAGTGTTAAATTAATTTTTTCACTAATATTATTAGTGCCAAAGTTGATATTGGCTGGCACATTTTTACATAACTTACCCTGGAGTAAACCACTGACTTGTATTATCATGCTATTTCACATTGATAACTCTGTCTTGCAAGAGTGAAATGGGTGGGTGAAGCTTATTAATGCTTCACTCTTAGAGAATAACATCTTTCTTCTTTCTTGTCTCCATGTTGAATATTCTTCCCTTTTAATACTTTTCTTATATAGCTTTAAAAAAAATCCTTAAAACTTAAAATTACAAATGTTTGATACCTGGCCTTTTTACAATTTTGGTATTGTTACCTCAGGATATTGCTATCCTTTTACAGGTATTAAATGGTGTTTGTTTGTTTTGAGATGGAGTTTCGCTCTTGTTGCCCAGGCTGGAGTGCAATGGCACAATCTCGGCTTACCGTAACCTCTGCCTCCCGGGTTCAAGTGATTCTCCTGCCTCAGCCTCCTCCTGAGTACCTGGGATTACAGGCATGCACCACCATGCCCGGCTAATTTTGTATTTTTAGTAGAGACAGGGTTTCTCCATGTTGGTCAGGCTGGTCTCAAACTCCCGACCTCAGGTGATCCACCCACCTCAGCCTCCCAAAGTTCTGGGATTACGGGTGTGAGCCACTGCGCCTAGCCCATTATTTTCTTAAAAATTTTACTTCTTCATCTCTTCTCTCAGGAGTCTACCTCTTCTTACTACTTGAAAGTGGAGTAAAGCCAAAGCCAGACAAGAACTCTCGCTACTTCTCAACACCCCACCAATAAACTTAATTATAGCTGTACTCTTTCTTTTCTCTCCCCAGTCCTTGGGCCTCCTCCTTTTTAAGGCTAATCCTTTCACTTATCCTCTGAATACCATTTCCTTCTACCTATCTAGGGAAGGTAGAAGGATAGGATTTTGCCATCTGTTGTCACCTGTTTCCTCTATCTTTAACTCTTCCCTCTATTCTGTGTCTTTTCCAACAAAAATCAAAACATTCTCTTTATATTTTACTTTAATTTTTAAAAATCTGAGAGAAAAACGAGGGAAAAAAACATTTTCTAGCTTGTCCATTCTGTAAAAAATCAGTATCTTCTCTTGACCCCTTATTTCTGTCTAGCTAACCCCCTTGCTATATTTTTAGAACCAAACTATGATGAATTGTCTGTACTCACAGTTTTCACTTCCTCATTTCTGTATATTCTTTCTTTGTCTATGGCAATCTTGCTTCTAACTCTTCTACTTTTCTTTCCCTTATGTGCTGTTATAAAGTCATCAGTGACTCCTTTGTGGCTAAATCAAATAGACTTTGGTTTTTATCTTATTTAACCAGTCAGCAGCATTTGACACTGTCGATCACCACTCCTTGAAATACCTTCTACCCTTGGTTTCTGAAATAACTCTTACCATGCTGCTTATTCTCTATATCTCTTTCACAGGTTTCCCTTCTGCTGCTCCACCTGCACTTTTTTCCCTTCTTCTTTTTTTTCTTCTTAATAGGTCTAGCTAAAGGTTTGTCAATTTTGCTTATTTTTTCAAAGAACCAAGTTTTGGCTTTAATTTTTTCTATGGCTTGTCTGTTTTCTTTGATTTATGTCTGTGTTTTGCCTATTTATTTTGTGTTTGCTTTGTTCTTTTTCTAGTTAAGGTAGACACATAGGCCACTGTTTTTTTTTTTAAATTGTGATGAAATACACATAACATAAAATTTGCCATCATGACCATTTTTAAGTGTACAGTTCAGTGGCATCAAGTCTCATTCACATTGTTAACCGTCACCACTACCCGTCTTTGAGAACTCTTCGTCTTTTAGAAGTGTAACTCTGTACTCATTAAATACTAACTCCCCATTCCTCTCTCCCTACATCCCCAGGCAACCACTCTTCTACTTTTCTGTCTCTGAGTGTTCTCTAAATACATTATGTAATTGGAATCATATGATATTTGTTCCTAAATGATTGGTTTATTTCACTTGCATAATGCCTTCAAGGTACATTCGTGTTGTGGCATATATCTGAATTTCCTTCCTTTCTAAGGCTGAATAATATCCCACTGTGTATTTGTGCCACATTTTATTAATTCATTCATGTCTTGTGGACATTTGGGTTGCTTCTACCTTTTGGCTGTTGTGAATAATGCTACTTTGAACATGAATGTACAAATACTGGTGTGTCCTTGCTTTCACAGTTCTTTTGGGTGTATACCCAGAAGTGGAATTGCTGGATCATATGGTAATTTCTTTTTTTTATTTTTTGAGGAACCGCTATACTGTTTTCTACAGTGGCTCCACCATTTTACATTCCCCCCACCTTATGCTGTGCATAAGGGTTTCAGTTTTTCCACATCTTTGCCAAGACTTGTTATTTTGTTTTTTTTTTTTTTACTACTATAGACATTCGAATGGGTATGAGGTGGTAGGTCATTGATATTTAGAGACCATCATTTCTGACATATCCTTTAAAGCTACAGATTTTCCTCTAAGTGCTGCTTTAGCTGCATCCCACAAATTTTGATAATGTGATATTTTCAATATCAGTTAAAAGTATATTCCAGTTTTCTTTGTTGATTACTTTTTTGACCAGCCCATGGATTATTATTTAGAAGTGCGTTGTGGCTGGGCACAGTGGCTCACGCCTATAATCAGCACTTTGAGAGGCCAAGGCGGGCAGATCACATGAGGTCAGGAGTTCCAGACTAGCCTGGCCAACATGGTGAAACCTGTCTCTGCTAAAAATACAAAAATTAGCTGGCCGTGGTTGCAGGTGCTTGTAATCCCAGCTACACGGGAGACAGAGACAGGAGAATTGCTTGAACCCAGGAGGCAGATGTTGCAGTGGGTTGAGATCGTACCATTGCACTCCAGTCTGGGGGACAGGAACAAGACTTCGTCTAAAAAAAAAAAAAAAAAAAGTACATTAATTTCCAGATAGGGTTTTCTTGATGTTTTATTAATATCTTAATTATAATTTCTTTTTTCGGTGAGAGAACATACTTTGTGCATTCATTCCTTTTAAATTTATTAAGATTTGTCTTATGGCCCCGCATGTGATCTTTCTTGGTGAACATACCGCTTTGCACTTGAAAAGAATGTGTCTTCTGCACTATAAATGTCAGTTTGGTTAAGGTAATTGCCTTTTATGTCTTTTTTTTTTTCTTTTTTGAGACAGGGTCTCACTCTATTGCCCAGGCTGGAGTGCAGTGGCTTGGTCTCAGCTCACTGTAACTCATGCCTCTCAGGCTCAAGAGATCATCTCGCTTTAGCCTCCCAAGTAGCTGGCACCTCAGGTGCATACCACATGTCTGGCTAATTTTTGTATTTTCTGTAGAGATGAATTTCACCATGTTTCCCAAGCTGCAGATATTTTATATCTTTACTCGTGGTTTTTGGTGTTTTTGTGTGTGGTGGGGGCTCACACCTGTAATCCCAGCATTTTGGGAGGCTGAGGCGGGCAGATAACCTGAGGTCAGGAGCTCAAGACCAGCCTGGCCAACATGGTGAAACTCCGTCTCTACTAAAAATACAAAAAGTAGCCGGGCGTGGTGGTGTGCACCTGTAGTCCCAGCTACTCGGGAGGCTGAGGCAGGAGAATTACTTGAACCCAGAAGGTGGAGATTGCAGTGAGCCAAGGTCATACCACTGCACTCCCAGCTGGGCAACAGAGTGAGACTCACTCTAAAAAAAACACACACACAAAACCCACAAAGAAAACAACTTCAACTTTTGGCCATGTGCCGTGGCTCACACCTGTAATCTCAGCACTTTGGGAGGCCAAGGTGGGTGGATCCATTGAGCCCAGGAGTTTGAGACTAGCATGGGCAACATAATGAAACCCTGTTTCTACAAAAAAAAATACAAAAATTAGCTGGGTGTGGTGGTGCATGCCTGTAGTCCCAGCTCTTCAGGAGGCTAAGGTGGGAGGAGGATTCCTTGAGCCTGGGAGGTCGAGGCTGTGTGTGCAGTGATTGTGCCTCTGAACTCCCACCTAGGCAACCCTGTCTCAAAAAAAAAATCTTCAATTATTACCGTGGAATTATCTTTTCCTTTAATTTTGTCAGTGTTTCATTTTGAAGCATATACATTTTTTTATTATTCACCTCTGTCTTTGATAATACTTTGTCTTGAATATTTTATCTGGTATTAAAATAAGCCAATTCCAGCTTTCTTATACTTAACTATTTGCATGATATATGTTCTTTCATATCTATCTGTGTTTTTATTTGAAGTGGGTTTCTCATAAAAAAAACATACATTTGAGCATGCTTTTATCTCTTCTGACAATCTGCCTGTTAGTTGAAACATTTAGTTTATTAAAATGTAATATAGTTAAATTTTACATTACTTTGAAAAGCAACATGTGTTAATTTGCTAGAGTGCCATAACAAAGTATGACAAGGTAGGTGGCTGTTAATAGACACTTTTTGTCTCATAGTTCTGGAGGCTAGAAGTTCAAAATCAGGTGTAGGTGGGGTTGGTTCCTTCTGAAGACCATGAGGGAAGGATCTTGTTCCACATCTCTCTTTTTGCTTCTGGCAGTGCCTTGGCTTGTGGCAGCACAACTCCAGTCTTCATGGGGCATCCTCCCTGTGTGCATGTCCCCTTTATATGATGATACCTTAATGATCTCACTTGAACTTGATTACCTCTATAAAAACTCCATTTCCAACTTAGGTCCCATTCTGAGGCACTGGGGGTTAGAACCTCAACGTGTCTTTTCAGGGAACCCAATTCAACCCATACCAAGACATATATAAAGTTAACTGCTTGTGCAGAGGTAAGTTGGAGAAAGCCACTGCATTTGTGTACATATTTTTTTTAAGGTACAAAAAGAATTATATTAAAACAGTAACATACATTTGTGTGTATGGGGGAGGACTATTTAAAATTAAAATATTGCATAATCACAAGAAAGACCAGATATTCCTTGCTCTGCCCTTGGGCAACCAAGACAATTAAAGCCTGTTTTATATTCCAGAAATAAACAAGAGAGCTGATAGAAGTAACAATGCTCAGTGCTTGCAACCCAAGTCAATTTATACTCTTGTTAGATAAGTTTAAATTCTAAAGGCTGCAAAAATCCTGTTAAATCAAGGGGGAAAAAATTCATTTTAGGACAAAGTTATTCAAGATTAAAGGCATGTCTTCAGTGAGAGAACTGCCTGCTATGGGATGATTTCTTCCTAATGTATTTAAAGATTTTGGACTTCTCAACTTTTTTGGTTTTTTTGGTAGCTAAATCTACCACTGCCTCCCCGCTTTTTTTGCTTGCCTTCATTGCTGTTGATGTTCAGATCAGCAAAATGAGGCACCTTGAAACCAAATGACAGAGCAACTTGAGGCAAATGTAAGTTACTAACAGTAAATATCCATTTCCGAGAATTGAAACCATAGGCTCATGTGTACGACTTATATGCTTCCTGGGCTGATTTACGAAGAAAGTAGTTTTTTTGTTTTTGTTTTTGTTTTTTCTGATTATTTTTATATAATTTAGTATTTAGCAGAACAAGGACTAACATACAATTAAGTATTGACTTTATAACATATTAACCATATATCCTTGGGTAGCTATATTCGTTTTTTTCACCTTTAAAATGGAGAGAATCTTATCTATTATTACACAGGATTAAGAATGAAAAGAGATAGTTTGGGAAAACACTATCATGGCAGGCCTTCCCCAGACACTCAAGAAATGTTTGAAACGCACACAAATACACACATGTAAGCATGTACATATGCACTTCTAGCTTGATCTTGAAAGTCTCCTATATATATGTTTGTGTATATATGTATGTATACACGCATACACACTATATATACATACTATCTATGAATAGTCACAAAATTTGAAGAAAACAGTGAAAATTTTCCATCATCCTGTTAATAGCAACAAAAAGGAGAGGAATTATACTGATGTTCAGAATTGCATATTCTTTTCTTTTTTTTTTTTTTTAAATTGTACTTTAAGTTCTGGAGTACAGGTGCAGATCTTGCAGGATTGTTGCATAGGTATGCACATGCCATGGTAGTTTGCTGTCTCCATCCCCCCATCACCTACCTCAGGCATTTCTCTCAATGTTATCCCTCCCCAACCATCCCACCCCCTGCTGTCCCTCCCCTAGCCCCCCACCCCTCATCAGACCCCAGTGTGTGACTTTCCCCTCCCTGTGCCCATGTGTTCTCATTGTTCAATACCCACCTGAGAGTGAGAATATGCAGTGTTTGGTTTTCTGTTCTTGTGTCAAATTTGCTGAGAATGATGGTTTCCAGATTCATCCATGTCCCTACAAAGGACTGAGCTTATCCTTTTTTATCGCTGCATAGTATTCCATGGTGTATATTTTCTTTGTCCAGTCTATCATTGATGGGGATTTGGGTTGGTTCCAGGTCTTTGCTATTGTAAACAGTGTTACAGTGAACATAAGTGTGTATGTGTCTTTGTAATAGAACGATTTATAATCCTTTGGGTATATAGTCAGTAATGGGATTGCTGGGTCTAATGGAATTTCTATTTCTAGATCCTTGAGGAATTGCTGCACTGTCTTCCACAATGGTTGAACTAATTTGAACTCCCAGCAACAGTGTAAAAGCATTGCTATTTCTCCACATCCTCTCCAGCATCTGTTATCTCCAGATTTTTTAATGATCGCCATTCTAACTAGCATGAGAGGGTATCTCAGTGTGGTTTTGATTTGTATTTCTCTAATGACCAGTGATGGTGAGCATTTTTTCATATGTTTGTTGGCCTCATAAATGTCTTCTTTTGAAAAGTGCCTGTTCATATCCTTCACCCACTTTTGGATGGGTTTGTTTGTTTTTTTCTTGTAAATCTGTTTTAGTTCTTTGTAGATTCTGGATATTAGCCCTTTGTCAGATGGGTAGATCACAAAAATTTTTTCCCATTCTGCTGGTTGCGGGTTCACTCTGATGATTGTTTCTTTTGCTGTGCAGAAACTTTTAAGTTTAATTAGATCCCATTTATCTATTTTGGCTTTTGTTGCCATTGCATTTGGTGTTGTAGTCATGAAGTCCTTGCCTATGCCTATGTCCTGAATGGTTTTGCCTAGGTTTTCCTCTAGGGTTTTTATAATGTTAGGTCTTATGTTTAAATCTTTAATCCATCTGGAGTTAATTTTAGCGTAAGGTGCAAGGAAAGGGTCCAGTTTCAGCTTCCTGCACATGGCAAGCCAGTTTTCCCAATACCATTTATTAAACAGGGAATTCTTTCCCCATTGCTTGTTTTTCTCAGGTTTGTCAAAGATCAGATGATTGTAGATGTGTAGCGTTACTTCTGAGGCCTTTGTTCTGTTCCATTGGTCTGTGTCTCTTTTGGTACCAGTTACCATGCTATTTTGATTACTGTGGCCTTGTATAGTTTGAAGTCAGATAGCATGATGCCTCCAGCTTTGTTCTTTTTGCTTAGGGTTGTCTTAGCTATGCGGGCTCTCTTTTGGTTCCATATGAAGTTTAAAGTGTTTTTTTCCAGTTCTGTGATGAAGGTCAATGGTAACTTGATGGGGATAGTGTTGAATCTATAAATTACTTTGGGCAGTATGGCCATTTTCACAATATTGATTCTTCCTAACCATGAGCATGGAATGTTTTTCCATCTGTTTGTGGCCTCTCTTATTTCCTTGAGCAGTGGGTTGTAGTTCTCCTTGAAGAGACCCTTCACATCCTTTGTTAGTTGTATTTCTAAGTATTTTATTTTATTCTCTTTATAGCTGTTGTGAATGGGTGTTTGCTCATGATTTGGTGCTCTGTCTGTTGTTACTACTATATAGGAATGCTTGTGATTTCTGCACATTGATTTTGTATCCTGAGACTTTGCTCAAGTTGATTATCAGCTTAAGGAGATTTTGGGCTGAGACGATGAGGTCTTCTAAATATACAATCATGTCATCTGCAAATAGAGACAGTTGGACTTCCTCATTTCCTAATTGACTATCCTTTATTTCTTTTTCTTGCCTGATTGCTCTGACTAGAACTTCCAATACTATATTGAATAGGAATGGTGAGAGGGCATCCTTGTCTAGTGCCAGTTTTCAAAGGGAATGCTTCCAGTTTTTGCCCATTCAGTATGATATTGGCTATTTGCTTGTCGTAAATAGCTTTAATTATTTTGAAATACATTCTGTCAATACAGTTTTTAGCATAAAGGGCTGTTAAATTTTGTCGAAGGCCTTCTCTGCATTTATTGAGATGATTATGTGGTTTTTGTCTTTGGTTCTGTTTATGTGATGGATTAGGTTTCTAGATTTGTGTATGTCCAGCCTTCCATCCCCAGGATGAAGCCTACTTGATTGTGATGGATAAGCTTTTTGATATGCTGTTGCATTTGGTTTGCCAGTATTTTATTGAATATTTTTGCATCGATGTCCATCATGGATTATGGCCTGTAGTTTTCTTTTTTAGTTGTGTCTCTGCCAGGTTTTGGTATCAGGATGATATTGGTCTCATAAAATGAGTTAGGAAGGATTCCCTCTTTTTGTATTGCTTGGAATCGTTTCAGAAGCAATGGTACCAGCTCCTCTTTATACATCTGATAGAATTCGGTTGTAAACCTGTCCGGACCTGGACTTTTTTTGGTGGGTAGGCTGTTAATTGCTGCCTCAACTTCAGACCTTGTTATTAGTCTATTCAGGGATTCAACTTATTCCTGGTTTAGTCTTGGGACGGCGTAAGTGTCCAGGAGTTTATCCATTTCTTCCAGGTTTGCTGGTTTATGTGCATAGAGTTGTTTGTAGTAATTTCTGATAGTTTGTATTTCTGTGGAATCAGTGGTGATATCCCCTTTATCATTTTTTATTGCATCTGTTAGATTCTTTTTTCTTTTTTATTAGTCTGGTTAGTGGTCTATTTTGTTGATCTTTTAAAAAAAAGCTCCTGGATTTACTGATTTTTTTTTTTTTTTGAAGGGTCTTTTCTGTCTCTATCTCCTTCAGTTCTGCTCTGATCTTAGCTATTTCTTGTCTTCTGCTAGGTTTTGAGTTTTTTTGATCTTGCTCTTCTAGCTCTTTCAATTTTGATGATAGGGTGTCGATTTTAGATCTTCCTTCACTTCTCATGTGGGCATTTATTGCTATAAATTTCCCTCTAGACACTGCTTCAAATGTGTCCCAGAGATTCTGGTACATTGTGTCTTTGTTCTCGTTGGTTTCAAAGAACAACTTTATTTCTGCCTTCATTTCATTGTTTATCCAGTTGATATCCAGGAGCCAGTTGTTCAGTTTTCATGAAGTTGCGTGGTTCTGAGTTAGTTTCTTAATCCTGAGTTCTAATTTGATTGCACTGTGGTTTGAGAAACTGTTTGTTATGATTTCCGTTCTTTTGCATTTGCTGAGAAGTGATTTACTTCCAATTATGTGGTCAATTTTAGAGTAAGTGCGATGTGGTGCTGAGATAAATCCATATTCTGTGGATTTGGGGTGGAGAGTTCTGTAGATGTCTATTTGATCTGTTTGGCCCAGATATGAGTTCAAGTCCTGGATATCCTTGTTGATTTTCTGTCTCACTGATCTAATATGGACAGTAGAGTGTTAAAGTCTCCCACTATTATTGTGTGGGAGTCTAAGTGTCTTTGTAGGTCATTAAGAACTTGCTTTATGTATCTGGGTGCTCCTATGTTGGATACATATATATTTAGGATAGTTAGCCCTTCTTGTTGCATTGATCGTTTTACCATTATGTAATGCCCTTCTTTGTCTCTTTTGATATTGTTGGGTTTAAACTCTGTTTTATCAGAGACTGGGATTTGCAACCCCTGCTTTTTTTTTGCTCCCCATTTGCTTGGTAAATCGTTTTCTGTCCCTTTATTTTGAGTCTGTGTGTGTCTTTGCATGTGAGGTGGGTCTCCTGAATATAGCACACCAGTGGGTCTTGACTTTTTATCCAATTTGCCAGTCTGTGTCATTTGAATGGGGCATTTAGGCCATTTACATTTAACGTTAATATTGTTATGTGTGAGTTTGATCCTGCCATTTTGTTACTGGCTGGTTGTTTTGCCCGTTAGTTGATGCAGTTTCTTCATTGCATCATTGGTCTTTACCATTTGGTACATTTTTGCATTGACTGGTACTGGTTGTTCCTTTCCATGTTTAGTGCTTCCCTCAGAAAGTCTTGTAAGGCAGGGCTGGTGGTGACAAAATCTCTCAGCAATTGCCTGCCTGTAAAGGATTTTATTTCTCCTTCACTTACGAAGCTTAGTTTGGCTGGTTATTAAATTCTGGGTTGAAAGTTCTTTAATGAGGTTGAATATTGGCCCCCACTCTCTTCTGGCTTGTAGGGTTTCTGCTGAGAGATCTGCTGTGAGTCTGATGCGCTTCCCTTTGTGGGTGACCCAACCTTTCTCTCTGGCTGCTCTTAGCATTTTTTCCTTCACTTCAACCGTGGTGAATCTGATGATTATGTGCCTTGGGGCTGCTCTTCTTGAGGAGTATCTTTGTGGTGTTCTCTGTATTTCCTGGATTTGAATGTTGGCCAGCCCTGCTAGGTTAGAGAAGTTCTCCTGGATAATATCCTGAAGAGTGTTTTCCAGCTTGGATTCATTCTCCCCGTCACATTCAGGCATACCAGTCAAGCGTAGGTTAGGTCTTTTCACATAATCCCATATTTCTTGGAGGCTTAGTTCATTTCTTTTCACTCTCTTTTCTCTAATCTTACCTTCTCTTTTTATTTCATTGAGTTGATCTTCAGTCTCTGCTGTCCTTTATTCTGCCTGATCAGTTTGGCTATTGAAACTTGTGTATGCATTGCAGAGTTCTCATGCTGTGTTTTTTAGCTCCATCAAATCGTTTATGTTCTTCTCTAAGCTGGGAGGAGGAGAGGTGTTCTAGTCTTTAATGGTTTCATCCTTTTTGTGCTGGTTTCTTCCTGTTTTCGTGGATTTACCTACCTTTGATCTTTGAAGTTGGTGATTTCGGATGGGGTCTCTGAGTGGACGTCCTTTCTGTTGATGTTGAAGCTATTTTTTTTTTGTTTGTTTTTTAGTTTCCCTTCTAACAGTCAGGTTATTCTGCTGTAGGGCTGCTGGAGGTCCACTCCAGACCATGCTTGCCTGGGAGTCACCTGTGGGGTTTGCAGAACAGCAAAGATTGCTGCCTGGTCTTTCCTCTGGTAGCTTCAATCCCATAAGGGTACCCGACAGGTGTCAGCCAGAGCTCTCCTGTATGAGGCATCTTTTTGGCTATACAAGGGTCAGGGAGCCATTTGAGGAGACAGTCTGTCCCTTGTCTGCCTACAGAGGCACTGCTGAGCTGTCACTGAATCAGTCCAGCTGCTGTGTAAGCTTCCTCTGGCTTTCGCTTATACAGGCAGGTTTAGAACCGCCTCAGCAATGGTGGACACCCTTCCCTCCATCAAGCTCAATAGTCCCGGGTCAGGCTCAAACTGATGTGCTGGCTGCAAAACTCTCAAACAAGAGGGCTTCAGTTTGCTGCTTTTTGTGGGGTTGGTGGGACCCACCCAGCCATATCACTTGTCTCCCTACTTTCAGCTCCCCCTTTTTCTGGGGAGCAGGCAGCTCTGTCCCTTAGGCACTCTCGGTGCTAGTTAAAACGTCCACCCAGATCTGTGCTGACAACCCCTGGCGCTGGCCAGAGCTGCCGCTCAGATCTGTGCTGTTAACTCATGGCGCTTTTCAGCCCAGCAGGGATCTCCCGGTCTGTGGGTTGTACAGGCCACGGGAGAAGCGTGGTATCTGAACCACAGTGCAGGGGGCAGTGGGGAGTCACCCACCGATCTTCTGGTCAGTTGCACTTCCTGGGTGAGGCAGCACCCTACCCTGCCTTGGTTTGCCCTCCTTGGGCTACACCCACTGTCCATCCAGTCCCATTGAAATGAACCTGGTACCTTGGTTGGAAATGCAGGGATCATTCATGTTCTGCAGCTCTCTTGCTGGGAACTGTTCTCCGGAGCTGTTCCTATTCGGCTGTCTTGGTGGAATCGAAAGTAGTTCTTTTTAATCAGTTTCTCAAGCTTAGACTGAATGTCAGAAATTTTAGACCAAGAAAAGTTCAATTCACTTAATGGAACCTTGGATTGTTTCAAGTAGCAAAGAAAACCCAATTCTTCTGGGCGCAAAACGAGCAAGGCATGCCCTCTCCCATTTAGGCCTCTAGCTGTTCTACCCACATGATGAATACATTCCTTAGAGTCATCTGGAGGGTCATACTGAACATCCAGTCACCTTCAGGAATGTCCAGTCCTTGCCGCCACATCTGTATACAGTAGTGTTCCCAAATCTGCGTTGCAGAACTAGAAGAATGTGGCTGTAGGCTTATTTTGCTTTCGCTTTCCATGAATGGCCAAGATGGGCAAATCAGTGTAGTTCAGCAACTCATAGTGGTATTTCACGGACATACAAGATGAAAAGAAGACCATAAGCTTCTTTTGGTTCTTCTTAAGGAATGTAAAGAGCAGAAGGAATCTCTTTTCAGAAGGACAAAACAACATATCCTTGCTCAAGACCTTCCACTGTTGCATTAGCTTTATCATCATCGACAGCAATATACAATAGCTCCTTTTTCAGAGAAATCCTCACCAAGTCTTCAACATTTTGAGTTTGGGTGGCAGAAAAGAGCGTAGTCTGTCCACATGTTGGCAAAAGTTTAATAATTTGCTTTAATTCTTCTTCAAATCCAACATCCAAGATATGATCAGCTTCATTAATAGCCAGACACTGCGGGGTTTTATACATAAACCCTGGGGTATTCTACATATAGTACAGCCAGCGGCCTGGTGGGGCCACAATGATGTTGATCCCATTAGCAAATTTCTGTGCTTCAGCAGATCTGTTACTACCACCTATTATCAACGCATAGGTATGCACGTGGTGAGTCAGAACACCAAAAGTTTGCCTGGCTAATTCTCTAGTAGATAAGGACTCCCATTCCATTCCTGGGCATGAACTTTAACTTAGCAATGAGTTCAGCTGCAGGGATGTGAAAAGCCAGGGTTTTACCACTGCCTGTTTTTGTAGCTGCTAGAAGATGCCTGACTTCCAGAAGTGGTCTGATACTTTTATGCTGAATTTCAGTCATGTTTGTAAAACCTATTTCTTTTATTGCCTCCAGAGTATTTTCATTGACAAGATTACATAGAGAAGCAAATGAAGTATCCTGAAAAGCTCCTGTCAGTCTCAGGGACAGGCTGGGCACTTCACTGCCATCATTATCTGGCTCCTCTGAATTATTTTCTACTTCTTTAGGAGTTTCAGCACTTTCTTCAGATTCGCCTTTGTTTTCAATTTTTTGCTTTTTTTGTATCAAGCCCAGCATCATTCATCATTTTTCTCTTTTTCTTCTTTTTCTTTTTTGATTCTGAATTGGGAGACCTCATTGCTACTTCTCCATTGGTTAATATAGTGGATTTCTGGGGAGATTTTTTAACTTTCGTATTTTCCACTGCTGCTTGAGACACATCTTTATTTTGAGCTTTTGATAAGCCCACATTCATAGAATGTTTTGATTTTTTTAAACTTTCCACCTCTCATTGTTTCTTCAGACACATTTCCATTTTGAGTTTCTGATAGGGTCAGATTTGAGGCTCCCTGCAACTTTAGAATCTCAATTGTTGCCGCAGTTTGAGATTCTGCTTCTCAATCTTCTTGTGCAGGAGTTTCATCAGCAGGTAAAACATACTGTCCAAAAAGTGCCTAGACTGCAGTGCCCCGCATAGTACGGCTACTCAGTTTTCGGGGCTGACATTGCTTCCACTTGTGTACATCTTTTAAAGCATATATGTAGTTGAACTCTCAAGTACTTGGTGTAGACACTTAAAAACTCTTTAGGAAAAATAAGAGCCCTTTAAATGCTAGTTGACCAAAACTGACTTGGATTTTACTTGCACATGTAAGGAGCCAAATGGATGAATAAGAGAGATAGGCCCTCTAATCAATCTTTCTTTCTAGTAATATGATATGAATAGCAGATATCCCTTAAGTACTATGATTAACCCATTTATGCCTACTGTTCCATTATTGGAACGCTAAGTATGTGGGAATTATTTCTGTCCTACTGCTCAGGTCATCACTAAGGTCTGATTGCAGAAATTCAAAAAAATGCAGCCTCTGGCTTAAAGGCATAAATGGGTTAAATTCTTACAAATGGCAGTATCGTGGAGCAGGGAGAAATAACTGGGAATT
>NW_016107315.1:14561206-14567102 GCF_001604975.1 Cebus imitator
GAGGCAGAGTTTTGCTCTTGTTGCTCAGGCTGAAGTTGCCTCGGCTCATTGCAACCTCTGCATCGCGGGTTCAGCTGAAACTCCTGCCTCAGCCTCCCAAGTAGCTGAGATTACAGGCATGTACCACCATGCCCAGCTAATTTTTTAAATTTTTAGTAGAGATGGGGTTTCACCATGTTGGCTAGACTGGTCGCAAACTCCTGACCTCAGGTGATCCACCCATCTTGGCCCCCCAAAGTGCTGGGATTATATGCATGAGCCCCATGCCTGGCCGAATGGTCTTTTTTTTTGTACAAGATCTTGTTCTGTCATCCAAGCTGGAGTACAGTGGTGAAATCACAGCTCATTGTAGTCTCAACCACTTAGGCTCAAGTGATCCTTCTGCCTCAGCCTCTTGTGTAGCTGGGACTACAGGCACACAGCAGCACACTTCGCTAATTTTATTTTTAGTAGCGACAGGGTCTCTCCGTGTTGCCCAGGCTGGTCTTAAACTCCTAAGCTCAAAGGAGCTTCCTGCCCTGGCCTCCTAAAGTGCTGAGATTATAGGCATGTGCCACTGTGCCAGTCCTAAAATTATCTTTTTATACTCAGACAAAGTAATCCATTTGAAATTCTCCCTGAAAACTTAAAAAAACACTTAGGGGAAGTAAACTAGTGTCAAAGAAAAATCACGAAACACCTTCATTAGTCTTCAGAAACAGAAAAAGCATGTTCCCAAATACGAGTTCTAATGTGAATCCAATCTAAAAACTTGGTTTGTGTCATGGGAAAATATAGACATTTACTTAGATTGGTAAGAGTGACAAGTTTAGAGCAAAATAAAAAATATGAGGTACTGCTGTATTTGTAAAGAAAAAAGATTGTTAATAGTGAGAAGCATCTTAATAACTTTTGGTAGGGTTGTTGAGTTGTAATTTTTACTAGTTTGAGTACATGTATATAATTGGCCATGTAAGTTTAATGTGAAGTTTCTACTTTGAGCTGTAGTTCTTCCATTCTTAAATCAATTGTTTTAACAGGTTTTCTACAAAACGTTTGTCGTATATGTTACACTCTTAAAATACTAATTTATATATTTTGTTTATTAATTGCAATTAAGCTCTTAATAATAATGTGATTGAACATAAAAAAAAATATGCTTATCCCAAAAATAAGCACCATAAATCAAGAACATTTATTCTGCGATTTTTATTTATTTTTAAATTTTTAATTTTTTTCTTATGTTTTTGTTGCATACCAGTATACACACTCTCTTAGGCAGTTATAGCGTACAGACAGGGCTCAACCTTTTCTGTCAAGTCGCATGTAGGCCCATGGGAGAGGAAAATCTGTAAATTATTTACTGATCACTTACTGTATGTAAAATATTGTACTGATGGATAGAATAGTGACTTTTTTTAATGGAATCACTGCAGTATAATAAGCAATATTAAGAATATAACACATAAATGGTACAGAAACAGAAATAATTAACATGTGTTGGTTTGTCCACATAAATACTTGTACACAGATGTGCATAACGGCTTTATTTGTAATAGCCCCAACTGCAAACAGCTCAAGTCTACCAACAATTAAATGACAAACAGATGATGTTACATCCATGCGGTGGAATAGTATTCAGCATAAAAAGAACAAAAATCCGTAGGCCCAACAGCATTGATGAATCTCAGAATTATTATGTCCAATGAAAGAAATCAAACAAAAAGAGTACATACTATGTAATCCCATTTATATAAAATTCTAGAAAATGCAGCTACTAAAGTGAAAAACACATTGATAATTTCTGGCAAGGACAGGAAGGTGAGATTGCAAAGAAACTTACAGGAATCATGGCAATATTCCTTATCTTGATGGTGGTGATGATATATATGTCATAACTCATCAAATTGTACACTATGCGGTTTCTTGTACATTAATTATATCTCAGGAGAGCACTCAAAGTGATTTTTAAAGAACCTATGCTGGGAGTACAGATGTGATTTATTCCATAAATATATTGGAATAATCATTGTAGAGATAGAGCGTCTACTCTGGTAAACCTAAATTGATACGATGTCAAACGCGGGATCAGTGAGCCAAATAGAACTACTGCCGGAGTTCAGTGTAGAGAAAGACAGCTTGGTTTAATATTAAAATGAGGATAGGATTTAATTAAAGTCAGAGGTTCTAAATTTGAGTCCTTGTTAGGCCATATTTTCTCTAATCTTTATTTTTCTCATCTTTAGTTTCATTAAGATTTTAAGATCCACAGAATATATTTGAAAGAACATTTGAAAGTTACGTAAAAATGGAAGGCTGGCCAGCCGCAGTGGCTCACACCTGTAATCCCAGCATTTTGGGAGGCTGAGGGGGGCGGATCACAAGGTCAGGAGTTCGAGACCAGCCTGACCAACATGGCGAAACTCCATCTCTACTAAAAATACAAAAGTTAGCCGGGTGTGGTGGCAGGCGCCTGTAATCCCAGCTACTCAGAAGGCTGAGGCATGAGAATTGCTTGAACCTGGGAGGCAAAGGTTACAGTGAGCCAACATCATACCACTGCACTCCAGCCTGGGCGAAGAACCAGATTCTATCTCAAAAAGAAAGAAAGAAAAATGGAAGGCTTTGCTGGCATTTAGGTTAGAAGGGAAAACAAAATAAAGTAGAACTTGATCTGTTGAGATCAGTGAGGAGGGAATTCCAAAAAAGGACTAGAGCTGGGGAAGTGGAAATATGTATGGTATATTTGGAAAATGATGAGTCAAAATCAGTTTAGGACAAAGAGTTCATTTTGCAGAGTAGGGAGGGAGGGATAGCAACCTAAAGTATCTAAAAGCATAATAGAGACTATAAAATAGTGAGAAAGTTTACCACCAAGATATAAGTTGCTGTTAGTAGCCCTATAATCTTAGCCAAGTGATCTAAGTGCCCAAAAGATCTAGGGGAGATCCTGTTCCTTGCCTCTTCCAGCTTGTGAGGGCTGCAGGCATTCATCTTGTGACCATATTATTCATCACTACAATCTTCACATTGTCAGGACACCTCCTCTTCCCCGCCTTTCACCTTCTCCTGTGTGTGTCAAGTCTCCATTTGCCTTCCTTGCATGAGGATACTTGTGACTGTATTTAGGGCCCACCTGGGTCATCTGGGATAATCTCCCCCATTCTAACGTAATTCATCCCATCTGCAAAGCCATAAAGGTATCATTCACAAATTCAAGAGATTGGAACATGGACATTTCGGGATTTTTAGCTTTTTGGAGTTGGTGCTGTCATTGACCAGAGTACTTGAAAAAGAAGACATTTTTGAGAGATGATAATGAGTTCACCTGGACCTGTTGAGGTACCTATGGGACATTTGTATGAGGGTATTCAGTTTATGTTGTCAGAAAACCTTGAATGAAGTGGCTTAAACAATAAGGACATTTATTTAAAACAGAAAGAAAGCACCCTCAGAGTCGGTTAAATTAGCAATTCAGTGATATCCTTGAGGATATATGTTCTTCTTGCTTTGCCATCTTTAGGCTGGCTCTCCTATGGTAACAAAATGACCCTCACAATTCTAGACCTTCAATCCAGACATGAAAACATTTAGTTGGCTTGTTCTGTGTGTCTTTTTTTTTTTTTTTTAATCTGCAAGGATACCTAACCTCTGAAGCTACCTAACAGGTTCTATTTTTCTTGGAAACATAAACATTCTCCTGACCACCATCTTTTACCCAAATTTTTTATATCTACATTGCAGATTTGTTCAGGTAGGAACCCCTTCCTCAAATACACAAACATTACACCCATCTGTCTTAAGTGACAAATGGCAAAACAGATGCCTTGAGCACTTCCCACATCATACTATTTTACTACTTTTTGGTATGCAGATTTGGTAGAATCTTGCGGAACTATCTGTGGCATGTTTAAACAGCAGTCCATTCACCTTGCTTAGTCTTCTTTAAGTTCTTGTCTGCAGATTCCTAACCATGTCTTTTTGTTGTTGAGACAGTCTTGCTCTGTCGCCCAGGCCCTGGAGTGCAGTGGCGAAATCTCAGCTGACTGTAACCTCTGCCCCCTGGATTCAAGCTATTCTTGTGCCTCAGCCTCCCAAGTAGCTGGGATTACAGGTGCGCATCAGTACGCCTGGCTAATTTTTGTATTTTTAGTAGGGATACAGTTTAACCATGCTGAACAGGCTGGTCTCAAAGTTCTGACCTCAGGTGATCCACTGGCCTCGGTCTCCTTAAGTGCTGGGATTACAGGCATGAGCCATTGTGCCTGGCCCATGTCCTCATTTTTAACATTAAACTTGAAAACAATGGTTAATGTAATCTGGAGACTCTCCTGGGGATCCCCAGAACCTTTTAGGGTGTCCGTGAGATCAAAACAATCTTCTAGCAGTGTTTAAAGACATTAGTTGCCATTTTCATTTCTGTCTTATGCTCTCAGATATACGACAGAGTTTTCCAGAGCCTACTTGAAATGTGATTTTTTTTTTTGAAACAGAGTCTCACTCTGTCCCCAGGCTGGAGTGTGATGGAGCAGTCTCAGCTCGCTGCAACCTCTGCCTCCCAGGTTCAAGTGATTCTCCTGCCTCAGCCTGCCAAGTAGCTGGGACTACAGGTGTGTGCCACCATGCCCGGCTAAATTGTGTATTTTTAGTAGAGACAGGGTTTCACCATGTTGGCCAGGCTGGTCTCGAACTCCTGACCTCAGGTGATCTGCCTGTCTTGGCCTCCCAAAGTGCTGGGAATGTGATGCCATAACAGACTTAACACGTGAGAATGCAGCTGATTTCCAGTAGACTTTAAGAGATTTTCAAAAATCAGTGCTACTCTTACCTTTTTCTTTTTTGGGGGGTGGGGGGTGCTGAAAAAATTTAGTTTTTTGAAAACTATGTTGTCTTAAAATATAACAGACTTACTGTTATTTTTAGGTGAATAATTTTTTAAATTTCTAAGTTTTAATTTATAATATGGTAAATATTTTTAGATATAGTTCATATAAACAAAAGCTCTTTTGGGTTCTCAATAAATTTTAAGAGTGTAAAGAGGCCTGATATCCGAGTTTAAAATCTACTCTCTAGTGTTAAGCACATACTCCATAGTTTTTCCGTTTCTCCAATATTTTTCCTGTCTCTTACTAGTACCAGTTATCATGTATCATCTTTATAAGTTGCAGGATTTATTGTAAGTACTTCACAGTCATTCATACTATTTAATATTGATCTTGTTGGGTGCAGCATGCTTTCTCATTCTTTATTGATATATCTCTCTATTTTATTTCCACCATAATTACTTGCCTCTGTTAAGGTAGTAGTAGTTTCAGCTTTCTTACTGTTTTTGTGCTTATGGAACATGCTGGATTTAATAATATTCTTAAGTACCTCAAAACTAAGCATGGAGAACAAACCAATGAAGACTAGAGAGCCAAGACTTACATGAGAATACCCATTGTTATCATCTCTTGGTAATGGGCATAGTTAACACTCTTGCTCTGAGAAATGACTTTGATTTATCAATAAACATTTATAAGTGGGGAGTATCTGTAATTTTTATAAATTTGGCTGTGAAGGGAGAGTGTCTGAGGGATGATACCCAGTTTTGATGGGAGATGAGGCATGGGGCATGGAGAATGATACATGAGTACTAGATTTTAAGCTCTGGGTGCCTGAGCAATTGAAGGCATCCATCCTTAGCAGATTAAGAAATTCTGGGGGCCGCGCGCCGTGGCTCACGCCTGTAATCCCAGCACTTTGGGAGGCCGAGGCGGGTGGATCACGAGGTCAAGAGATCGAGACCATCCTGGTCAAAATGGTGAAACCCCGTCTCTACTAAAACTACAAAAAATTAGCTGGGCATGGTGGCGTGTGCCTGTAATCCCAGCTACTCAGGAGGCTGAGGCAGGAGAATTGCCTGAACCCAGGAGGC
>NW_016107315.1:14571297-14640204 GCF_001604975.1 Cebus imitator
TTAAAATGGTTAGAATGGGCCAGCCATGGTGGCTCATGCCTGTAATCCCAGCACTTCTGGAGGCTGAGGCGGGTGGATCACTTGAGGTCAGGAGTTCGAGACCAGCCTGGCCAACATGGCGAAACCCCCTCTACTAAAAATACAAAAAAATTAGCCGGGCTACACACACCTGTAGTCCCATCCACTTGGGAGGCTAAGGCAGGAGAATTGCTTGAACCTAGGAGGTGGAGGTTGCAGTGAGCCAAGGTTGTGCCACTGCACTACAGCCTGGGTGACAGAGTGGGACTGCATCTCAAAAAAACAAAAAATGGTTAGAATGGCAAATTTTATTTTATATATATTTTTTACTACAATTAAAACAAATTTGGAGCTAGTCACGCTGGTGGGCACCTGTAGTCCCAACTACTTAGGAGACTGAGATGGGATGATTGCTTGAGCTCAGGAATGGAGACCAGGCTGGAGTGCAATGGCACAATCTCAGCTCATTGCAACCTCTGCCTCCCGGGTTCAAGTGATTCTTCTGCCTCAGCCTCCTGAGTAGCTGGGACTACAGGCGTGCACCACCACGCCTGGCTAATTTTGTATTTTTAGTAGAGACAGGATTTCTCAGTGTTGTTCAGGCTGGTCTTGAACTCCCAACCTCAGGGGTGATCTGCCTGCCTCAGCCTCCAGAAGTGCTGGAATTACAGGCGTGCACAACCACACCCGGCCTCTTTTCTGGCTTCTGAAGGCAGGCACTTTAGATGATTAATTTGAGACCTTATTTTCTAATTATAATCATTTAATGGAATGAATTTCCCTATAAGCACTGTTTTAGCTGCATTCCATAAATTTAGATGTATTTCATTTTTGTTCACTTTAACATTTTATAGCTTCCCTTGAGTCTTGCCCTTTGATTTATGGGTTGTTTGTTAGAAGTGTGCTGTGTTAATAAGAGAACTTCCCCAATCTGGTAAAGAGCAATTACAAAAAACCTAGAAGTAATAAGACTGGATGCTAAAAACGCAAGACTGTCCCTTCGCTCAGGTCCTATTCTCACCAATCCTATTAGACATTATACTGGAAGTTCTCACTAGTGCAAAAAGGCGAGAAAAATAATAGACATAGAGATTTGAAGGGAAAAAACAAAACTGTTCCTGTTGAGATACCTGATTACTTATACCCAAGTAATCTTTAAAAAATACAAACAGGAGGTGGGTGAGGAAAAGAGAGTCATGTTTTTCATTGAAAGCATAAAACTATGTGTTTGTGTTTCTTTGATAAAAGTTAAAATTTACAAAGCTATAATTAACTTTAAAAAGTGGTCCGGGCGTTTCAGTCTAGATAAGATGAAGTAACCATATTTAATAGTCAAAAAAAACCTAGAGAGAATATGTGGAGTATCTTTGAGAACTGTGAAAAATAAATGCTAGTAGGTAGATTAGAAAGGAGGCCAGAATTCAAAATACCAATGATCTAGCTGAAGTAACTGTGTAACATCAGATAAAGTAGAATTCCAACAAATAAAATTAGTAGGGATGAAAGAGAACATTACATAATGATGAAAGAATGAATTCACCAAGAAGACATAAGAATCATAAATGTGTATGCACCCCTAAACAGGGTTTCAAAATACGTGAAGCAAAAACTGACAGACCTGAAGAGAAAAATAGACAAATACACAATTATAGTTGGAAACTTCAAAATTCCTCACAGTAAAAGAACTAGTAGATAAACTAATAAAGATATAGATGACTTGAGCAACATTATTTGCCAACTCAAGTCCAGTATGTTCTCTGACAGTAATGGAACTAAACTACTAATCTAGTTTAAACTAGAAATCAATAATAGAAAAATGTCCAAATACTTGAAAATTATAATGCATAGGCAAAACAGGAAGTTTCAAGTAAAATTAGAAAATATTTTGAACTGATCAAACATGAAAATACAGCATATCAAAACATAAGGACTGCAGCTAAAGCAGTGCTCATATATGTATTTATATCTTTAAATGCTTATTTTAGAAAAAAAGTCCTCAAATCAGTGATCTTAATTTTTTTTTTTTTTTTTTAAGATGGGTTTCACCATGTTGGTCAGGCTGGTCTTGAACTCCTGACCTCAGGTGATCCACCCGCCTTGGCCTCCAAAGTGCTTGGATTACAGGCGTGAGCCACCACGCCCAGCCAAGTGATCTTAATTTCTACCTTAAGAAGCTAGAAAAAGAAGAGCTAAATAAAAGTGAGGCAAATAGGGGAAGAAAAGGAATAATAAAAAGAAGTATAAATATAAAAATAATAAATGAAGTCAGTGAAATTAGAATTAGTCTGTTTGAACTAAGAATTGAGTTATCATTCAACTCAGCAATCCCATTACTGGTTATATGCCCATAGGAAAATAAATCATTCTGCCAGAAAGACACATGCAGCTGTGTGTTCATCACAGCACAATTCACAAGAGCAAAGACATAGAAGCAACTCAAATACCTATTAACAGTGGACTGGATAAAGAAAATATGGTACATATACACCATGGAATACTGCACAGCCATTAAAAAAGAATGAAATCACATTTTTGCAGCATCATGTATGCAGCTCAAGGCAATTATCCTAAGCAGACTAACACAGAAACAAAACCAAATACCATATGTTCCCACTTATAAATGGAAGATAAACAATGGGCACACATGGATATAAAGATGGAAACATAGACGCTAGGGAATATATCAGGAGGCAGAGAAGGAGGGAAGCAAGGGTTGAAAAACTACCTATTGTGTTCTATGCTCACTTTCTGGGTAATAGGTTCAGTTGTATTCCAAACCCCAGCATCATCCAATACACCCTTGAAACAAACCTGCACATGTACCCCTGGAATCTAAAATAAAAGTTGAAAAAGAAAAATAGGGTCTTTGAAAGATGAATAAAATTGATAAACCTCTAGCAAAATTGACAAAGGAAAAAAGAAGCCACAATTACTAATATCAGGAATAAAAGAGGCATTAATAGTATAACTACAGACTCCACAGACATTAAAAGAATAATATGAGAATACTATGAACAACTCTCTCTGTATATATTTGATAACTTAGAAGAAGTGGATTAATTCCACAAAACCCACAAAATACCAAAACTCATCCAAGATGAAATAGATGACATACATAGGTATCTAGCAAAGAAATAGAATCCATAGTTAAAAGCCTTCTAAAAAAGTGGGATTGTGCCACTGCACTCCAGCCTGAGCAATAGAGTGAGACTGCCTCAAAGAGATAAAAACCACAGTGAGATAACGTCTCACATCAGTCAGAATAGCTATTGTTAAAAAGTCAGTTAAAAAAACATGCTGGGAAGGTTGCAGAAAAAACGGAACAAATATGTACTGCTGGTGGGAATGTAAATTAGTTCAGCTACTGTGGAATGTAGTTTGATGACTTCTGAAAGAACTTAGAACTACTGTTCAACCCAACAATTCCATTATTGGGTATATACCCAAAGGAATGTAAATCATTCTACCATAAAGACTTATGTATCTGTATGTTCTTCACAGCACTATTCACAGTTGCAAAGACATGGCATCAACCTAAATACCTATTGATAGTAGACTGGATTAAGAAAATGTGGTACATATACACAATGGGTTACTATGCAACCATAAAAAAGGAATAAGGTAATGTCCTTTGCATCAACATGTAAGGAACTGGAGGCCATTATTCTAGGTAAACTAATGCAGGAACAGAAAACCAAATACCACTTCTCACTTATACATGGAAGCTAAACATTGAGTATATGTGCTCAAAGAAGGGAACAGTAGACATCAGGGCCTACTTAAGGATGGAGAGTAGGAGGAGGGTGAAGAAAACTACCTGTTGGCTACTATGCTGCCTTTTACCTGGGTGACAAAATAATCTGTCCCAATTTGTCACAACAAATCCCATGACATGCAATTTGTGTCTATAACAAACCTGCACACGTCTTCCTGAAACTAAAAGTTTAAAAAAAAAAAACCCCTATAGATTAATATCCCTCTGAAACATAGATGAAGATGTCCTGAACAAAGTTCCAGCAAAAAAAAAAAAAAAAAAGTACAAAAAGTCTGCTAGAACTAATAAATACCTTTCTGTTACTAATTTTTTGTGTAATTCCATTAGGTTCAGAGAACATACTTAGAAAGACTGATTATTCTTCCGTTATTGCGTGGAATGTTCTATAAATGTCAGTTAGATCCAGTTGGTTGATGGTGTTTATATCTTTGCTGATTTTCTGTCTGCTAGTTTTGTGATGGGGGAGACAGGAGTGTTAAAGTCTCTTAAGATTAAGGCCTTACATATTTTTTCTTCCATTTCTGTGAGTTTTTACTTCATGTATTTTGAAGCTCTCTTTTTTTTTCTTCAATCCTACCACAAAATGAAGCTGTCTTTTAAGGTATATACACAAAATTACTTCACTTGATAAATTAATTCAGTTCAGCTTTCTCTTGATTAGTGTTTGAATGGTATGTATGCTTTTCCAGCATTTTCCGTATAACACACCTAAGATATGTTTGAAGTTAGTACATTGAGATCATGGTTTTTCTCTTTTTTTCTCCTCATGCTGTCTCTGTGTTTTCATTGTTGTGATTAAACCATTTGCATTTATTATACTTGCAAGTACGCTTCAGAGGTAGAGGCACCCTTTTTTACCCATCCCCTGCTAATGAAACGAAGGCTCTACTTTTGGCTTGACACCCTGAGAATACTGGGGCCAAAATTGCCCTTGTGAAGGCTTGTGAAGTAAGACTCTAGGAGAGTCAAGCCTAGAAGTCCTCAGGCTGTTGTCCCCCTTCTACCAAGTACTCAGCTCCTAGAGCAGAGATTTCATTCTGAGAGAACCTTGCAATTATTTCCATCCTCTCCAGCTTTAGAGACTTGGCTCAGAGATTTTTTATGGCAGGGAGAAGTAGACCAATAGTTTTTAATCTCTTCGGAATGCAGCTTAATTGGCAAGATAGGGTGTAGAATTTCAAAGCTAAGGGCACTCTGAAAAACAGTGGTAGTTGTTGGAGAGGACTATAGGGAAGACCAGAATAAGGCAGCTAAGAAAAGCTCTACTGTGGCAAGCAGAAATACCAGACCGACCTCAAACTATTCTTCAAATGAGCCACAGTTTTTTGCTTGCTTGGTTGCTTGGTTGCTTGGTTGGTTGGTTGGTTGGTTGGTTGCTTTTGAGACAGTCTCGCTCTGTTGCCTAGGCTGGAGTGCAATGGTATGATCTTGGCTTACTGCAACCTCTGTCTCCTGGTCTTGAGCAATTCTCCTGCCTCAGCATCCCGATTAGCTGGGACCACAGGTACACACCACTATGCCCAGCTAATTTTGGTATTTTTAATAGAGACAGGGTTTTGTCTTGTTGGCCAGGCTGGTCCTGAACTCTTGGTCTCAAGTGATCCACTTGCCTCAGCTTTCCAAAATACGGTTATTACAGGTCTGAGCCGCTGTGCCCAGCCTGAGGCACAATTTGATTTCAATTAATTTGTAGAATATACATCCAGGGCATTTTTTTTTTTAAAGTAGGGCAGTTAGTGGAGTTTAACACCTGGGTGTGATAACAGAAAGAGAGCCTAGAATATCACTGTAAATCCGGGGTGACTGTGGGCATACCCAAAAATAATACCTCTCTGTGGATGCAATGCTTAGCATTGTGGAGGCTGGGAAAGTGGGGAAATAGACTTAGCTGGAACAATTCACCTAGTCACTGAAAACTAAGCAAGAAACAGTAATAAGCACCAAGAAAAAGGGAGGTAGAGGAAAGGAACAGTAAGTAGATTTGCTATACTTGTATTATAAAAAATGTTAGTGTCTAGCAAAAAATTATGAGACATGCAGAGAAAAAAGAAAGTATGATCCTTGCAACCAGAAAAAAAGCAGACCGTATAAACTGCCTGTGTGAGAGAGACCACATGTCAGATTTAACAGAAAATACTTCAAAATAGCCATCCTAAGTGTGTTCACAGAACTAGAGGAAAAGCATAATTAAAGAAGTAGAAGTGGGTATGGTGACAATTTTGCATAAAATAGAGAATATCAAGAATATAAAAATTATGAAAAAGAACCAATTAGAAATTCTGGAATTGAAAAATATAATTAACCAAAAATTCACTATCAGTGCTCTTCTTCACTGGCAGAAGATAGATTTAGTGAATTTGAACATAGATCAATAGAAATTATGCAGACTGAGGAACAGAGATAAGATAATAATGAGCAACAAAACATAGGACACCATCCCACGTACCATTAAGCACTGAAAAATAAAGGGAGTACTGGAGGGAGAGGAGAAGGAGAAAGAAGATAACAGAAAATGAGATAGCAATAGAAAAAGCACTAAATAATGGCAGAAGACTTCCCATGCAAATGAATGATGGTTTGACTTAGAAGTTTTTAGTTTGCAATAGCGTAAAAGTGATTAATGCATTCAGTAGAAACCATGCTTAAAGTACCCCTACAACCACTCTGTTTTTCACTTTCAGTGTGATAGTCAATAAATCATATGAGGTACTTAACGCTTTATTTAAAAATAGATTTTGCATTAGGTTATTTTGCCCAACTGTGTAAGCTAGTATCCAAAGTGTTTTGAGCACTTTGAAGGTAAACTATAATGTTTAGGAAGCTAGGTATATTAAATGCATTTTTAACTTCAATATTTTTAACAGTGAGCTTATTGGATATAATTCCATAAATCCATAAGTTGGAGCATCTTTATTTACTGAAAATCTTTTTTTTGAGATGGAGTCTTGCTCTGTTACCCAGGCTGGAGTATAATGATGCAGTTAAAAATCTTTTTCTAAGTAAGAAAAATGTAGCAATTTAAACATACAGTAAAAATGTTAAAAGTTTAAAAAAGAAAATCTTTAAAGTAGTAAGAAAATAACTCACTCAGAATGGAACCACTGTAAGATTAACAGCTGACTTCTTATGAGAAGCAGTGGAGGCCAGAAGGCAGTGGGAGAACATATTCAAATTGTTCAAAGGACAGGGGGAAGAAAATGTCAACCAAAAATCTCATGTCCAACAATGCTATCTTTTTTAAATGAAGGCAAAATAAAGACTCCTAGATAAAAATGAAAATTTGTTGCTAGCTGACCCACTTTACAAGGACCATTGAAGGAATTTCTTCAGGCTGAAAGCAAATGACCCTAGATGGTAATTTGAATGCACACAAAAAAAGAGCATCAGAAAAGGTAATTATATAATTACTTTAAAAAAGTAAGTTAACATTTTTTATCTTTTCTTATTATAAGTATATTAAAAAGCAAGCTATTTTATATGTATATATACATATGTAATGCTGATCCCATAACAAAGATATGTAATAAATGTGTAATATATTTGCCAATAACAGCACAAAAAAAAGGTGGTAGGAGAAAAGCTTTATTGGGCTAAGGAAATGACTACAGATGGGAAGGTAGTAATCATGACCGCATGTTGTGTTTGTTATCATGACCAGATATGATATGTGTAACAATATTACTACAAATCAGGCAGGGAATTGAGATATGTAGAAGTAATGTTTTTGTATATCACAAGAATTAAGCTAGTATAGATCTGAAGCTGATTCTGGCATACATTCTAAAACCTTGATCAACTACTAAAAACAGAAATCAAAAAATATAGTAAAAAATCATTTTAAACATGCAAATGCCGCATTAGAAAATAATGCAGAAGTAAGTGCTAAAGGAATAGTAGAGGAACAAAACAGACATGGGACATAGAATGGCAGATTTGAATCTAACTATGCAAATAATATTAAATGTATTGAAATGAATGGATTGAAATCAAAAGGCAGAGATTGTCAGACTAAGATTATAAACAGCATTGTCCAACTATATGCTAGTTAAAGGTGACATAATCATTCAAAGAAAAATAGATTGAAAGTAAAAGGATGGAAATAATAGCATGTAGACAGCAACCACAAGAAAACAAGAGTGGTTTTATTCGTATCCAACAAATAGACATTATAACAAAAAGTGTTACTAGAGACATTTTAGAAGGATAAAAGGGTCATTTCATTGGGATGCTGTAATAGTTATGCTACCTATGCTTAATAACAAAATACCAAAATACGTGAAGCAAAAACAGAAATGAACAAACAGACAAATTTAACATTAGTAGTTGGAAACTTCAGTATACCGCTTTTAATAACGTATAGAACAGGACGGGCACAGTGACTCACACCTGTAATCCCAGCATTTTTAGAGGCCAAAGTAGGCAGATCACTTAAGTGTTTGAGACTGGCCTGGCCATCATGGAAAAACCCTCTACTAAAAATATAAAAATTAGCCAGGCATGGTGATGCACTTCTATAATCCCAGGTACTTGAGAGGCTGAGGCAAGAGAAATCACTGGAACCCAGGAGGCAGAGGTTGCAGTGAGCCAAGATCATGCCACTGCCCTCCAGTCTGGGCAACAGAGCTGGACTCTGTCTCAAAAAAAAAAATTTTTTTTTTAATAATTAGGCATAGAATAATTAAAAGGTCAACAAGTAAATAGATACTGTAAACCAACTAGACCCAACTGACATCTATAGCACACTCCACCCAGCAACAGTAGAGTATACATTCTTCTCAAGTACACATGGAACATTCTCCAGTATAGACCACGTACTAGGCTGTAAAACAAACCTCAGTAGATTTATTATTTTTTTTTTTTTTTTTGAGACAGAGTTTCACCCTCGCTCTCGTTGCCCAGGCTGGAGTGCAATGGCGTGATCTCAGCTCACTTCAACTTCCACCTCCCGGCTTAAAGCAATTCTCCTGCCTTAGCTTCCTGAATTTCTGAAATTACAGGCACCTGCCACCACAGTCAGCTAATTTTGTATTCTTAGTAGAGATGGGGTTTCACTATGTTAGCCAGGCTGTTCTCAAACCCCTGACCTCAGGTGATCCACCGACCTTGGCCTCCCAAAGTGCTGGGATTATAGGCATGAGTCACCACTCCAGGCCAGTAGATTTTAATAGGTCAAAGAAAAAAAGTGCAGATTATGTTCTGAGACCATATGGAATGAAGTTAGAAATCAAAAGCAGGAAAAAATTTGAGAAACTCACAAATATGTGGCAGTTAAACAACACATTCCTAAATAACCAGCAGATCAAAAATGAAATCAGAAAATATTCTAGAGTGGGTTGGGCATGGTAGCTCGCTCCTTTAATACCAGCACGTTGGAAGGCCAAGGCAGGAGAATTGCTTGAGCCCAGAAGTCTGAGAACAGCCTGGGCAACAAAGTGAAACCCTGTCCCTATTTTTTAAAATTTATTTTAATTTTTTTTTTTAATTTTTTAAAATTTATTTTAAAAAATAAAATGTTCTATGGTAAATAAAAATGAAGATACCATGGGATATAGTTATAGCAGTGCTTAGAGGTAAAGTTATAGCTGTAAATGCTTATATTAAGGAAGAAGATCTCAGATGAATGACTTCACCCCTCCACCTTAAGACACTAAAAAAAGAGTAAACCAAACCTAAAGGGGACATAAGGAAATAATAAAGATTATAAAGGAATACTATGAAAACTTTTATGGCAATACAATTGTCATATGTCAAATGTCAGAAGCAGTAGACAATCTGAATAGATCTATATCAAGTAATAAGATTGGTAATTTAAAAACTCCCCTCAAAGAAAAGCCCAGCCCCAGATAGCTTTACAGTGAATTCTACCAAACATTTAAAGAACTAATACCAATTCTTTACAAACTCTTCCAAAAAGCAGGAAAGGAGGAAACTGTTGTTCCTATCTCATTTTATGTGGCTGGTATTTACCCTGATAATAGACAAGGGAGTCACAAGAAAACTACAAACAAATATCTTATGAATATAGATGTAAAAGTCCTCAACAAAATACTAGCAAACTGTATCTCACAACATATTTAAAAAAAAAAAAACAACGAATTATGTCTCATGACCAACTGGGATTTTTTTCAGGTTTGCAAGGCTAGCTCAGTTAATTAATGCAATATATAAATAGAATAATTTTTAAATTACATGATTATATCAATAAATGCAAAAAAAGCATTTGACTCGTTGAATACCCTTTAGTGATAACACTGTGGCAAACTAGAAACAGAGAAGACTTTTCTTAACCTGTTCATAGTTAACATCATAATCAGTGGTAAAAGATTGGGAATTTCCCCCTTTAAGACCAGGAACAAGACAAAGATATCTGCTCTTGCCATTTCTGTTTAACGTTGCACTGGAGACTCTAGGTAAGGAAGTTAGGCAAGGTAAATAAAAGGCATCTAGTTTAGAAAGAAAGAGATAAGACTGTTTTCAGATGTCATAGTCTTATACATGTTGAGCATCCCAAACCAGAAATGTAAAATTTTAAATGCTCCAAAATGCAAATTGTTTTGAGCACCAACGTGACACTCAAAGTAAATGCTCGTTAGATTTCAGGTTTTTGGATTAGGAATGCTTATCTGATAACATGTAATGCAAATATTCTAAAATTCAAAATATTTTTAGTCCCAAACATTTTTTTTTCTTGAGACAATCTCGCTCTGTCGCTCAGTTTGGAGTACAGTGGCATGCTCTTGGCGCACTGAAACCTCCACCTTCTGGTTTCAAATGATTCTCATACCTCAGCCTCCCGAGTAGCTGGGATTACAGGCATGTACCACCATGCCAAACTAATTTTTTTTTGTATTTTTTGTAGATTAGTTGGTGGGAGCGGGGGCGGGGGAATCTCTCCCTTTTGGCCAGACTGATCTCAAACTCCTGGCCTCAAGTGATCCACCTGCCTCAGCCTGCCAAAGTGCTGGGATTACAAGCATGAGCCACCATGCCTAGCCCCCAAGCATTTTGGATAAGAGATACTCAACCTGTGTATAGAAAATCCTAAGGAATTCATTTAAAACATATAGAACTAATAAATAAGTTGAGCAAGATTACAGAATATAAAACCAGTATAATCACTGCACTCCAGCCCGGGCAACAAGAGTGAGTCCCAGTCTCAAAAAAAAAAAATGAAAAGAATTTTATTCACAGTGGCATTAAAAGAATAAGTTTAACAAAGAAAAAGTTATACTCTGAAAACTTAAAACATTGCTGAAATTAAAGACAAATAAATGGGAAAATACCCCATGTTCATGGATCAGAAAATTCAATATTGTAAAGACAGCAGTATTCTCCAAACTAATCTGTAAATTCAATGTAGTTCCTATCAGAATCCTAGCTGACTTTGTAAAGATTGACAGTCTTATTCTGAGATTAATATGGAGTTGCAAGAGACACAGAATAGCCAAAACAGTACTGAAAAAGGACAAAGTAAGAGGACTCAGCTTCTTGACTCCCAAAACTTACTGCAAAGCAGCAGTAATTAAGGCATGGTGGTACTGGCACAAGGACATGTAAATCAATGGAATAGAGTGAGTCCAGATATAAACCCATTTGTGTTCAACTGATTTTCAGCAAGGATGCCAAGATCTTTCAGTAGTGAAAGAATACTCTTTTTAACAGATGGTGCTGGGACAGCTGGATAGCTACATGCAAAAGAACGAAGTGGGACCATATACAAAAAATAACTCAAAATGGATTAAAGACCTAAAACTTTAAAACTCCTTAAAAAAAACACGAGTAAATCTGCATGACTTTGTATTTGGCAAGGAATTTGTAGATATGATACCAAAAGCATAAACAGCAAAAGGAAAACACTGAACTTCATAAAAATTAAAAACTTCTGTGCTTCAAAGGACACCATCATATAAGACAACCCACAGAATGAGAGAAAATATTTGCAAACCATTTCTTCGGTAAACAACACATATCTAGAATATATAAAGAATTCTGACAACTTGGTAACAAAAAGAAAACCCAATGGGCAGAACTCCACAAGGAAGATACACGCATGTCTTCAACAACTTCATGATGTTGAGCACATGAAGATGCTCAACATCATTAATTATCAAGAAAATGTAAATCAAAACTACAATGGGATACCATTTCACATCCACTAGGATGGCTAGAATCAAAGTTGGATAATGACAAGCGTTGGTGAGGATGTGGAGAAGTCAGAATCTTCATATACTCTTTTTTTTTTTTTTTTTTTTTTGAGATGGGGTCTCACACCCAGGCTGGAGTGCAGTGCTGTGATCTTGGCTTACCACAGCCTCTGCCTCCTAGGTTCAACTATTCTCCTGCCTCAGCTTCCTGAGCAACTGGGATTACAGGCACCCGCCACCACACCCAGCCAATTTTTTTGTATTTTAAAGGTGTAGTAGGGTCAGGATTTCACCATATTGGCCAAGCTGGTCTCGAACTCCTGACCTCAAGTAATCCACCCATGTTGACCTCCCAAAGTGCTAGGCTTACAGACATGAGCCACCTCATCCAGCCTCCTCATACACTCTTGATGGGAATATAAAAGTGTGGCTGCTTTGGAAAACAGTGTGACAGTTTCTCAAATGATTAAATACAGAGTTACCATATTACCCAACAATTCCCCTCATATACATTTACCCAACAAACTGAAAACATGCATCTACACAAAAACATACACTGGCTGTTTATAGCAGCATTATTCATAATAGCCAAAAACTGGATACAACTTGTGTCCATTAACCATAGATAATCAAAATGTAGACTATGGAATGGAATATTTTTTCAGCAATAAATGTAAATGAAGCATGATACGTGGTAGAACATTATGCTAAATGAAGTGAGTCCCAAAAATTCACATATGATTCTATTCATTTGAAAGTCTTGGATAGGGAAGTTTATAGACAAAATATAGATTAGTGGTTGCTTAGGGCTGGCAGGAAGCTAGAGTATATTCTCCTAGATTTGTCTATTGGGAACCTCTTCAAGTTGACGAGCTTTGACATAACCTTAGTAATCTTTGATAACTTCCTTGCTATCTGGTCAGATATTCCAGAGAGACATTTACTGCCTGAGACATGGAATCAGCCATTTCTCTAAGGACCCATGAGTTTATAGTTTTTTTGGGGTGAGAAATGGAATTTAAAAGCCATTCTGGGTGCTAGTCATTACTGGAGAATAAGTACATTATCATTTCATATTGGTTATGCTTTTAATTTAGAATTGGAAGACTATAATTTCAAATTGCAACTTTTTCTTTTAACCATTTATGATAAATAGATGTAGGTATTTTATATAGCAAAATCAGATAGCAATTTTATAGTATAAATTTATTCATTCACTTATTTCACTGTGTTGTATGGACCTGGAGAGCTTGTTTGAAGGTTCTAGCAGGGGAGCACAGCTACTCGTATACCCTTGACCGAAGACCAGTCCTCCTCTATCAGGGATTGTCATCCTCTTTGACCGAGCGTGCAGCTTCGGGAAGGACACACATGGAGCGGTGAGGGAGGAAGGGGACACCCGCCTAGCCAGCCAGATCAGCCAAATCAACCCTGGCGATCAATGGGGTGACAGATGTTGCAGCCAGATCGCCCCCACATCCTATTACACTGTGTTGTATGTTATGTGAAATACTGGACCGGATCAAAAGAGAAATTAGATACCATAAAATGTTTTCACCAAGTCCTTTTGCTTTATCTGCTCTAAGCTTCTAACAACTTGCCTTTCTGCCCCTTCTTCGCCATACATTCTTTACATGTCTTCAGCGCTAATAAATTCAACAGAATGAAATTTATCAGTGACTTTTTCCCTGAACTGCAGGGCAGAGTGGGCAATTTCATGTAAAAGTTTATGTGTGGATATTCTTCTCAGGAATTTTAAACTCAGTATATCCAAAATTGAAACATTTCTTTCCCTCTTCACCAGCCCCTATCAAAACCAGCTCTTCTTTCATCTTGTTTGATGAAAACAAAGTTAGAGATATAACCATCTAACTTTCCTCTTCTAGCTACTGTTCCACCCAGCCTTAATACAAAATCATACCCAGGTGGTTTTCCATCGTAAATATTTCTCAGATGCATTTTCTTTATCCTCACTGCTGCCACCAAGACAATCTTTTTCAAATGCAGATAGGATTCTTCTACTCCCATGTGGCTACCCATACTTATTGAAGGAGATTGTAGGTCTGAAGGTTAGTATAAACGTTAAGTGGTCTTGAACTAAATAATTTTCTGAGCCCCGGTTTCCTCATCCGTAAAATCAGGGTATTATCATCTACCCTCATGTAAGAACGAATCTAAAGCCCCTAGTGTTATATCTGGTACATAGTAGATAATTAGCCAGTACAGACAAGTTTATGTATAAATTTCCACCTCGATTATTCCTTTACAGGCATCTTAAATCCATATGCCCCTCTCCTTAACCTTTTCTGTCCTTGATTGGTTTTAATTAGAATATAAGCTGTAATTGAGTGATCTCAGTTTAGTTTTAGCATAGTTAAAACCTGGTTATTATCAGGCCTGGGTTTAACTACGCTCACGCCTATGATCCTGGCACTTTGGGAGGCCGAGGCCAGCGGATCACAAGGTCAAGAGATCAAAACCATCTTCGCCAACATGGTGAAACCCTGTGTCTACTAAAAATACAAAAATTAACTGGGCATGGTGGTACATGCCTGTAGTCCCAGCTACTTGGGAGGCTGAGGCAGGAGAATCACTTGAACCTGAGAGGCGGAGGTTGCAGTGAGGATTGTGCCACTGTACTCCAACCTGGCATCAGAGTGAGTCTTTGTCTCAAAACAAACAAACAAACAAAAACCCTGGTTTAGTATCTTTTGAAAGTTAGCCTCCAATTTTGAGATGTGGCTGCATAAATAGGCACATTCTTTTAAATATATTTTCTCATCTAACTAAAATTACTTTCAAGGTTCACAGCCTCATTACTTTCTCTAATCATGTTAGACAGCCACCTCACTTTAAATGCTAAGAGCTACTTTGTTTTAATCTCAAATCTTCTGATAATTTTTATCAGCTAATCTATATATCAAAATATAGATTTCAGAATATGCTGTGAGAAAGAGTAGACATTTAAAAATTTGATCTCCATTTAATTTTTGTTCACACTTTTTCTAGTGTGAATAAATAGCTTACAAAATTTATTGAATGCTTGCTTAATGCCAGGAATTGTGCTAATTTGATCCTCTTGACTATCTTTGAAGTATAATTTCTATGATTCCCATTTTTCAGATGAGAAAAAAACAGAAGCATCATTAGATAGGTGAACAACTTGACTTAGAATTAATGCCTGGCTGATAAATGGGGAAGTGAAAATTTAAAACCTAAGATGTGTCTAACTTAAGCCGTTCTACTTTATCAACTAGGTTATATACCTTATTTGGCAAAATTTTCCAATCTAACTGTAAAAAAAAAATTGTAGATTTTTTTTTGCATTCCCTTAAATTATATGTTGTTTAGCAACATACCTCTTTCATATGAATGTCTGAAAGCAATGTTTCATCAGTAATTTGGAATAAAATGGGTGGGAAGTAAACTTTCTGAATTATTAAATAGTTCAAATTGCAAACTGCTACACGTACTTTTTTTTTTTTTTTTTTGAGGCAGAGTCTTGCTCTGTGGCCAGAAGCCAGGCTGGAGTGCAGTGGCGCGATCTCGGCTCACTGCAACCTCCACCTCCTGGGTTCAAGCAGTTCTCCTGCCTGGGCCTCCCAAGTAGCTGGGACTACAGGCGTGCGCCACCACACCCTTTGTATTTTTAGTAGAGACGGGGTTTCACCATGTTGGCCAGGATGGTCTCGATCTCTTGACCTCATGATCCGCCCACCTTGGCCTCCCAAAGTGCTGGGATTACAGGCGTGAGGCACTGCGCCCGGCTACGTGTACATTTTTATTATTTGTAAACGATACTCAAAATCCAAATTAGTAATTGTAATTAATACTGATCTTTACTTAAAAATTTTAAATGAGCATCAAATTAAACATGTAACTATGCATAAACATATTCATCTACACACAGAGATAAATTAAAAAAAAATTTTTTTTTAGTGAAGTTTTGCTCTTTTTGCCCAGGCTGGAGTGCAATGGCATGATCTCGGCTCACTGCAACCTCTCCCTCCCGGGTTCAAGTGATTTTTCTGCCTCAGCCTCCCGAGTAGGTAGGATTACAGGTGTGCACCATCACATCACGCCCAGCTAATTTTGTATTTTTAGTAGAGATGGGGTTTAACCATGTTAGCCAGGCTGATCTCAAACTTCTGACCTTGGTTATCCACCCACCTTAGCCTCCCAAAGTGCTGGGATTACAGGTATGAGCTACCACTCCCAACGAGAGTTTTTTTTAAAGAGACTTATCTAACTTGTAAAACTTGAGGTTATACTTTGTGGTTTCTGAACTGCATTTCCTCATCATCTCCTTCCTCTCTCATCCCATACTTCTATCAGACTTTGTACTGTGCATTACAGGAGGTACTCGTGAGCCATTTTATTCTGTGGTGGTAGCTCTTCCTCCAGGTCCCTGGAGAGCAAGTCTTAATAACTGTTCTGATCACTTTCAGGAAATACTAACAATCTTTTCAAGAGCTAATAATGTTAGGTGAAAGATTTCTTTCCTTTCCCAGTTCAGGCCTACTACATGCCTACAGTTGAAGAGTCAGGTTTGGTTTGCCTCCTTTTTCTTTCTGTCTTCCCCAACTTTCCTCTTTCACTCCTCTTCATTTGCTGGTGTGGTTTCTGGCCCTTCCAGGAAGAAAAGGTCTTTAATGGTAATATGAGTAGCAGCAGCAACTAACGTTTCTGTAGCATTGGATTATGTTGTTAGTTACCATTCTAAACACTTAACATGTATTACATCATTTAATCCTCAGAACTCTATTAGGTGTGTTGTGTTATCTTTATTATACTGCTGAATATATTAAGATACAGAGGGTTTGTTTAATGACTTGCCTAAGGTCACACAGGTAAAAATAGCAGAACCAGCATGCAGAGTCAGCATTCTGGCTCCAGAGTCTGTACTCTAAACCACTCCACTATGTTGCTTTTATATATGTTGGGAGATAGTAGGCATACTCCTTGGCCTTGGCTGTTGTTTAAATCAGACTCATGTGTCCTTTAGAGTTTTTTCAAGTGTAACATATTTTCCATAGACCAGAAATAAAGGATCAACATGCCTTGAAGCCCCTTTCCCTACAGGGAAATAAGCAGGGAAGTAGAATAGGGTTTCCAACTCACAACAAACTGATTAATCTCAGCAAAAGTCATTTTCATATCTACTCTTTGAACATGGAAGATGATTGAAGGTGGATGTAACTCAGGTTGAAAATAGTTTTCCACTACCCCCTTGTGTAAGGTGCCCTTGTGCCTCACTTGACAATGTAGTACATTATCTATTGTTTGGGACCTATTCAAAATTGAAATAGTTTCATTTTAATACTGTGATGCACATGTTTTCCAAATATGCTTTTTAATTTCTTGCCTTCACACCTTTGTTCATGCAGATGGTCCCTGGATTATAACTAATTCACTTGCTCTGAAAGCATGTTTCTTTATTCAACCACATGCTCCCAAAGTAAGCACTCTTGAAGGCCATGCTTTAAAAGCAGAAGCTAGTTTCTTGGGATGCAATAAATGAACAAAACACTTTATATATAGCCCTCCCGTTTTCTTCCTCTTCATCTCATTTTTGTGAGACCTAAATCAGCAAATACATTAAATGATGGTTTGCATAGACCAGTCCCTGGCTGTCTAGTGTCTCATTGTGGTCAGTTGTCTTTAGGGAAGGGTATGTGGAGCACTCAGTTTGCATTTGAACTTCTGTCAGTAATTATGGTCAAGATAATTATTTCAGTAGCTTTACCTGGCTGCTTTGAAACAGATTTATGCCTTATCCTTTTGTGAAGTCTGACATGGAACAGTTCCAAATTGATCATTGTGTCTTCTCAAGTTAGAAGAGTCTGTACTTTTTGTTTGTTTGTTTTAGATAGGGTCTCACTCTGTCACCAAGGCTTGGAGTGCACTAGCGCAATCTCAGCTCACTGCAACCTCTGCTTCCCAGGCTCAAGTGATCCTTCCACATCAACATCCCAAATAGCTGGGAATATAAGCCCATGCCACCATACCCAGCTAATTTTGGTATGTTTTTAGTAGAGACAGGGCTTCGCCATGTTGGCCAGGGTAATCTCAGACTCCTGAGCTCAAGCAATCTGCCTGCGTTGGCCTCCGAAAGTGCTGGGATTACAGGTGTGAGCCACCATGCCTGGAAATCTTTTTAAATTCATCTTGAAATCGTTTGGGTTTTTTTCTTTCCACTTCATTTTTTTCTTTTTCTCATCTTTCTTTTTCTCTATACATTTACCTGCATAAAACAGTCACAGGGATGATTATGTAATGGATTGTTTAGTGTTTACACTGGCATTGCCTGCTGCATGCTCACATTTAGAAACAGGAATAATAATATGCCTACTGACAGATACGATGATGATCAACTAATTATTCAATGTGAAGCGTTACAAATACTGTCTGGCACATAGAAGACACTCTACAATTGTCATTATTTACAAACTGTTGCAGCACTGCAGCTTATTAAAACGTTGGTTCACAGACTTCACTGATTGAACCGTTTGGAAGGCAGATAGGGAGAATATATTTCTGTACAGTCCCTATCTTGAAGTTTCTCTCATAATCTTTCAGCCTTTTAATTTAGTACAGTGTCCACAAGAAAATGATCTAAATCACATTTAAACTACTAAAATATCAATTAATGATTTATTTTATGTATTTTTTAGGATATTTCTGATTCATTTGCATCCTTGAAGAGCATCTGTAGAAGAGGAAGTAAAAGATGGGTGTGAAAACATTTACTCATAGCTCCTCTTCCCACAGCCAGGAAATGCTTGGAAAGCTAAATATGCTGCGAAATGATGGACATTTTTGTGATATCACTATTCGTGTCCAGGACAAAATCTTCCGGGCACATAAGGTGGTACTAGCAGCTTGCAGTGATTTCTTTCGCACCAAACTTGTAGGCCAAGCCGAGGATGAGAACAAGAATGTGTTGGATCTGCATCATGTTACAGTGACTGGCTTTATACCCCTTTTAGAATATGCTTACACAGCCACTCTATCGATTAACACAGAAAATATTATTGATGTTCTAGCAGCAGCCAGCTATATGCAAATGTTCAGTGTTGCCAGCACCTGCTCAGAGTTCATGAAATCAAGCATTTTATGGAATACACCCAACAGCCAACCTGAAAAGGGTCTAGATGCTGGGCAAGAAAATAATTCTAACTGCAATTTTACTTCTCGAGATGGGAGCATTTCTCCCGTGTCCTCAGAGTGCAGTGTGGTAGAAAGAACGATTCCTGTCTGCCGAGAATCCCGGAGAAAGCGCAAAAGCTACATTGTTATGTCTCCTGAGAGTCCTGTAAAGTGTAGCACACAAACAAGTTCACCCCAGGTACTGAATTCTTCAGCTTCCTACTCAGAAAATAGAAACCAACCAGTTGACTCTTCCTTAGCTTTTCCCTGGACTTTTCCTTTTGGAATTGATCGAAGGATTCAGCCTGAGAAAGTTAAGCAAGGAGAAAATACCCGGACTTTAGAATTACCTGGCCCGTCTGAAACTGGTAGAAGAATGACTGATTATGTGACTTGTGAGAGCACAAAAACTACCTTGCCCTTAGGTTCCGAAGAAGATGTCCGGGTCAAAGTAGAAAGGTTAAGTGACGAGGAAGTCCATGAGGAAGTGTCCCAGCCTGTCAGTGCATCTCAGAGTTCCCTGAGTGATCAGCAGACAGTTCCAGGAAGTGAACAAGTCCAAGAGGACCTTCTGATTAGTCCACAGTCTTCCTCTATAGGTATAATGTCTTCTGTGTTTTTCATGGTGCTGTAAAGTCAATTCAAACATTTTTAAGTTCCTGGTAGATAAGTTTTGTGCTTGGTCATATAGGAAATATAAAGAAGAGTTAAAAATGATGACTGGATTTATTTAAGATGCCATTAGCACTATCGCTTATTTTTTACAAGTTGCACATTGGTGAAGATAGAAATAATTGAATAATATCTGTTGGGACAAAGGCAAATACACATACACAAAAAACTCAGTTAAATCCAGTTTGTGTTTTATTCTTAATTAAAATGTGTATTGAAAACTTACCATGTGCCAAGCAAACATTGATGATACATAAAGAAAAACACATAGTCCCTGCAATTAAGAGATTGATCATCTAATTGGGGAAGCAGATATGTAAGTAAATGATTACAGTGAACTATTTAAAGTGCTGGGGTGTGAACAAAGTAGTACGGTTGCAACAAAGAAAAGAGCAAGTTAACACTATATATTTGAGATGAGTCTTATGCAATAAGTAAGTTTACCCAAGTGAGGGAATGTCATTTCTGTGAAAACATAAAAGCACAGAGCATGTATGCAAACACAGGTATGGAAGAGTATTGTGTTTGGTAAACAGTGAATTCAGTGCAAAATTATGTAAATAAGCACAGATGCCTGAAAGTGCAAGAAATAGTGGGAGGTAAGATAAAAAGGAGTAGTTGAGCGCAGGCTGTGAAGAGCCTTGAATCCTAGTTTCAGTAAGGGTTGCATTTAAGTACAGGTAACAGAATCCCTCCTACAGTAACTTAAACCATAGCATGGTCTTATTTTTATCACGTAAAGTATTGAGAAATAACAGTCCAGGGCTGGTACAGTGAATCGTCAGTGTAATCAGTGGCCTAGTCGACTTGTATATTTATAATGTGCCATCTTCAGTTTGTTGGTTTCATCCATAAGATGCTCACTTTATCTTCAGCTTTGTATTCTAGAAAGGGACAATGCTTTTATAAAGAAAGCACCTATGTTCTCAGAAATTCCTAAAAAACTTCTGCTGGTCTGTGTCCCATAGTCTTTCCTAACTGCAAGGAAATCTGGGAAGATAATGTGTATTAGTTGGATACATAAATGCCTTGAACAAAATTAGAGCAGAATGGATATTGAATATGCAACTAGCAGTATCTGCCACAAGTACACCAAGAAAGCTTGGATTTTATCTTAGTGGTAGCTAGTAACTAGGAGTCCACATTAAAGGAATTAAAAAAGAAAAACATATGCAGATATTTTAGGAAAATTGGTATTGACATGCAGTGAGTTTGGTTGTATGGAGACAATCTCAAAGACCAGTTGCAGTACAGTTAACTTGGTGTGAAGAGTCAAACCATGTGAAAGAAAACAGATGTTACAAGACTTTGTAAAGAAAGACTCAGTACCTGATGATACTGAATATGTGTATTGAAAGAACAGGAGCAGTCAGAGTACTCTGATGAGTAGGAAATAGTGGTAACACTTTATTATAGTCCATTGATTCGAAGTCACAAATTTTCATATTTTGTTATTTCTGAATCCAGCTAATGTCTTACACTTGGAAATCTTTTACAGTTGCTTTTTTCTTCCTTAGTACTGTAGAAAATAGTGGCAATCATACGAATCTATTCAATGCAGTTACTGCAGTATGAAAATCAGTGGAAGGTGGTCAGAATCCAGTTTTGAGAGTAAATCATCAAGGTCAATTCTGTGTAAATTGTGCTTGAATGATGATCAAGCAGTGTCATGCCAAAAGCAGTAGAAAAGACAAGATTAGTGAGACTACCAGCTTGGGACTTTTCTACTGGTAGTGGCAAATTTAGTCTCAATAGGAGAAAACAGAAGAGCCAAAACCAAGGGACTGATCCTTGGGGAAACTATATTCAGGTTTGGGAAGGGATAGAAGAAAAGCCAACAGTGAATAATACAGATTTGTCCAAAAGATTGGAGAACTAGGAAGACCATATTAACTTTGTTAGTTTCTTATGTTTTTACCCTCTGTGTGAGTTTCCCTGGGCTGCTGCAACAAAGTACCATAAACTGAATGGTTTAAAGCAAACTTATTCTCTCACAGCTTAGGAGGCCAGAAGTCTGAACTACAGGTGTTACCTCCCTTTGAAGGGTCTTTCTCTCTGAAGATTGTAGGGAGAAATCCTTCCTTGCCTCCTCCAGCCTGTGGCAGCTGCCCACAATCCTTGGTGTTCTTTGGCTTGTAGCTCCAGTGTCTGATATTTTACTTTTAGTATCTGCATTTGTCTTCAGGTGACTTTCCCTGTCTCTCTCTTCTGTCACTGGCTTCAAATCTTTGTCACCATGAAAGGATACCAATCATTGGATTCAGGACCAACCATAATCAAACATGACCTCATCTTAACTTGATTACATCTACAAAGACCCTGTTTCCAAATAAGGTCACATTCATTGGTACCAAGGATTAACATGTAGTGTCTTTTTTTTTTTTTTTTTAACTTGAAGTTCTGAAATACATGTTCTGAACATGCAGGTTCGTTACATAGGTGTACATGTGCCATGGGGCTTTGCTGCACCTGTCACCCTGTCATCTAGATTTTTTTTTTTTTTTCTTTTTTTGAGACGGAGTTTCACTCATGTTACCCAGGCTGGAGTGCAATGGCGCGATCTCGACTCACCGCAACCCCCGCCTCCTGGGTTCAGGCAATTCTCCTGCCTCAGCCTCCTGAGTAGCTGGGATTACAGGCACACACCACCATGCCCAGCTAATTTTTTGTAGTTTTAGTAGAGACGGGGTTTCACCATGTTGGCCAGGATGGTCTCGATCTCTTGACCTCGTGATCCACCCGCCTCGGCCTCCCAAAGTGCTGGGATTACAGGCTTGAGCCACCGCGCCCGGCCTCATCTGGATTTTAAGCCCTGCATGCATTAGGTATTTGTCCTAATGGTCTCCCTCCCTTTTCCCCCCTCACCACCCCCCCCATCAGGCCCCAGTGTGTGATGTTCCCCTCCCTGTATCCATGGGTTCTCATTGTTCAACTCCCACTTATAAGTGAGAACATGTGGTATTTGGTTTTCTGTTTCTGTGTTAGTTTGCTGAGGATGATGGCTTCCAGCTTCATCCATGACCCTGTAAAGGACATGAACTCATTCTTTTTTATGGCTGCATAGTATTCTGTGGTGTATATGTGCCACATTTTCTTTATCCAGTCTGTCATTGATGGGCATTTGGGTTAGTTCCTAGTCTTTGCTATTGTAAACAGTGCTGCAGTAAACGTATACGTGCACATGTGTCTTCATAGTAGAATGATTTATAATCCTTTGGGTATAAACCCAGTAATGGGATTGCTGGGTCAAATGGTATTTCTAGTTCTAGGTCCTTGAAGAATCACCACACTGTCTTCCACAATGGTTGAACTAATTTACACTCCCACAACAATGTAAAAGCGTTCCTGTTTCTCTGCTTCCGCACCAGCATCTGTTGTTTCCAGACTTTTTAATGATCACAATTCTGACTGGAGTGAGATGCTATCTCATTGTGGTTTTGATGTGCATTTCTCTAATGACTACTGATGATGAACTTTTTTTCATATGTTTGTTGGCCACATAAATGTCATCTTTTGAGAAGTGTCTGTTCATATTCTTCACCCACTTTTTGATGGGGTTTTTTCTTGTAAATTTGTTTATGTTCTTTGTAGATTCTGGATATTAGACCTTTGTCAGATGGATAAATTGCAAAAATTTTCTCCCATTCTATAGGTTGCCTGTTCACTCTGATGATCAGTTTCTTTTGATTTGCAGAAGCTCTTTAGTTTAATTAGACCATTTGTCAATTTTGGCTTTTGTTGCAAGTGCTTTTGGTGTTTTAACCATAAAGCCTTTGCCCATGCCTATGTTTTAAATGATATTGCCTAGGTTTTCTTCTAGGGTTTTTATCGTTTCAGGTTTTATGTTTAAGTCTTTAATCCATGTTGAGTTAATTTTTGCATAAGGTGTAAGGAAGGGGTCCAGTTTCTGTTTTCTGCATATGGCTAGCCAGTTTTCCCAACATCATTGATTAAATAGGGAATCCTTTCCCCATTGCTTTTGTCAGGTTTGCCGAAGATCAGATAATTGTAGATGTGTGGTGTTATTTCTGAGGCCTCTGTTCTGTTCCATTGGTCTGTATATCTGTTTTGGTACCAGTACCATGCTGTTTTGGTTACCATAGCCTTGTAGTATAGCTTGAAGCCAAGTAGCATGATGCCTCCGGCTTTGTTCTGAGGATTGCCTTGACTATACAGACTCTTTTTTGGTTCCATATGAAATTTAAAGTAGTTTTTTTCTTCTTCTGTGTAGAAAGTCAATAGTAGCTTGATGAGAATAGCATTGAATCTATAAATTACTTTGGGCAGTATGGTCATTTTCACAATACTGATTTTTCCTCTCCATGAGGATGGAATTTTTTTTTCCATTTGTTTGTGTCCTTATTTCCTGGAGCAGTGGTTTGTAGCTCTCCTTGAAGAGATCCTTCATGACTCTTTTAAGTTATATTCCTAGGTATTTTATTTTCTTTGTAGCAATTGTGAATGGGAGTTCACTGATGATTTGCCTCTCTGCTTGTCTATTATTGGTGTATAGGAATGCCTGTGATTTTTGCACATTGATTTTGTATCCTGAAACTTGGCTGAAGTTGTTTATCACCTTAAGGAGTTTTTGGGCTGAGACAATGTTTTACTTCCTCTCTTCCTATTTGAATACCCTGTATTTCTTTCTTTTGCCTGATTACTCTGGCCAGAACTTGCAGTACTATGTGAATAGGGGTGATGAGAGAGGGCATCCTTGTCTTGTGCCAGTTTTCAAAGGGAATGCTTCCAGCTTTGGCCCATTCAGTATGATATTGGCTATGGGTTTGACATAAATAGTTCTTATTATTTTGAGATATGTTCCATCAGTACCTAATTTATTAAGGGTTTTTTTTAGCATGAAGGGGTGTTGAATTTTATCAAAGGCCTTTTCTACATCTATTGACATAATCGTATGGTTTTTGTCATTGGTTCTGTGTATGCGGCAGATTGATTTGCATGTGTTGAACCGTTCTTGCATCCCAGGGATGAACCCAACTTGATCATGGTGGATAAGTTTTTTGATGTGCTGCTGGATTCAGTTTGCCAGTATTTTATTGATGATTTTTGCATCAATGTTCATCAGGGATATTGGCCTGAACTTTTACTTTTTTGTTGTATCTCTGCCAGGTTTTGGTATCAGGATGATGCTGGCCCCATAAAATGAGTTAGGGAGGAGTCCCGCTTTTTCTATTGTTTGGAACAGTTGCAGGAGTAGTACAAGCTCCTCTTTGTACCTCTGGTAGAATTCAGCTGTGAATCCATCTGGTCCTGGGCTTTTTTTGGTTGGTAGGCTATTCATTACTGCCTCAATTTCAGAACTTGTTATTGGTCTATTCAGGGATTTCGACTTCTTCTGGATTTAGTCGTGGGAGGGTGTATGTGTCCAGGAATTTATCCATTTCTTCTAGATTTTCTAGTTTATTTGCATAGGGGTGTTTATAGTATTCTCTGATGGTAGTTTGTATTTCTGTGGGATCAGCGATGATATCCCCTTTATCATTTTTTATTGTGTCTATTTGATTCTTCTCTCTCTTCTTTTATTAATCTGGCTAGCGGTCTATTTATTTTTGTTAATCTTTTCAAAATACCAGCTCCTGGATTTATTGATTTTGCAGGGGGAGGGTTTTTTGTATCTCTGTCTCCTTAGTTCCGCTCTGATTTTCATTATTTCTTGTCTTCTGCTAGCTTTTGAATTTGTTTGCTCTTGCTTCTCTCGTTCTTTTAATTGTGATGTTAGGGTGTCGATTTTAGATCTTTCCTCATTTCTTTTCTGGGCATTTAGTGCTATAAATTTCCCTCCAAACACTACTTTAGCTGTGTCCCAGAGATTCTGGTACATTGTCTCTTTGTTGTTCTCATTGGTTTCAAAGACCTTTATTATTTCTGCCTTAACTTTGTTATTTAGCCAGTGGTCATGCAGGAGCAAGTTGTTCAGTTTCCATGCAGTTGTGAAGTTTTTAGTGAATTTCTTAATCCTGAGTTTTAATTTGATTGCACTGTGATCTGAGAGGCTGTTTGTTGTTATTTCTGTTCCTTTGCATTTGCTGAGGAATGTTTTACTTCAAATTGTATGGTTGATTTTAGAATAAGTGCTGTGTGGTGCTGAGAAGAATGTATATTCTGTTGATTTGGGGTGGAGAGTTCCATAGACATCTATTAGGTCTGCTCGGTCCAGAGCTGAGTTCCAAGTCCTAAATATCTTTGTTAATTTTCTGTCTTGTTGACCTGTCTAATATTGACAGTGGGGTGTTAAAGTTTCCCACTGTTATTGTATGGGAGTCTAAGTCTTATTGTAGGTCTCTAAGAACTTGTTTCATGAATCTGGGTGCTCCTGTATTGAGTGCATATATATTTAGGATAGTTAGCTCTTCTTGTTACATTAATCCCTTTACCATTATTTAGCCCTTCTTTATCTTTTTTGATCTTTGTCGGTTTAAAGTCTTTTATCTGAGACTAGGATTGCAACCCCTGTTATTGTTTTTTTTCCATTTGGTTGGTAAATATGACTCCATCCCTTTATTTCAAGTCTGTGTATATCTTTGCATGTGAAATGGGTCTCCTCAATACAGCACACCAATGGGTCTTGACTCTTTATCCAATTTGCCAGTCTGTGTCTTTTAAATGGGGCATTTAGCCCATTTACATTTAAGGTTAATATTATTATATGCAAATTTGATCCTGTCATCATGATGCTAGCTGGTTATTTTGCATGTTAGTTGATGTAGTTTCTTTATAGTAACATTGGTCTTTATATTTTGGTGTGTTTTCGCAGTGGCTGGTACTGGTTTTTCCTTTCCATATTTAATGCTTCCTTCAGGAGCTCTTCTAAGGCAGGCCTGGTGGTGACAAAATCCCTCAGCATTTGCTTGTCTGTAAAGGATTTTACTTCTCCTTCACTTACGAAACTTTGTCTGGATATGAAATTCTGGGTTGAAAATTATTTTCCTTCTGTCTCCAAAAAAAAAGAAAGGAAAGAAAAGAAAATTCTTTAAGAATATTGAATACTCTCTTGTGGCTTGTAGGGTTTTTGCAGAGATATCCGCTGTTAGTCTGATGCACTCCCCTTTGTAGGTAACCTGACCTTTCTCTCTGGCTGCCCTTAACATTTTTCCTTCATCTCAACCTTGGAGAATCTGACGATTATGTATCTTGGGATTACTCTTCTCAACGAGTATCTTTGTGGTTTTCTCTGTGTTTCCTGAATTTGAGTGTTGGCCTGTCTTGCTAGGTTGAGGAAGCTGTCCTGGATAATATCCTGAAGTGAGTTTTTCAACCTGGTTCCATTCTCTCTGTCACTTTCAGGGACCCCAATCTATTATAGGTTTGGTCTTTTCGCATCCCATATTTCTTGGAGGTTTTGTTTGTTCCTTTTGAACCTTTTTTCTCTAACCTTAACCGTCATGCCTCATTTCATTAAGCTGATCTTCAGACTCCACTTGATTCATTCAGCTATTGATACTTTTGTATGCTTCATAAAGTTCTCGTGTTGTTTTTCAGCTCTTTCAGGTCATTTATGTTCTTCTCTAAACTGGTTATTCTAGTTCGCAATTCCTGTAACCTTTTGTCAAGGTTCTTAGCTTCCTTGCATTGGGTTAGAACATGTTCCTTTAGCTCAGAGAGTTTGTTATTACCCAGCTTCTGAAGCCTACTTCTGTCAATTCGTCAAACTCATTCTCTGTCCAGTTTTGTGCCCTTACTGGAGAAGAGTTGCAATCATTTGGAAGAAAAGAAGTATTCTGGGTTTTGAATTCCCAGCATTTTTTGCTGGTTTTTCTTCGTGGATTTATCTACCTTTGATCTTTGAGGCTGATGACCTTTGGATGGGTTTGGATGGGGTTTCTGTGTGGGGGTTCTTTTTGTTGATATTGATGTTATTGCTTTCTGTTTGTTAGTTTTTCTTCCAACAGGCCCCACTTCTGCATGTCTGCTGCAGTTTGTTGGAGGTCCACTCCAGACCCTATTTGCTTGGGTATCACCAGCAGAGGCTGCAGAACAGCAAAGATTGCTGCCTACTCCTTCCTCTGGAGGCTTTGCCCCAGAGGGGCACTGGCCTGATGCCAGCTAGAGCTCTCCTATATGAGGTATCTGTCAACCCTTGTTGGGAGGTCTCTCCCAGTCAGGAGGCATGGGGTTCAGGGACCCACTTGAGGAGGCAGTTTGTCCCTTAGCAGAGCTTGAGCGCTGTGCCGGTAGAACCCTGCTTGTCAGTATCCACTACTCTTTTCAGAGCCTGCAGGCAGGAACATTTAAGCTCGCGGAAGCTGCACCCACAGCCGCCCCTTCCCCCGGATGCTCTGTCCCAGTGAGATGGGATTTTTATCCATAAGCCCCTTACTGGGGCTGTTGCCTTTCTTTCAGCGATACCGTGCCCAGTGAAGAGAAATCTAGAGAGGCAGTCTGGTCACAGCCGCCTTGCCACACTGTGTTGATTTCTACCCAGTCAGAATTTCCAGGCCTTTTTAGCACTGTCAGGGTAAAACCGCCTACTCAAGCCTCAGTAATGGCAGATACCCTTCCCCTCACCAAGCTCCATTGTCCCAGGTGGACTTCAGACTGCTGTGCTGGCAGCGAGAATTTCAAGCTAGTGATTCTTAGCTTGCTGGGCTCCATGGCAGTGGGACCCGCTGAACGAGACCACTTGGCTCCCTGGCTTTAGCCCCCTTTCCAGGGTAGCGAAACGGTTCTGTCTCGATGGAGTTCCAGGCATCATTGGGGTACAAAAAAAGAACAGCTAGCTTGGTGTCTGCCCGAATAGCGGCCCAGTTTTGTGCTTGAAACCCAAACCCCTGGTGGTATAGGCACATGAGAGAATTTCCGAGTCTGCGGATTGCAGAAACCGTGGAAAAAGCATCTGGGTCAGATAGCACAGTCCCTCACAGCTTCCCTTGGCTTGGAAAGGGAAGCCCCTGCCTTCTTGCACTTCTGGGGTGAGGTGACACCTCACCCTGATTCTGCTCACCCTCCGTGGGCTGCACCCACTTGCTTAACTAGCCCCAATGAGATGAACAGGTTACGTCATTGGAAATGCAGAACTCACCCGCCTTCTGTGTTGGTCTGGCTGGAAGATGCAGACCAGAGCTGTTCCTATTCAGCCATCTCACCAGCAGCCAAGACGTAGAGTCTTTTTTTGGGAGAAATGATTTCATCCATAGCAGCCACTGAAGTTCATATTCCTGAATTGGGGTCAAGGTAGTTTTGAAGAATTTACATGAACACACATCCAACAAAATATTTAATTTCAAGAAATCGTAGCTGTTTGTTGATACAACCAAGTTTTTACTAAACTACCAGAGTCTTTAATTGAAAACACCTTGGTACCTGCTGAATAACAAACTGCCTACTGAATAATTACAATTTTAATCATTTAAGAAAGTAGAAACCCAAATGTAAGTATGTTCCTAACTAGGCATGTGAAATAGTCATCTGTTACCACTCCCAAGTATATATAATCAGTTCAGGTTATGCCTTTATGATGGCTTTGGTTTTTGCTTTTGTTTGAGACTGAGTCTCGCCTGTCACCCAGGCTAGAATGCAGTAGCACAATCTTAGCTCACTACAACCTCTGCCTCCCAGGTTCAAGCGATTCTCCTGCCTCAGCCTCCCAAGTAGCTGGGTCTACACAACCACCACACCCAACTAATATTTGTATTTTTAGGAGAGACAGAGTTTCACCGTGTCACCCAGGCTGGTCTCAATATCCTGACCTCAAGTGATTGGCCCACCTCAACCTCCCAAACTGTTGGGATTACAGGCGCGAGCCACCACGCCTGGCCCTTTATGATGTTAGTAATTAAGTTAATAAGTAGACCAAGCGTGGTGGCTCACACCTGTAATCCCAGCACTTTGAGAGGCCAAGACGGGCGGATAACCTGAGATCAGGAGTTCAAGACCAGCCTGACCAACATGGAGAAACCCCTACTAAAAATAGGAAAAAATTAGCTAGACGTGGTGGTGCAGGCCTGTAGTCCTACCTACTCAGGAGGCTGAGGCTGAGGCAGGAGAATCTCTTGAACCTGGGAGTTGGTTGTGGTGAGCCAAAATCAGCCTGGGCAACAAGAGCAAAACTATGTGTCAAAAAAAAAAAGTAGGACAAACCTTTCAGCTACATAAGTGTGATCTGTTTCCTATATATTATTGTAAATATGGATTCTATAAAGCGGACATGGGAACCACTCTGATCTGAATATCATATAATCAGATAATCCCAATGTGGTTTGTTTCATGTTTTGGGGGTTTTGTTTATTTTGTTTTGTTTTTTTGCCAGAGTCTTGCTCTGTTGCACAGGCTGGAGTACTGTGACGCGGTGTCAGGTTACTGAAACCTCCGCCTCGGTTCAAGTGATTCTCCGGCCTCAACCTCCCGAGTAGCCGGGGTTACAGGCACCCGCCACCATACCTGGCTCATTTTTGTATTTTTAATAGAGACAGTATTTCACCATTTTGGCCAGACTGGTCTCAAACTCCTGACGTCAAGTGATTTGCCTGCCTCACCCTCCCAAAATGCTGGGATTGCAAGCATGAGCCACTGCACCTGACCCCATTGTGATTTTTTTTTCCTTGCCTTCATGGCAAATGTTGCTCTGAACAAACCTATCTTAATTCCAAATTTACATACTAAAACAAAGCCATACAGAAAAGAGAGTAAATTCCTTGGGATATTGAAGGCAGTCAATAAATCTGAGAGGGAGAAAAGGAAGATGTGCATGGTGCTTTTTCCCCTATAAGTTCTATAAGAGCACTTAATTTTACTTACTAATTTGTTAAAAAGCATCTCTGAGAGGTATCTTGTCTTTTTAGGGGTGGAGAATATAATGTTTAGTATATTTATTCTCAGATTTTAAAATAATAATTTGATTATCTGTGAAATTAGTTCAGATGGGATTTTACCTGCTGTTTTAAGTTTCCTTTGTTGCCACGTGTCCCTTGGAAAGGTTGTAAAATTCAGTATCCTTGACTTGCAGCAATAAATACAACAAATTTAAAAGAGAAAAAGGACTGCTGATTTTAGGTTGACCTACCATGTTACTTAAAAAGGTGACTCCCTAGTCCTTCCTAACCCTATCACCACTCCTAGGCAAACCACTGTAAATAGTAATACTTGCCTATTCTGGATGTTTTTTATCAGTGGGATCATGAAATACATGTTTTTGTTTTTGTTTTTCTGACTGGCTTCTGTTGTTTACCATAATGTTTTCATAGTTTGTCTGTGTTATACCTTGTAAAGTTTTGAAATAGTTTTGCCAGTCAGAGATCTGAACTTGGCCCCCAGGGCCAGTTCAGATGAACTAATCCAACCTATGTTCATCCTCTCATTATAGTTTATTTCTCTTGTAGACCGTTAACACAGTAGGCAGGCAGGCAGATGATCATCGGAGCAGGCATTAGACTAGAAAACAATTTCACCAAGGAGCAACAGAATCTGAATAACCAAAATATTTTCAAAAGACTGTTTCATGGAAAACAAACCTGACAGTGAAGGGTTTCATTGAACTATTTAAGTGTAAATCAGCATAAACTTACATCCCAACCAAGGGCAGGTGACACCTCAGAAGGGATTTTATATCTGCCCTCTCATTAAGGATCCCAGGACAAAGCAACAAGGACTTTAGCTGAATCTCCATTGGTCTTCATTTCTGCCAGGGCCCTATAGCCAAAGACCACCTATGATTGAACAAGTTGAGTCTGTTGCTCATTTGCAACAAGGGAGATTATACACCATGGGGTTTTTAGGGCTGGTTATCAGTAAGAAGGTGTTAAAAAGATCTTAGCAGAGGATTTGGTCTTGTGTTAGGTGACTTCAGGGATGCTTATTCTCCATTAGGGAGGATTCAAGGAAGTGAGGTTTGCTCAGGACAGGTGATTTCAGAAAGGAGAGATAATTCTATGGTTGAACATCTTAACGAATATTATCTAGGGATGCAGACTAAAGTGAATCTATAGCAGTAGTGATTCAATAGCTGGAGAGAGATGGCGATGACTGGTATTTTTGTGATTGCACAAATAAAAGTATTTTTTAGTCTCCTTTAATAAGGGTCACAGAGTGACTTGATCTTACATTGTTCTGTGAGACCGTTTATGTCCCTCAGGAGAATACTGTGGCCGTAAGGACCAGGCCCCACTCCTAAATGAGTGCCAGACCTGTTTCTAAATATTGGAAGATGCTTTTCTTTTTCAAGCATGAAGTGAGATCTTATATTGAAAACCTTTAGAACAATGTCTGGCACATGGTAAATACTTAATAGGAGATGACCACTGTAATTACTTTTGAATTTCAGAAGGATTTTTGTAACTATCTTGAATACCTAAACAGTGGCAGCAGCAACTTGAATTTGATGCAACAGAAGTTATCATATAGCACTTCTAATTGGGGAGAGAGTCCACTCTGTCTTGATAAGCTAGCCCTTAACCATATAAAGCTGATTGTCCCTGTGAATCACTTTTACTGTTTCACAAGGTAAAAAGCATCTGATCAAAATTGTTAGCCTCTCACTACCACTGAGAATTCCTATAGTATACAAAGGAAACTTCATTTTAATAATTGAAGAAACATCACTGTCACCTCAGGAAAGTAATACTGCATGTGGGTGTGGGTGTATGTGTGTGTGTGTATCTCCTGCTGTTAAATCAGTTTAAAATTCCAATTCATATGATTACTTGTGTTATCATTTGCAAAAACCATCATCTCAAAAAAAAGATTCTTACAAAATTTATTTTTTGCTGATAGTTGCATAAGTGATAATATGTGCTTTTCTCTACAGCATACATAGAATTCTGAAAGTCTATTTTAACTCATTTTAGCTTGGAGTGGCCTTCATTTTAGCTGTTGGTACATTCAGTAGCCATGGGTGAGGGAAAGTTTGCTTTTGCTTTGCATGCTCATTATCCATTGAATTGGGGGATCCATACACTTTAGAATATAGAGATGGATTTGTTTGAAGAAGGACCATCTGCTAGATGTATCTTGTACTCCATTTTAGTTCTTTTCGACCAGCTTTCTAAATAAACGTTTGACGATATTAGTATCAGTGCAAGACAGTGTGGTTTTTATTTTCGCCTTACCAAGAGTCCGTTCTCTCCTAGAAGTAGTATGGACTGCCTGATAGTGAGAAGCGAATATCAGTTAGATCAGTCTTCTTGGTCTGCCCTTACCACAACTCCAGGTGTTTTTTGGCAAGCCTTTGCCTGTAAGCTTTAATATTGTCTATGCTCTGAGTAAGTTCAGAATCCTATAACATAGATCTTTATGTCTCCATGAGACCAAGTCTAAATATTGAGGTTTTTTCCAGTTTTTAATCCCAGGACACATTGAAATGTTAATGGTTAGTTCTCTTTTCTTTAAGGAAAAAAACTGAGAATGGGAAGATACTGACAAGTAAACAGTTCTTTCTTAAAATGTAGCATTATCTGGTTCTCTACCGTACATCTGGCTTAAAAACAAGTCAGAAGGACCCAGGAATAAGTTGCATAAGGAAACATACGGGAAAAGCGTAAATGCCATTTGATAGTAAGAAAAAGAGAAAAACAAAGGACACAGAAATGCTACACATACATCAGAAGGATGGAATGGGGAGGCCAGAAAAAATGGGGGTGCAATTGGGGATGAATGTAAACACACATAATCCTGCCTATTTTCAAAAGCCTCGGAGTATATTCATGTGTTAGAACACAGTATAATAATGAATGTTCTTTATGATTGAGGTGTCATCAAGAAACAAAAAATAAGTTATATTTAGTATGTTTCATTTAAGAAGTCAAGGCAAAATGTAACCCTGTCACAGATTTTCCAGTTCAAATGATTAAATAAAGTTTGAATGCCTTAAAATTTAGTTTTTAAAAAAATTTTATATTTAGGTGGATAATTTACCTGTTTCCTAATGACATCTAATTTAAGTGATCCAAAGAGGGAAACTTAAGTATTAGATTCCAGATTTTCATCAAGAGGAAATTTCATCCTGTATGTTCATTAGCAGATGATATTTATTAAATGTTCACATATATATAGTGGTGTACAAACTGTTACAGTTAGTGCATTTTCATTTTCATTAAAACATTGTAACCAAAAGCTTGTTTGCTATTAAATGACTGAAATTCTGAGAGGCTCAGATTTGTTCATTTGGTGCAATACAGCTAATTCAGGTTCAGTAAAGAAATTGGCAAAGTTCATTACCTAATGAGAATAGGCTAGATTGTTTGATTCTGCTGTTCCACCATATTGTTGTTTAAAAACAACAAATTTTCAGTTTTTAAAAATTCACCTTTAAAGTATTTGAAAAGCTGAAAAGATGGTCAGGAACTGCAAGGTTAACTTGGGGGAGAAAGCCTGGCCCAGGGAGGTAAGTAGATCATCAGAGCACTAAAGTCAGTTTTGCCTTCAAGACATTTGCCAAAACACAAATGGGCTTTGGTTCATCAACTCAGACCAGGAGAAATGAAACTGAAAGCTCAGAGTGTGTAGAAGCTGTAAAGCCTTAGAAAAGTTCCTCCACACATGAGAAAAGCGTGCTCATGTGCATTAAGGATATTCGTAGCAGCATTGTTCTTAATAGCCACAAAGCTGTCCATCAATAGTAAAATGAATAATGATGAAAATTATACAACAGTGAAAATAAACTTTGGTTACATGTAACAAGGATGAGTCCACAATGTTGGAGTAAAGAAGCAAGATAAAAGAATACATGTAGTATGACCTGGTTTATATAAAACAGCCAGACAATGCTAAAAAGCATTGTTTATGGCAAGCCTTGGCAAACTTTCCCTTAAAGGCAAGATGGTAACTATTTTAGATTTAACTGCCACGTGGTCTCTGTTACAACCAAAGCTACTAAACTCTGCCACTGTAGTGCAGAAGTAGCCCTAGTCCAGCCAAAGCTGTGTTCCAGCAAGAACTAATCCCTAGTTTATGGATACTTGTATTCAAGATAAAATTACTTTTTAAAGTAAGGGGATGAGAGAAGGAAAATGATAACCATAAAAAGGTTTTGGAGAAGAGAGGGGTTTATGATCAGGGAAAGATAAATGAGGACTTCCGGGATGCTGGCAGTGCTTTCATGTGGCTTGTGCATGGAGGTTGCCCAGATGTTTATCTATTAAATCCTGTGTAAAAGTTGTACAACAAGTTGTATGTCTTAAATAAGTTTTTAAAAATAAAAATTGTCAGTGTTTCCTTAATTGGTTAATTCAGTGTTGTGTGGATTTTTGTTCGCTTTTGAATTGCACTGCTTTCTGAAATCTGTCAGAAATATTTCTAGAAGAATTTAAATGTTATATTACTATGTGATTTTAAATCACAAACATTTAAAAATATAGAACACTACTATTTTGTATTAATAATTCAGGATGTGAACACTAGATAATATGTTTCAGTGACTTAGATATAATATGGCTTTCAGTTACAATCTTGGCTTTATTTACACGAAAGGATTACAGTTGTCCTCTTTCTCTTACTCACAGGTTCAGTAGATGAAGGCGTTACTGAGGGGTTGCCTACACTTCAAAGCACGTCTAGCACTAATGCTCCTGCGGATGATGACGATCGGTCAGTACTAATATAGCATGTCATTACCTTGTAAGGGTTGTGTTTACAACTCCAAATTCAAGCATTTTATCTCAGAGTTGTGGAAGTTTATTGCAACCTCACTTCAGTATACACACAGAGTAATGAAGTAGCATCATCACATTATAAATTAGAGCACCTATACAAGGCTTTTTTTTTTTTTCCAGCATTTCCTTAACTACCTAGTCCCATTGCATTAAATCGTATGTGTATCAGGTGTTGGCAAACTATGAACCACAGGCCAACTCCAGCCCACCACCTTTATTCGTAAACCAAGTATTATTGGAACACAGCCACGCTCATTTGTTGACATATTGTTTGTGGATGGCAGAGTTGAGTGGTTGAAACAGACTGTATGGTGTGCAGAGTCAGAATGTGTACTGTATGGACTGCTGTGAAAAACGTCTGCCAGAGTCTGATCTGTATACTCATAACTCCCTCCCTGCTTGATATTTCCACATAAATGTATAAAGGGCATTTCACATTGAACAAGGCCAAGATGGAACTCTTGATTTCTAACTCCCTGTCTGAATCCTCCTTCTCCAGCTTTTCTTCCATTTCAGTACACCTCATCATTATCCCTCTAATTTCTCAAGCAGAATCTCTGAGAATTAATGTTTTTCCCTACCAATCTTCATCTCCCCCTTAGTTAATCCTTAAGCAAGTCCTGTCCACTCTGCCTATAAAATATATCCCTGTCTACTTTTCCAGTCTGTACTATAGCCACCCTAGTCTAGGTCACCACCATCTTCTGCCTTGACTACTGCAATAGCCTTCAAATTAGCCTCTGATTTCATTCTTCCCCAATTCTAATCCATTTTCTAAGTAGCAACCAAAATCATCTTTTCTTTTATAATTAAGTCAGATTATGTCACTGGTTTTTGTTGTTTTTTTTTTTAAAAAAAAAAGAAAAAATGAAGGAGAGGAAGAAAGAGAAAGAGGAAGAGGGAGAGAGAACGGGGCTGTTGCTTTATTGCCCAGGCTAGAATGCAGTCTAAAAATGGGTATGCCTGTAATTGTGCTTAATAATAGAGACATGAAAAAAAAATGAGGGAAGAAAATAACAAACAAGCAGCCAACCAGTATTTCATTGAAACCTGTAAATAGGTGTGATGTGGTACTGATAAGAGTGTATATTTTGTGTATTTAAAGTGGAGAGTTCCATAAATGTTAATTAAGTTTACATGTTCCAGATCTGAGTTCAAATCCTGGATATCGTTGTTAATTTTCTGTCTCATAGATCTGTCTAATATTGATGATGAAGTCTCCCACTATTATTGTGTGGGAGACTAAGTCTCTTTATAAGTCTTATATATCTGGGTATTCCTGTATTGGGTGCATATATATTTAGGATCTTTAGCTCTTCTTGTTGCATTGATCCTTTTATCATTATGTAATATCCTTGTTTGCTTCTTTTGATCTTTGTTGCTTTAAAGCAACTTCTGCTTTTTATTTATTTATTTATTTTTGCTCTCCATTTGGTTGGTAAATCTTTCTCCATCCCTTTGTTTTGAGTCTTTGTGTATCCTTGCATGTGAGGTGGGTCTGGATGCAGCATACCGATGGGTTTTGGCTTTTTTTTGCCTGTCTGTGTCTTTGGATTGGGGATTTAGTTGATTTAAATTTAGAATTAATAATAATATATGTGAGTTTAATACTGCCATTTAATGTTAGCTGGCTGCTTTGCCTATTACTTGATGTAAATTCTTGATTATGTTGATGCTCTTTATTTTTTGGTATTTTTTAGAAAGGCTGATACTGGTTGTTCCTTTCTCTGTGTAGTGGTTCTTTCAGAAGCTCTTGTAAAGCAGGCCTGGTGGTGATGAAATCTCTGAGTGCTTGCTTGTTCACAAAAGATTTTATTTTTCCTTCGCTTATGAAACTTAGTTTGGCTGGATGTAAAATTCTGGGTTGAAAGTTCTTTTCTTTAAGGATGTTGAATATTGGTCCCCACTGTCTTCTAGCCTGTAGGGTTTCTGCTGAGAGATCTGCTGTGAGTCTGATAGGCTTCCCTTTATGGGTAACCTGACCTTTCTCTCTGGCTGCCCTCAGTATTTTCTCCCTCATTTCAACCCTGGTGAATCTGGCGATTATGTGCCTTGAGGTTGGTCTTCTTGAGGAATATCTTTGTGGTGTTCTCTGTATTACCTGGAGTTGAATATTGTCCTCCCTTGCTAGATGGGGAAAGTTTTCCTGAATAATATCCTGAAGCGTATTTTCCAGCTTGGATTGGTTCTCTTCATCACATTCAGGTACACCTATCAAGCATAGATTAGGTCTTTTCACATAGTCCCATATTTCTTGGAGACTTTGCTTGTTCCTTTTTATCCTTTTTTCTCTAATCTTGTCTTCTCGTTTTATTTCATTAAGTTGGTCTTCGACTTCTGATATCTTTTCTTCTGCCTGATCGATTCGGCTGTTAAAACTTGTGCATAGTTCACGAAGTTCTCGTGTTGTGTTTGTCAGCTCCATTCACTTATATTCCTCTCTAAATTGTGTATTGTTGTTAACATTTCGTCAATCCTTTTTTCAAAATTCTTAGTTTCTTTGCGTTGGGTTAGAACAAGTTCTTTTTTTTTTTTTTTTTGAGACGGACTTTCGCTCTTGTTACCCAGGCTGGAGTGCAATGGCGCGATCTCGGCTCACCGCAACCTCCGTCTCCTGGGTTCAGGCAATTCTCCTGCCTCAGCCTCCTAAGTAGCTGGGACTACAGGCACGCGCCACCATGCCCAGCTAATTTCTTGTATTTTTAGTAGAGACGGGGTTTCACCATGTTGACCAGGATGGTCTCAATCTGTTGACCTCGTGATCCACCCACCTCGGCCTCCCAAAGTGCTGGGATTACAGGCTTGAGCCACCGCGCCTGGCCCAGAACAAGTTCTTTTAATTCACAGAAGTTTCTTACCATCCACCTTTTGAAGCCTGCTTCTGTTAATGGAACACACTCGTTCTCCATCAGGCCTTGTTCCGTTGCTGATGAGGAACTGTGATCCCCTGTAGAGGGAGAGGCGTTCTGATTTTGGGTATTCTCAGCCTTTTTAGGCTGTTTTCTTCCCTTCTTTATAGATTTATCCATCTGTGGTCTTTATAATTACCGTCTTTATAATTGGGTCTCTGAGTGGACGTCCAACTTGTTGATTCCCGGTGCTAAAATCTGAGCAATCCACTGCGCCGGCCAAAACAGCGGCGTTATGATTGATGGTGCTTTTCTGACACTGCACCAAGAACCGCCGCACCAAGGCAGCAGCAAAACCACCTAGACGGCCACAAGAGTCGCACTGGCGACCCATGGGGCTCCTCCGCTGGGAATCTCCTGGTGTGTGAGCAACAAAAATTCATCTGAAAGTGTGGTGTCCTCTTGTTCTCTGCGCTTTCACTGGGAGCTACAATCCCGAGTTGCTAGTGATCGGCCATCTTGGATCTCTCTCCTATGTCACTGTTTTAAGCTATAGATTCTTAACATTCTTTATTCAAATACCTAAAATCTATAGTCCTTGCTATGCCTTAGAGCTCTACATGAGACGACGTCTGCCAAACTCCTTTCAGACCATTCTCCCCCTTACACTACATTCTAGCCTCATAGATCTTCTTTCATAGTTCCTGGAGTACTGCCTTTGGGCCATTCTGTCACTTTAGGACCTTTGCCAGAAAAGCTTTCTCTCCCAATTTTCACATTGTTGGCTCTAGATTCTTGACCTTCAGATTACTGTCTTGGTATCAGTTCTCAAGGAGACTTTTCCTGACCACCAGTCTCAAGCAGCACCCAATCACTCTTAAATCCTTCTAATTTAATTATCTGCTCTGATAATTTCCTTGATTATTATCTGTGTCTCACCCACTGAATGTAGACTCTACTGAATGATTACATTCTTCCTCAGAGAAGGTCCAGGACGATCTTAAAAACGGTATTTGTTGAAAACTTGAAGGATTCTCACGGGACTCAAACCAGGTTCATTTTTCTTGGATAGCTAAACCTAGTAGGGAGGTTATGAACTGGAATCGTTTGAATGGATTAATGAAAGCATAAACAGCAATGTGCCTAGTCTCCTTAATTTCAGGTATTAATCGGGTTGTTTGTTCTGTGTTAGATACTGTGCTGCATGGTAGAAATTTAGAGATGAAATATGCAGCCCCTTTCCTTAAGGAGCTCAATCGATTTTGGAGGAAGGATAAGGATTGAAGGTAGACAAACAGATCATCATAAGTGATCTGCAGAGCTCTGTTGCCCTGCATAGGAGGATGCCTACCTAAACCACTGATAAGTCAAAGAAGGCTTCCAGGAGGAGCATGTGACTTCCTAGCTACATTTCGTAAAATGAGTAGGTGTATGGTATAGGGTATGTTTGGGGAGTATGACAAGAAATGAGGCTAAAAAGGCATAGAAAGTTCATATCATGAGGAATCATCTATACCTTGCAAAAGGGTTTGATTTTATTCTGAAGATAACAGCCATTGTAGAATTTTAGACAAGGGACTGATTTGATCAGAACACTATGATGCAGTGAAAGGATGGATTAGAGGAGTGTGGAGCTAAATGGAGAGAGTTATTAATTCAGGCTTGTATTAATGAAGGCCTAAATTTCAGAAGTGGTTAGAAGAAAAGGATTGTTAAGATTAAGGACATTTAAGGTAAAATAGTTGATATGTTCTGTGGTCGTGTGTCCATGTTTAACCAAGATAGGCATTCTGGGCCGGGCGCGGTGGCTCACACCCGTAATCTCAGCACTTTGGGAGGCCAAGGTGGGCAGATCACCTGAGGTCAGCAGTTTGAGACCAGCCTGGTCAGTATAGTGAAAACTTGTCTCTAATAAAATACAAAAATTAGCCGGGTATAGTGGCACATGCCTATAATCCCAACTATGAGGGAGACTAAAGCAGGAGAATCACTTGAGCCTGGGAGGCGGAGATTGCACCAAGATCACACCACTGCACTCCATCCTGGGTGACAGAGCGCGACTCTGTCTCAAAAAAACAAAAGTGTTCTGGACTGTAACTTTATTTTTCATGTTGTTAAAGTAAAATTTGCAATCTAACAGTTAAACTGTTTCAAAAAGTCTTTTAAGTGTTTTATCTTTTTTTATTTAAAATTGACCTATAGCAGTGTTTATTCAGTTTAAAAATCAGAGCCTGGTTGCCTTCTTTGGTCTGTTTTTTTTAGATTGGAAAATGTTCAGTATCCCTACCAACTCTACATTGCTCCTTCTACCAGCAGTACAGAACGACCAAGTCCAAATGGTCCAGACAGACCTTTTCAGTGTCCAACCTGCGGGGTGCGATTCACCCGTATTCAGAACCTAAAACAGCACATGCTCATCCACTCAGGTAATGTCACCTTCCCTGTTGTTGCATAAGTAAACATTCTGAAACATTTTATTTTGGAGTCCCAGTTAAAATAGAAAACAGGTGCTTCTGAGTTTAAAAAAGAAAAAAAACTCTGGGAAATCAAATGAAAACAGAATAGCTAAGGTTTATTGCTGAAATGGTGCAGTGTCAGAAAGTTGTTTGCCATGGGTGTTAAGTATTCTGATTGAAAGAACCTAAGGTGATATGGAGTGAGTAATTTGTAAATAAAAAGACATATTAGGTGTGCACATAGAGGTGAGATAAACAAGTGCAAACAGAGATGGTAAAGCAAATAAGGTTAAAAGGGTCAATGTGGGTGTTCTTTGTGCTGTTTTTCTTATAACGTCTCTGTAAGTTTGAAATTATTCCCAAATAAAAGGTGCGTTTAAAATATATTTTCTTGCTAATTTACTTTCAATTCTACAGCCTCAAATCTCCGTGTTCCCTGATGAGTCAGCTTTGTAGTTTGTATATTTTTAAAACGTAAGAGAGATTTTGGATAGATGAATAGAAGGGATTTGAAACTTTAGTTCAATAATCACATAAAGGCAACAGGATTCTTGTGGGTAAAACACTGACCTCTGATGAGTAAGAGGTCTTTGCTGCTGTTTTCAGCTGTGTGAGTTATTATCTCACTTCCCTCTTCTGTAGCTAGGTCTTATAGTCCCTGGCCTAGCACCAATTCTCTGTGACTTTGTTCAATCAGCAGATTGTGTTTTGAAAGGTTTTAAAATTTTTTCCCCAAAAAACTGTGATAATGAATTTGAGGAGACTATTAATATACTTTATAACTTATTTATTTCTAGCAATATTACATCAGATTACCCCCAAAAAAGCATTATATCAAATGATGGTTCTGTCTTGCTCATTACATTCAGAGATGTTGGAAGTGTTCTTTCTTCTTCTCGTTTCTCTGTGAGATAGGGAACAGAGAGTAGGTCCTGATGATTTTCACATCTTTTCAAACAAACCTTTCTAATGAAATGAAATAATACATGCTGTTACATGGAGATTTGGGTTCTGTCTACATACTGTAGTTAAATTGTGTTTTGAAGTTAGTAAAATAGATGATTTAGAAAAGTATTCAAAAATCATCTTCAGTAGACATTACCTAGTTTGCCTCCCCTGCTGCCTTTTTTTCTTTTCATTTTTAAGCACTTTTCAAATTCTGCACATTTTCAAATTAGAATATGTTTTTGCTGGTAATTTTTGTCTTTTCAAATGATCTGTTGCTACAGAAATAAAATTAACAGATTTGTAAGGTTTATGACTTTTCAGTTTAATTTTTGTTTTTAGATTATATTTTGTTTTTCTTTATAGGAATTAAACCATTTCAGTGTGACCGCTGTGGGAAAAAGTTCACCAGGGCTTACTCGCTAAAGATGCATCGCCTAAAGCATGAAGGTAAACGCTGTTTCCGGTGCCAGATATGTAGTGCCACTTTCACTTCCTTCGGGGAATATAAACACCACATGAGGGTTTCCCGGCACATTATCCGCAAGCCTCGGATTTACGAGTGCAAAACATGTGGCGCCATGTTCACCAACTCTGGAAATTTAATCGTGCACCTGAGGAGTCTGAACCATGAAGCATCAGAGCTAGCAAACTACTTCCAGAGCAGGTGAGGTGCACAACGAAAACCCAACCAGGAAAACTGCTTTCTAAACTCTCTTTTCCTGCTTTTAGGGCAGCCTGCTGTGTTTTTACATCAGGTTGCCAGCTAGTCACTCACATTCGTTATAAATCCCCACTATTCATACTCTAAACTCCTGATCTGATAAAATTTTGCTGAGTCTTCTAAGTATATAAAATTATAAATATTTTATAGTTGGTATTAAAAATATTTTCCTGTAGAAATAGACTACTTGTCCTCTTGAGAGATTTTTTAAATAATATAAGGTTTAAGTAATTCTGTAATGGATCTTAAATAGATCTTATTGGAAATTTTACCATGTCAGATGATACTTAGTGATACTAGATTACTTCAGACTCTAGATGTTAGTAAAATTCTTGACCACTTCTCTCTATTTAAAAAAATCTATATAAAGGAATATCCATTGGCCAGTAAGAAAAGTTTCAACAGTAACTATAATGGGTGTGATGGTTTAGATTTCATGAAGTCATTCCTGTTTTCATTCAGTTTAGAGTTCTATTTTTTTATAATAGAATTACCTTTCCGATATATAGCACATCCAAGGAAATCAGGCTCTAGTTCTAGTTCTGCCACTAACTGCTGTTGATTAAACATGTCACTTTACAGGTGAAAAAGCTTGAAATTTAGAGAAAATGTAAGCTTTAAACTATGGTTTCTAAGTTCTCCTCTAGATATAAAACTGTTGTTTTAAATCATTTATAAGAATTATACTTCTGTAGGAATCCTTAGTTTCTCATAAAATGAAATTTTTACAAATCTTTACCTTTTTTTTTTTTTGAGACAGAGTCTCACTCTATCCCCCAGGCTGGAATGCAGTGGCACAATTTCGTCTTACGACAACCTCAGCCTCCTGAATAACCTGGATTACAGGCACCCACCACCAAACCTAGCTAATTTTTGTATTTTTAGTCAAGATGTGGTTTCACCATGTTGGCCAGTTTAGTCTTGAACTCCTGACCTCAAGTGGTCCGCCCACCTTAGCCTCTCAAAGTGCTGGGATAACAGGTGTGAGCCACCATGCCCAGGCCAATTCTTTACATTTTTAATACCTTTATTTTTAAAACCTTTTAATTGAATACATGGGGTCTTGCATTGTTGCCTAGGCTGGAGTGCAGTGGCTATTCACAGGCACAATCATAGTGCACTCCTGGGGTCAAGCAGTTCTCCTGCTGGGCTACCACACCTGACTTAAAACCTTATTATTTTTATCTATTTATTTTTTTGTGGAACAAAATATCCTCTTGATATCCAAAAAACCTTATTTTTAAACAAATTCCAAATTATTCCTGCATAGATTTTGTTTTTCTCCTCAAATCAAACATTCATTTTATTTAATGCAGTCATCTCTAATTCTGAATGTGTGGTTGCCATCTCACTAAACCTTAGATTATACATAATCATATTAAACATAGTTTGCTTGGGACTAAAATAGTGTTCCTGTTAACTACTCCTGTTATCTTTAGCTTCCCTGTACAGAAGCCTGTATTCTCCACTCTTCTCTAACACCTGAAGTCTTCTTAGAAAATATAACATAGGGCATTCTAAATTGCTTTCCAGATGAACAGATTTTAATTTTTTATTAATACTGAACAATAAAATTATAAAATAAACTTATCAAGTCTAATTACATATATTATTGACAATTTTGGTATAATGAAATTTTCAGTTCAGTAATAAGATTTAAATAATGCCTCTAAGATAAGAGTTATTTTACATGCTTGGTTTCAACTACCAAAATATGCTTATAAGTAGAAAATTTAGGAAATACAGAAAAGTATAAGGAAGAAATTTAAAATCTTTTCTGATCTCATTATTTAAGGAAAATAGCCACTGTTTTAGTATATTTTACTGTCCATGTTTTCTGTGGGTATCAATAATTAAATACTTTTTGAGGATTAACACATAGCCAATCTCAAGGCATTCATTTCCAAATTCTGATTCAAAGATAATTTATTTTCATATACCAAATGTAATAGCAAGATACACATACATTATTTTCTACATTTCACAACTCTGTATAGTAGATTATGTATCAGGTCACTTATGCATAAGGACTTAATTTCTTAACTAATGTCAAGTTTAATAATATAAAGCTAGCTTTATATGTCTGTTACTCAGTATATAATCAAGAAAAGTTAAGCATTAAAGTTACTCAGATGATCTTTGTTTAAGTGAGCATCCTACATTTGTTTTGTAGATGGAAACTCCTCTGCATAGAACAAGAAAGGTGGTAGGGTGTCCAGAGGTATAATAAAAGTGATAATCTGATGTATTGGTGGTAGGGGAGATTGATACATTTTGGTTTTACTGGATGTTTTGGTTCATATTTAGGAAAGTTTATAAGTTGAAAGTTCCTGAGTTTTAATCTTCACTGAAGAATTAGTGAAATGAAAAGTCCCAATTTTGTTGTATAAATCAGAGCTTTTTATTGTTGCTTATCCATTACTGTTTTGAAAATTAATTCCGTATTTCATCCTTTGCCTCTTATCTAGTGATTTCCTAGTGCCGGACTACTTAAACCAGGAACAAGAAGAGACCCTTGTTCAATATGATCTTGGAGAACACGGTTTTGAAAGCAACTCCTCTGTTCAAATGCCTGTAATTTCGCAGGTCTCCTCGACCCAGAATTGTGAAAGCACTTTTCCCTTGGGGTCTCTTGGTGGGCTGGCAGAAAAAGAGGAAGAAGTGCCCGAGCAGCCAAAGACCAGTGCTTGTGCCGAGGCAACCAGAGATGACCCCCCAAAGTCAGAGCTGTCTTCTATAACTATTGAGTAATTTTGTGATTTGGCTTCATTTTTGTTTTTTGGAAAGTGCCTGTGCTTGGTCTTGTACATTTAAATTAAATTTAATTTTTTAAACAAAAAAAGCTGGGCAGCAGGGGAGGGGGAGATTGGGAAAGAATTTCCCTTTTTACTTTCTGAGCCCTGAAACTAATTTTATTTTTCATAAATGAGAGATTGCTTCTGTAAGTACACAATAACATGATATTGAAACAGAAACTACGAGACTTAAGGAGAACTGGTTGACTTAAAACATTCATACACCAGTTTCCTCTATTGTTAAAAGTAGGCTAACAACACATCATTAGCTAGAGAGGAAATCAGATGATTATTGACCTTCTTGAGATGAAAAAGTACACAAGAAACTACTAAACAGTTTGACAAATGGCCTGAATAGATACTTACTGCTGTACACAGAATGTTGTATAATATTTTGTAAAGCCTGTTGTTTCTGGAAGTATTTATGGTAAGCTTTCTTAAAAATTATTAGGGTAAATACTTCCGAAATCCAGCATACTTTTTTCTTTAAAGCCTTGTCATTTCTATTATGTTTTTTCCTGGTGAAATTTTGGTACTGCAGTGGGCATTCTCTGTACCTTTATAGTACCACTCCAAAGGCAAAGAACTATGATTGACAACAGTCAAGCTGTGGATGAAATGACCAGGAATGGAGAGTGAAGTATGTAAATCTCAGCTTCATAGGAACTTTTCATATTGCTTTTCTGACTAAAATTGCTGTTTACCTGGTCTCTGAATGTTAACGTCTAATTTAAGTCATTGCCCAAATCAGTTAATCAGTTTTCCTCTTGCCCCATCAATATGTTCTCTTGCATATATTGGCCTGCTGCCATATAAATTAAAATGTTAGAGATATTCTATATTTTACATATAGGTTGATGTGTTGTTGGGGATGTTTTTGTTGTGCTCTTTTGGATGTAATAAAGAATTCTCTATTGAGGCTATATTCTATTTTTTCCTTTTTTTTTTTTTTTAAAGAGGGTGGCATCTCACTCTGTTGCTCAGGCTGGAAGTGTAGTGGCTCAGTCATAGCTCACTGCAGATTCAAACTCCTGGGCTCAGGCGATTCTCCTGCCTCAGCCTCTTGAGTAGCTAGAATTATAGGCATGCTCCACCACACCTGGCTAATTTTATTTTTATTTTTTATAGAGATGAGATCTCACTATGCTGCCCAGGCTGGTCTTGAACTCCTAGGTCAAGTGATCCTCCTCCCTTGGCCTCCCAAACTGCTAGGATCACTGCAGCTGGCCAAGGCTACATTCTTAACCCAACTAGATTGTTTACCAAATCCCATATGACAGCAATACATTGTCTTTACATATTTTTAGACATTGCAAAGTTATTTAAAGCAATTACTATAGTTTTTACACAATGTAGGCAGCAATGTAAAAGATGAGAATAGGCTGTAAGATTTTCATCTATGACTCATAAATCTGGGAGAAAAAATTGTTAATACTAATGAGAAACTGAAAACCTTAAAGCAATGAATATTACCATTTCTGCTGCTAAAAATATGAAATTTTTTGGTGTGTAGTTGAAATTTTTATGATTCTCTAGACTTGGGTATACTTTTTATCTGGTGCCATTAAAGCATCTCCAATATTTATCCTAAATATTTGTAAGTCCGTGAACAGTGAACATTTGAATAAGTTTCTGTGTAGATACCCAAAGTTTAATAATTATGAGACCACCTGATTTGATTAGAAAAGAGACAGAAAATACAGCTCTTTAGTCAACACAAGATCTGAATTTTGTTCAGGTTCTAAACCATACCAAATGTATATATTTTTAATTAAAGTGATTTGTTTCAGTTTTAGAAATTGGCTAATTCTGTAATTTTTTCCCAAAAAAAAAGAAAGGAAAAGGAAATTACATTTTTTTAGGATTGTTTTAGGTTAAGATTGTCTCTGCCCATATTCTGCAGTCCTTAACTTGTTTTCAGCTCTTTACCCCACTCATGGACTTGTTTTTACCCATTTGCTCTCAAACATAGGTGTGTTACCTTCAGGAGAATCAACATACACAGGTTATGATAGGCTTCCACCATTTATGCTTCTTTACTGATGGGTTGAATTACTTTCTGCAGCAAACTGTAATACTTCATGTAATACTGCTGTTTCTCAACTGGAAAGGTCAGGAATTTTTATTTTAATGTCACATTGTGGTCTTTGAAAACTGTCGTGCCTACCAATAGATAAATCTCAAAATTAATTTTAAAATCTATATTGACAAGAATAGGTAAAATTATAATCAGGAATTATTGTTACTCTTAGTTGCAAGAGGTTATTTGTTTTTGAAAGAGCAAGACGAAAGGGGGGGGAAGGAAAGAAGAATAAAGAAGATAAATGTATAACAATTGTTTGCAGATTTATTGGTTACAAGTGTTTTGTTTTTTAGCTCATTCCCTACCTTGAAAACTTTAAGAGAGCCAAGCACAATTTTGGTAGTTGTAAGATACTCTGTTTTCTCAGAATGAAGGATTACCCATCACTGGGTATTCTTTCCCAAGTAGAAATTTTAGGTTTTCATTGGTAATTATAAATGGTCAGGTTTTATGGGAAATCTAAAAATACTGTAAAAATGCAGATCTGGTTAGTTGTCTCTTGCCCAGATCTTACCAATACCAGTAACTAACCAGTACTTAACATAAAATGATACAAAGGCCTTTTTCTATTTCAGTGAGAGTCTACATTTTTCTTGATATATGTACTTTAAGGATACTGGATCTGTTTTATGAAACAAATTTGCAAGGGATAATTGTATATATAGTGGTATTTAGATTTATTTCAAATTCATCTTAGAAAGGGATGCCTAGATGCATAATTTTTACCAGGACATATTGAAAATATTGCAAAGAGCCAGCTATATTATCCCATTCATTAGAAATTACAAATGTAACTAAACATAAATATTCCAGTTTAGAGTACTTAAACATAGCTATCTTTCTTAAGGCCAGGAAGGTAACTTTGTGGTATCTAAAGGGCTTAAATTTCAGAATGCAGAATAAGTTGCCTTTTTAAAACCAAGCATTTTATACAAGAGCTTTTATTTTCACTTTTTTAACTACCAAATAGGTATGATGTACTTTAGAAGTAAACAAAGATGTTCACCCATGATAATAGATGTTAAAGCTCCTGCAGTTCTCTTCATAAAGGGTATATTCTAATAGTGGAAGCATCTAGCATGTCAGTGATTTCATCTAATTCAGAAGCAAAGGGATTAATATTGGTCTTTTTTTTTTTTTTTTGGCATTTTAAGTTTTATATAAATGGATGCAGATGGAGATTATCACCCACAAATATATTTAAATAGATTTTTCTTAATTTGAATTTCAGGTAATCTTTTTATTTCAAGTAATTAGTTATGCATTGAGTTACATTGCCAGTTTTGTTTTTTTAAGTTCTCAATTTCAGTAAGACAAAATATACTAAAATGTTTAAATAGCCTCATTCAGTCTTGCATTTTGACATTTCAACAACCATTCTGGCTTACAGTAATTAGGTCCCCTGTTATGACACATGCCCTTTAGTCTTAAAAACTAGCAAAAAACCTTTCATTTTGTTAAAATACTTTACCAAATGAAATAAACTAGTCAACACATCTAATGTCCATAATTATTGGTAACTTAACCAGTAGGCTGGTTCAGGAGACTCTCCAGGTTAAGAATGGTTCCCTTGGGAGCCTTTGGAAGCTGTATTAAATCTTTCAGTCTTTTCTTCTTTTATTCTTTTCATCTAAATAGAGGCCAGTTATCTATTTTAGCAGCTTTTGCCTTGAAGATTCTCAGATTATGTTTTTAGTCCCTTTTAGCTTTAATAGTCCTTGAAAAATACATTACTATATAATACAATGGCAATTCTATAACAGAGAATTGTTTTTATTACTTGAAGAATGAATAATCCTAAAATTTTAATATTTCAACTGAAAGAAGTTTGAGATTTGTGGAATTGATGAACAAAAGAATTAGAAACTTTTTACTGTTTCACTCATCTGCAAAGTATGAAGTTGTATTTCTGAAATACACATCCAAGTGAACGAGAATTTAAAATTTTCTCAATATTAATATTATTAACATATTAACTGGGGGAAAAAAGCTAGTGTGAAGTTTACAGTTAGAAGAAACAGACCCAAAGTTGCCAAAGGGTAATAAATAAATGTAGTTTTCACTGTAAGTTATTAATGTGAGATGCTTTATTTGTAATATATTTAGATTTTGAAGGTTATTGAGAGACAAATGTATAAAAGCTAAATTTTCTTTTCTGAAGCAGCAGAACAAAATTGGGATAACAAGGAAGCTCTATTGTGGCAAACATGTCTATGAGGAATACTATTCTCCCACAGGCTTTAAACTCAAATCATGAACATTTAAATTCAGTTGTTCCTTATTTTGTCTATACCCATTTTTATCTTTCAGTGTCATTTTTGCTTGACAGAATATAGAGTATTTTTATTTGGAAAGTCCTCAGCAAGATGAATTAGCCAAAAGCAATAATGGTTCAGATTAAACAACAAAGTGGAATTGATCCAATCCCCAGGCTCAACTAAGGAACAGTCGCTCTCTGGATGTTTCATTTTAGACTATGGATAAGTTGAGATGTTGTAATATTTATGGGGGGATTAAGCCTATGTCAGTTATGGGATGAAGACTTGCACTAGTACCATCAGTAGTTATACTTCTTAAAAAACTTTTTTCTAAACTGATAGTTAGATATTTCCACTCTATCATGATTATATTTTTTTGACAGAAAAAAACTGTTCCGTGTTTTTATAAATAGTCTCTGCAGAGATTTCAGATGATGTTATTGGTATCTTGGTTTGGCCGTATCCAAAAAATTGAGATTGCTTTTAAAGTGTTTGTGCTACTTTTAGTTAAGTAAACCCCCACTGTATAAGACCCAGGCCGATTCCAACTAATACCAAGGTTTCTATGTGCATGATAGTTTACAAAGAACTTAAGAGTAAAGACTATGGATTTAAAACAAAAACTTTTTTAAATAAATTTGTTTAACTTTAAAATTTTTAGTTTTTGTTTGAAGTACCTGGTTTATAAAGTCAAATTCTTGTATTATTTCCTTTCTCTTTTAAATTGACGAATTTTGTTGATTAAGCTTAAAGTCCCGGGCACAATTGTGATGATACACTCATAAAATTGCTGCCTAGTGGTTTGAGGAGCTCCAGTGTCATGACTTTTGTTAAATTGCCTTTGTTTACCTACATTCAGTCAAACAGATGAAAAATCATCCCCTAAATGAATGTTGAGGTTACCAAAGTACATCACCTGCTGAGGAAGGATAAATCTTCCTGCTTTAAGGGAGCCCTGTTGTCTCCTCTTAAAACACATTGTTTCCCTTGGTATTAGTGGAAGCTGTGTTCAAGATGGGAAGTCTTTACGCAGTTCTTAGAAACACCTGCTTTCTAAAGAGAGCCTTTTCTAGGATTAGGTTATGTGTGTTCTCTAGGAGATTTTTTATTTCAGTTACCAATTTAATTTTCAAGTTGACAGATGCTATGTAAAGTCTCTCATACTGAGAGTAGTCCATTAAATTTTTGAAAGTTGCACTGTTTTTCAGCTTTCAGGTACCTGAAATGAATGACATCAGGTATTTGGAAGGAGTAAGGTCACAAACTTTATTCATTTTCTTCCTTGTACAAAGTGATGACTTCTAATGCTTATATCTCAAGGTATTTTTTAAAAAAGCAACAGTCCCTAATAGAGTAAAATTTGGTTTTGGTTCAAGTTCCCAATAATATATTTAATGTTTCTGTTATTACTGGTGCCTCCTGTTGCATCAGATAGAGATTGCCTGCCTCTTTATAGGGCACCTTGTGGCACCTTGTGTCCAACTTGGAGGATAGTATATGGCTTCTTTGTGCCTCTACTATCTTTTCAAAAGCCATTTTATAAAGATCCTAGGTAGCCTATTTTAATATTTAAATATATATATTTGTGAAAGAACTTTTAGAACAGACTTTTTTTTTTTACTTTAAAATGTCTGTATTTCCATTTTTAAGAGTAAATTTAATCTTCTCCAGGATTTAGAAATGTCTTTTTTTTTTTTTTTCCAGAGAAGCATAATGAAAAAGTCAGATTGAGGTAATAGACCAGAAATAAGTGACAGAAGAAACTGTTGTTTGGTTAAAGGAGACAGATTTGAAGGAAAAAATTTTTGATGTAACAAATTTTTTTAAAAATTTTGTTTTTGTTCTGTAATTTCATATTTGCTGCTACAGTAGCTCAATATTTTATAGGGCTAACATAAATCTGGCTCCATTTAAAAACTGGAGTACTTCCTAGTGCAACCAGCCTAGGCGGAAACTGTACACCATGGTCTTCCAGATGGGCGACTGATGGCTTTGTGTAGCTGATGCATGCTTTAATTTTTGCCTATAGCCCGGCAGCAAGGAAGTCGGGGTGGGAGGGACTTTTTTACCCTGCCAGTTATAGCATTATGATTTTTTCTGGGTACTGGCATTTTGTGAAACTCTCAAGGGAAGGTGATGCAGGGGAAAAAATGTGAATTAAATTACATAGATGGATGTTCTTCTACTCCTTTCCTAGAACTAGTACAGCTCTTAACTGTGCCAGTCCCCAGTTCACCAGCTTTGTATCCAGTTGTCATCTCATTCAAGTATGGCTTTACTTGGTGACACTGGCCATAGCTAAGTTACTTGGCATGTTTGACTTTTGACAATAACAAAAATGGTTTTAGATTTTGTTTTATTTCCAAAAAATGTATACAATGTCAGAACTTCACATTTTATATACTAGTATCTGGCTATTAGTATTTTACAGGAACCATAGTTCTTGGTGACTACATATATATATATATTTTTGTGACTTTTTGTAAACTAAGTGCCGTTTCAACGTTACAATCATTTTTAGAGTTATTGTAATCAATGTGAATATCATGTTTTTTCAAATCTGTTCTGAGCCTATAGTGTTTGCTTTGTGAACATAAGTGTATTGTATATATTCTGTATAGTTATATTGTACTGAAATATTAGCTTGTTTGATATAAGGAAAATATGTATTGAGTACCTTTTTGCTAGCCTGATTGTTTAATCTTTTTAAAAAAGGTTTAAACTTTTTTTAAAAAAAAATCTTTAAACTGGCCTTTATTACATGGTCACAAATAAAGTTGCAGTTAGGAAAGGGATGGGCAAGGGAAAACTAGTTTTGAGTGTCTTTAGATAGAAACATGAGACTAAGGTTTGGTTTTGTTTTTGTTTTCTCATTAAAATATCTTACGCTTTATGGAATAAAACTTCCTGCTGTTGTTAATTTGTTGTTTGCTGGATGGCTGAGGTCATGTGAGTGAGAAAAGGCATCAGAGTAATTCATTATTTAAATAATTATCTGCTTACAGTGTACAGAGTAGAGAGGATTACATTAGACAGCACATGTCAATTTTTGGTAAAGTAAGAAGCGTAAGTGCAAAGATCTCACAAACAACATATTCCACCTTGGAAGGAGAGTATAAAGGCAGCTAGTTAGAGGAACTCATCCAATCCTAGAGCTGTTGAATCAGGCTCTTGTATAAAGCTAGGTACTCGTGGGTGGGTTGCATCTTTCAAAGTTGCTCTGATTCTTTCTCAAGTCATATTTTATTGACTAGAGACCAATTGGTGCCATTTCAACGATATCTTACCGCCAGGGAGTAAAAAGTAGGTACCTAGTAGGGGAAAACAGCTCATTACATAGGTAATGAATCTATGAGATCCTGAGGAAGGAAAAGTTTTCTAACTTTAGATTCATTGATGTGGATTTTGACCATACTGGTCTTTAGAATGACAGTAACAGGCAAAGAAAATTATTTTATTCACCCCAAGCTAACTGGATCATTTTAGAATTAAGTTCAGAGAGGAAGAGGGTAAATTTTAAGAAGCATACTCTTTCATTCCAATGTGTTGAGCATTTTTAGCAATTTACCGAATCATTCAAGGTCAGAAAATGGGTTCTTCAGTAGCCTTGGCCACAGATGAAGCGTAAAAGTGCAGAAAGTAGAATTGGAAACAGATACATCCTTGCCAGCCATGGTGGCTCACACCTGTAATCCCAGCACTTTGGAAGACTGAAGGAGGAGGATCACTTGAGCCCAGGAGTTCAAGACCAGTCTGGACAACATAGGAAGACATCATCTGTACCCAAAAAACAAACAAAAAAAACCACTGGGCTTAGTGACTCACACCTGTAGTCCCAGCTACTCGAGTGGCTGAGGCGGGAGAATTGCCTGAACCTGGAAGGTCAAGACGGCAGTGAGCTGAGATTGCACCACTGCACTCCAGCCTGGTGACAGAGTGAGAACCTTTCAGTTTGCTTTGCATACTTGCATATAAATTATGTACCAGAAAGATTCCTTTCAGAGAATGATGGTAAAAGTAATGACCAACTGATAGAGCAGAAATTAGCAGCTGGCTGGGGCTTTTTCTTTTTTGAACAGGAATTTTGATTCTAAGAACTAAACAGAAAGTCAACAAAATCTGCAAACATACCAAAGGTTTAACGGGGGAGAACTTGCTTGTAACAACATCAAATCCCACAATTTAATGTATGTCTTTTTTGGGGAGTAAACTTCTATACAGATAGAAAAACTAAGACAAGGCATATTCAATCTAGAAAGTCAGTCCTCTTGAACACATAGATTTATAACTAGGGTTTGAACACCCTTAAACAAACGGAAAGCTATTTTGTTCTCTTAAATTCCAATTCATTTACTTGAATTTTTCTGAAAAATTAAAATGTTTATGTGTATTTTGTAGATAAGAGAGAGGAGCGGCATTAGCATGGTTTTGCAAGGCTTTCTCACATCCCGCGCCCTTTCTTCCACACCTGTCTAATTTTTTCCATGACTTAACATTTCTGGCTGCCTTTGGCTGGAAGTCATTTATTGAGTGTCTCGTTTACCGGGGACCTTGAAAGTTAGGCTCAGTACCACACACACACCCCTAGTAACGGGCCGGCTCAAATGACTTGCCTTTGATGATTATTGCCATCTAGAGACCCTCTGTTGAGAAAGTTGCCTTAGGATGTAACAAGAAAATACTACACCAAATAAATGTTCTGTAGCCTATTTTAAATTGGGGGCTTAGACAGAAATACTCTTTGACAAGTCAACAGTACATATAGTAGGACCTGTATACGTGATAACTTTTGTCCAGGAACAGAATTCTTTGTTGAATGCAAATGACTCAAAAATTAGTAAACGATCCATAGGCCGGGCGCGGTGGCTCAAGCCTGTAATCCCAGCACTTTGGGAGGCCGAGGCGGGTGGATCACGAGGTCAAGAGATCAAGACCATCCTGGCCAACATGGTGAAACCCCGTCTCTACTAAAAATACAAAAAATTAGCTGGGCGTGGTGGCGCATGCCTGTAATCCCAGCTACTCAGGAGGCTGAGGCAGGAGAATTGCCTGAACCCAGGAGGCGGAGGTTGCGGTGAGCCGAGATCGCGCCATTGCACTCCAGCCTGGGTAACATGAGTGAAACTCCGTCTCAAAAATAAATAAATAAATAAATAATAAAAATTAGTAAACGATCGTTTTCAGTTTGTTTTATGGTTCACAAAATGCTAGCACTTTTAGCTATTTGATCTTCAGAAACCCAGTAAGATAAACAGGAAAAGTAGTAACAGATGTGTGAGCCACATTGACGGTGCCCTTCTTGCCCATTACAAAGAGAGAGCCACTAAGAAATCAGGCTGTGAACAGGGCTGGAGTCTCAGAGTTATTGACTAAGTGGAGTCTCTGGACTCTGCTCCCTCCCAGCACAGTTCCTAGAACAGGAATTGGGGTTCTTTTGTGCATTGGCACTTTGTGAAACCTTTGAGGGAAGGTAATGCTGGAGTGAAATACGAATTCTGCAGGTGGTTTGTATCTAAATTATCTTACAGGAGAGCCATTGTAACTTTTACGGTGGGAAAAGAATTGCTCATGACCATTTTCTAAAGATGTGCACTGTCGGTTTTTTCTCATGTGCTCTTACCTATTTAATACCTCCACAGGGTTATCCTTCCCACCCCTGTTGATAACATTTTCCATTATTTTCTTCATCCCTGCTGCTACTAGCTTAATTCGAGCCTGTGTGGTTTCTGGCCTAATAACAGCACCAGCCTCTGCTGCCATTCCCTCCCTTCAGCTGGGCTTCCTTCCAGTCCATTCTTGGCATTGCTACTGGAGTCATCTGTCTAATCAGGCCACTGCCCTGTGTAAAGCTTCCTGCCCCCCGGCTCCCCTGGACCCGCCCCTCGATCCTCACTCTCCCCTTCTGCCTACCCACGGTTTGAGGTTGACTCACTCCTGTAGATTTTGTTTGGCTTTACCAAACCACTTAGCCACACAGCCTTGCAAAATCTACCTCAGGGTAGTTGTGAGAATCGAGTAACATGTAAAATGTTTAGAACCATGCCTCATGTATTGTGACCACTACAGAAGCCTTGTCTGTTACTACAAGACACTGGCATCGCACTTGCCTCTGTCTCCCTCCTCTGACTAAATTCTTGAGGTCAGGGAGTATGCCTTTTATTTGTGTGTCCTCTGTAGTACCTGGTACAGAGAACTCAAAAACTGTCGAATAAATGATTAAATGTTGCCAAGAAATGGTCATAAGCTCAATTTATGACAGTGCTTAGCGGTACTTGCCCGGGAACTTTAGGACAGAATACCTAGAATTATTTTCATCATGCCCCCTGATAAGTAGCCTCAACTCTCACTTTAGCAAATGTCTCAGCATCTTCTTTTTTTTTTTTTTTTTTTTTTTTTTTTTTTTNTTTTGAGATGGAGTTTTGCTCTTGTTGCCCAGGCCGGAGTGCAATGGTGCAATCTTGGCTCATCACAACCTCCATCTCCCGGGTTCAAGCGATTCTCCTGCCTCAGCCTCCCGAGCAGCTGGGATCACAGGCGTGTGCCACCACGCCCAGCTTATTTTGCATTTTTAGTGGAGACAGGGTTTCTCCATGTTGGTCAGGCTGGTCTCAAACTCCTGACAGGTGATCCACCCACCTCGGCCTCCCAAAGTGCTGGAATTACAGACTTGAGCCACCATACCCGGCCCTCACTTTTAAATGAAATAAAAGGCTATAGGAGTTATGAATTAATACTAACTTTAATCCTCAGAACAACTGCTATCAGCCTGGCCAGAATTTCCGCAACCTGTTCTTTAGAACACTGGCATCTGCCGTTTTTCTCCCTTTTACCTGGTTTCCTCATCCATCAAGTTCAACATTAAGTATCTCTTTTTTGGGGGGTTGGGGGGATGGAGTCTTGCTCTGTCATCCAGGCTGGAGTGTAGTGGCACAGTGTCGGCTCACTGCAGATTTCATCTCCTAGGTTCAAGTGATTCTCCTGCCTCAGCCTCCCAAGTAGCTGGGATTACAGGTGCTCGCCTCCACGCCTGGCTAATTTTGTATATTTTTGGTAGAGATGGGGTTTCGCCATGTTGGCCAGGCCGGTCCCAAACTCCTGACCTCAAGTGATCTGGCTGCCTCGGCCTCCCAAAGTGCTGGGATTACAGGCGTGAGCCACCACGCCTGGCCTGTATTTATACAGTGTTTTCTGTTTGCATCTGCTCACCTTAGCCTCCCAAAGTGCTGGGATTACAGGCGTGAGCCACCACGCCTGGCCTTAAGTATCTCTTCTTAAGGAAGCTTTCCCAGAGCCTTCCCTGCTGCGTTGGGACTTTATATTATGTTCACATAATATCCTGCGCTTCTATTACTATGGTAACTGACTATTTAAAAACAGTTGGACTAAACCCCATTACATTAAGTTCCACTAGGACAGTGATCATATCTGTTTTTTGTACCAAGGGGTCCCCAGGCCCAAAGTTGTTTGAATGAAGTCTCTGCCCTTAAGGAGCTTATGGAAGTAAGCAGAAATAAGAATTGCAGAAATACAACTGATAGAAATAACTGATTGCCATAAGAGAAACACCAAAAAGTATACTTTGGAAATCTGAAGAAGAGAGAGACCTGACTGGAGGAGGGAGGGAAGGCAGCATGGCAGAGGTGACACTTGAGCTGGGTCTTCTTGAGAAGAGATGTAGGATTTGTACAGACAAGTGAGGGACAAGGAGATGGCTCCAGGAAGCAATATGCAGCCTCACAGGTTGAGGGAACAGAAGAAGTGTAACTTGCTGAGCCTTGCAGGATCCCTGAGGGGAAGAGTGGAAGAAAACCTTATAAACTAGACCAGCACCAGATCAGAGAAGACCTGAAGAACTGCAGCAGCTGTATTTGGTGGGAATCATCTCACATTTTCAAGCACAGGAATAACATGAGCAGAGCCCTCTCTAGAAAGATTAAAAGTAAGACCCCTAGGTTTCAGCAGAACTTCGGGTAAGAACCCAGAAGGGGGTGGGAGTGGGGCTGGAGAGGAAGGGGTGCGTGTTTGTGACATCCGGGCTGAAGGAGACAGAAGTTGGGGAGAGGTGGCCTGATCTTCAGTCCAGGTCTCATCTCTGCACAGTAGAGAACAGCAGCTGTATTCTACAATGTAGCAACACCAAGTACCTGGCCTGCCTAAATGCTTAGGCAACCTCCCTTTCTTGTTCCTATTTTGAGAGGAAACTTTCCAAGAGAGAATGAAGCAAGAATTAGACCAAGTTCGAGATGGGCTTCAGAATTAGGCTAAAGAAGAGATTCCCACCCACTATTGTAGTCATGCAAATTAAGTCATCTAGCTGGTTATTTAGTTATTAAGTTACTAACTCTCCAACAGAATGTAACTTCCACTAAACCAGGTTGATGGGGTGAGCGCTCCAAAGACATTTCTCACGTGCAAATTCTGCTGCCTACCATTCCTCCTTATTTCCATCTGTGAGCATTGAATGACTCATACGAGACATTGCAGATAAAGCAGTGAACAGAACAACAGAAATCCTGCCCTCCTGGAGTTTATAGTCTTGGTGAAGGTTGGGTATGATCAACGACAAAGATAAGCAGTGTGGTTAGGTGGTACTAAGGGCTAAGGAGAAAAATCAAAGTGGGGAGAAAGCATTGGTGGCCCGGTGAGGAAGTGACAGTTGAGTCTAAAGGCCCAGTGAGGAAAGAGGCTGCAGGCAGGGGGAATGGCTGGTGTGAGGCCTGGGAAGAAGCCAAAATAGAACAGGCAGTGCCAGAGAGATTAAAACATGATGCATCAGGAGCTGGGAGTGGAGGAGGCTTGTTTCCAGGCCTAATAGATGGCTTTTCTGAGGCCAGGTGCAGTGGCTCACACCTTGTAATCCCAGCACTTTGGGGGGCCAAGGCGGGTGGATCACCTGAGGTCAGGAGTTTAAGACCAGCCTGGCCAACATAAATACAAAAAAATATTAGCTGGGCATGGTGGTGAGCGCCTGTAATCCCAGCTACTCGGGAGGCTGAGGCAGGAGAATCACATGAACCTGGGAGGCAGATGGTCTTTCCTGGACAGTCAAAGGAAGCCTGTTTCCCCAACACAAGCCAAGGAGCCTGTGGCTCTGAGCTAGAGCCAGGTGCTCACAGCACTTGTCAACTTTAATTTTTTAAAAAGCAGAGTTCATTCTCCATATCCAAATTTTTATCATCTATGGGAATTAAAATGCCATTTGAAAGTCCTCTACATGTCAGATCCCCAACCACAGAGGGACTGGCTGACCACACAGCTACTCCTGCGTGTGCCAAACCCAGAACGTGCTTCACAGGCATGTACTATGTGTTCATTCAATAGATTAAAAATGACTTTCATAAGAGCACTTAACTGCCCTGGAGGAGGCCAGGGTAAGGGATGAGATTTAAACAGCGGCAATGTGCATTTGCACTGATTCATCCACTGGTGCCCAATATGTGCCAGTATGTTTGTGTTTGATTTCTTTCCAGAGGTAGGGTTCCACAGAACCCTGCCCCCACACTTACCTTTGAGAATTCCAATCCACTACATAGATACAGGCTGGCAGACATGGCAGGGGTTTCCTTGTGGTCTCAAGAGAAAGACTGGCACAGATTAGTTTCAGAGGAAGAGTTGGTTCTAACTTTACTTTGCACTTTGTAAGTACACCAATACATGCACATATATCTACACAGACACACAGACATGTATATAACTTATCTCAGTGGAAAGGAGGGAAAACTGAAGGAGGCAGAGGCCTCCCTAGTTCAGTAAGAGAGAAACTTTGGACCCCTAGTCCTCCCCATGTCATCAGAATGCTCTGTAACCACCACTCATGCTCACCTAAGTGCCCACTCCCAGAACTTCCCAGACCCAGATGGGATTGGATCACAGGGCCCTGAGCCTCCACCCCTGAAGCACATGGGAACAAGAGCCCTTCCACGCGGAGTGAAGTCGCTGTGCTCCCAGTGGAGCCTGCCTTTGCAGCCAGCCCTGACTGGCCTCTGTTGACAGGCCTCAGGTGTGGAAAGAATTTCCCCAATTTGCCAATTGTCTCTCTTCCTGGGCTCTTCCACTCACAGTCATTGGTTTGCCCCAGCTCTTCTGTGCGTCAGTGGACTTTCCAGTTCCTCCCCCAGCGGTAAGCGTAGGTATGGAGTGGGGCAGAAGGATGAGCAGAAAGAGCCAAGAGCAGGGAAGCCACTGAGCAGCTCGGCTCTGCCCAGCAGCCCCCCGTCTCCAGGGAAACCAGCTGCCACCCACGCAGCACACGGCACCCAAGCTCCAGAACCTCGGAGTGTGGGCCTTGTCCCTGGTTCTGTCCACCTGACATCTCGAGAGGCCACCTCTAGGTGTGGGAAGTGGGTAGTTATGTAACCTGTGCTCAGTGAGACACTAAGGTTCAGTGCTTGTTTCCCAGAAGTTGTCCGTGGTGCAGTTCCAAGAACAGCCAGTGTCCAAAACAGAGGAGGCTCGCTCATCTTAAGAAGGATGAAAAGCATCTGGGTGGCCACGGTAGGTTCCAGGTCCTGTGGATCCAGAGTGACGGGAGCGTGTGGTAAGAAACACACTTACCCTTCCAGAGCCAAAAACTCATCCTTCAGTGGCTGAGTGCAGATAAAACGTTTCCAAACCGCTCAGCTGTACCCTCTGCCTCTGGAAGTGTCCTTCCTTCCCCCATTGGTAGACTGCAGGCAGGAGGGCTCTCGGTGCATGGGGATGGAAGGCAGGGGCCTGGCATGAGCATCACTTTCCCCTCCAGGTGTTATTTTGAGGATCCCAGCTGTACTCCTAGTTCCTAGAACAAGGCCTGGCAAACAGACGCCAGTGAGCACCCTTTAGATGGGCAGGCGGGGAGATGGAAGTGAGAAGCTGCTGGAAATGGGTCCACAGGAAGGCAAGTCTGGTAATCAGCTTACAGTTAAACACCCCCAGTATGATATGAGCATCAATACACTTCCTCCCTCAGGCATTTTCAGGAACGAAGGAGCACCAATTATGAGCTGTCCGCAGAGAAGTCCAGCTCTTCACGGCTCGGGGTGCTCTTTGGTGCCCCCATACCGAAAGTGGTGCCACGTGACAGCTCTGCAGGACTTTAGCAATCCCCACCCCAAGTCTTCATCCGCTTCCCTAGGCCTTAGTATGAACATAGCTGGTTAGCAATATTTAACCTTGGAGAAGAAAAGCCTTAGAGACGTGGAGGCTTCCAGGTACATTACATAAGATGAGGTCAAAGCTCTGGCAGAGGCGGTCTCAGCAGCATCTCCATACCCGTGAGAAGAGAGCAGAGAAAGGACCTGGTTACCCATGACCATGTTTCCAAATTCCCTTGGCCTCCCATAAACCTGCTCCAACCTGGGAAGGTGCCAGGGACTCCTGTGTGATTCCAGCCCTTAGCACTCTCCAGGGTCTCAGAAGTAAGGCCTGTTCCAGGTGAGCAGTGATGGAGTGTTTTGGTCAAGTGTTCAGGAAACGCTTGGGGGACTTGTGTCTGCCAGCTTCTCCAAGACACAGTGGGTTCCCCACTCTATGCCCAAAGCACCCAGGGTGAAGGTCAGGGCACAGGAAGGCAATGGGGTTAGCCCCTGGAACGCCATCTTCACAGCGGTGTCCCAGGCCTGATGTTTCCACTCATGGGAGCACAGGTGTTTGGCATCTATGCTTCACCAAGATGCACCCTAAACCGTGCGGGCAGGGGCTTGTGGGTGAGGTGGGCTGCCCAGTGCCACCTTCTGAACCACACGTCCATCCTGCCCTGCTGCCCGGCTGGTCCCGCTGAAACACAGTATGCGTGTCCCTGCTGCTGTCACCAGCGGTGAGCCCCACAGTGGACTCTGAACCAGGCCCACATCACCTTTCTTTACTCAACCCAAACTTACAAAATATTCTTTTGAAAACTAAATCAGGCCGGGCGCTGTGGCTCACTCCTATAATCCCAGCACTTTGAGAGGCTGAGGCAGGTGGATCACCTGAGGTCAGAAATTTGAGACCAGCCTGGCCAACATGGCAAGACCCCATTTCTACTAAAAATACAAAAATTAGCTGGGCATGGTGGTGGGTGCCTATAATCTCAGCTACTCAGGAGGCTGAGGTGAGAGAATCACTTGAATCAGGAAGGCGGAGGTTGCAGTGAGCCAAGATCTCACCACTGCACTCCAGCCTGGGCAACAGAGCAAGACTCCATCTCAAAAAGGAAATCAAATGCCTTCTGTTTAAAATAAATACCCAACAAAAAAGTTCAAGCTGTTAACCGTTCATTTTTCAGAAGCTTTTGAATTCAAACAAAATGGAATTATATTTTCAGCTTGGGTCTTGCTACATGTCCCCAGGTCCCAGTGAAAAATCCTTGTCACTGGTGATGCAGAAATATTTCTGTCCCCCCACACAGGTTCAGTTTTTGGGTCTTCTTTGGGACTGAAAAATCTGGGCACAGAGGCCAGCCCTGCAGAATCTCTCTCCAGCTCTTCTCCCTTGAGGCTCCAGGCCGAGCCCCCGCCCTACCACCCCTGGCCTCTGTTCCCTTTGCTTAAGCTTCCAACAAGGCCAAGCAGCCTTCAGCAGAACTGAACTGCTCAGGGAGGAAGACGCGGGTCACAGGCTGATCCTCCTGAATCAGAGGACAGAACATGTCGTTCCACTGCCCACAGCCAAGACCTCAAGGAAACATGCTCTCCCCCAAGTCCACACTGCCCCAGGCAGAGGAGTAAGAGGAAGCAGATGGTTTGGCCCCTTAGAAAGGGAAATGCCCAGGGGCTGCTGGGGGCGGCCAAGGAAAGAAAGGGTGGGGTAGATTTTGAAATGCTGATGAAGCCGGGTTGGAATCCAGCTAGTGAAAGTCTGTTTGGGCCTTTTCCACGTGTGCCTAAGCCCGTGAGTTTACGACCTGAGAGGGAGAGGTCCTGCCTGGCTCCAGCCCCTAAAGACCCAGGTGGAGCAGGCACTGGCTGCAGGAGGCTGTGCAGTCTGTCATCCATCGTACATGCGGGTGGAGCCAGCGGCCAAGGTGTGTTCTTCTCTTCCTCTGCTGAGGAACCCTGAGCAGGAGGCTCGCCCCCATATGGCCACAGTGTCCTCTCCTGTAGCTGGGAATGATGGCACCCACTTCCTAGGACTGTGATGAAGGCGACACTTAACATAAAGATTGGAGCAGTCATTCTTCCAGGTGCTCTCCAGCTCTCGCATCCAGCGCAGGAGACAGAAAGAGGTCGCTTAGCATCCCACTTAGCAAGATCGGGGCACGCAGATGGGGTGGAGGCACAGTGAGGTCCCAGGCTGGACTGGGGTCTATCTATGCTCCCACATTAGGAGGGGATGAGAATGCCTCACTGGCATTTGGCACAGGTCACCTTGAATGTAAGTTTATTTCCAACCATGAGCTACCAGTTCTGAAAGGATGTCCCTCAGGCAGCTGCTGGCCTGGGAAATAGGTTCTCCACTGAGCCGTGAAGGGTCACACAGGCCCTCGCACACACCCCAGAAGGTCCCAGGCAGAGACGCCTTTCCTGCTCTCGGCTAGGCCGGTTGGCCAGACCCCGACCTCACCTGCCAGGAATGTGACCTCTTTCCCTACCTGGACATGCCAAGGACCTTGTTTCCCAAGTGTCTGCCTCACAGGGGGCCCAGTGCCCCCCAGCCTACACCGGGTGCCCATTCCCAGGTCACAGACGGCTGATCTGTCAAATTAGTGAGCGGCCGCTTCTCTCATCCTTTCCCTCAGCTCATACAAATAAGCATGTTACCCATTCTTTTGCAACATTTTATTTTTTTTAAACAGATTTTATTTTTTTCCTAGCCGATACCTATACATTTCTTCTGTCCTGTTTGTCTTCATCAGGATTTGGACGGAAGTGGATTATGAGCTGTGAAGAGGTGTCAGATGCTCTGGTGTATTCTGGGAGCCGTTCTCAGAATGTCCTTCTGCGTGGAGAGTCAGATCTTCTCCACCCTTCCCTGGTGGGCCTGATCCCTCGACCCCCTCCCCGACACTGTGTTCTCAGAGCTCTGCGGAAAAAGCGCACAGGCTGAGGATGGAAGAATTTCCCTGCTGAGCTCTTTCCCTATTGAGTTAAACAAGACCATATGAAGTTCCAGAGCATCTGGCACAGAGGCTGGGTTATTCTCGATCCAGGGGTGTGGGCAGGGGAAACAGTGATAACCTCCAAGGTGAACGCAGCACGTGGGGGAGGGAGCCGCAGCCAGCCAAGGCCAAGGGAAAGCTGAGTTCCCATCCCAGGAAAACACACAGGTCCCTCCTGCTGGAAGATGCTGAGACTACGGAACGAACAGACAATGGAGCAGAGTCCACCTCCGCCCGCAAACAGCCCTGGACGGTGGCTTTTTAGGAAACGATGGGAGGGTGCGGAAAGGGTGGAATGGACACACGGTCTCCGAGCTGGCGCAGGACGGTGGAACTTGGGAGGAGACACTCCTCTTGAGGAGAAAAGGAGAGAAAAAAGGAAGAGGATAGTTAAGCCCATTTTAATCCTAAGAGGATCTCTTTATCAAAATGCAATGTCCTCGCTGTAGGCATATCAGGTCACAGAAGAAACCAGTGTCTACACACAGGCTTCCCTTTGGTGGCCGGCCAGAGCCCCGGAGTGGAGCCAGGCCAGCCCCTGCTGGCACTTCTGGCTGTGCGTTGCAGGATCCTGTGCCCCTACGCCCCTAAAGGAACGCCTGCCCTGACATCTTCCCTACTGCCAACACTGTGCTGGCCATTTCATGGGACAGCAGCTTGAACCATCTTCTAGGCAGTCCAAAGATATAAAACCAGGGAAAAGTACTCCCATTTCTTCTTTGGGGTTTGGTCTCATCATTCTTAGTGGTGTTTCAGGCCTTTCCAAGCTCCCTTCCTGATTGTCACTCTGAGGAATGGCCAGTGGCCTGGCCTGAGGTAGCTGTCGTGCTCACCGCCTTCAACCTCCCTTTCCTGTCCCCGTTAACTGTCCTCACTGCGCAAATTGAGGTGCACTATGGCTAATGAAAATCGTCCTCCATCTGGCTGAGTGGACTCCAGAACGCAAGAAGCAATGCCACTGAGAACGGCAATGCGGATGGAAGACAAGTGCATGACCAGCCTGGGAGATGGGTCTTCTGACCGGAACATTTCACAGCCCGAAGGTCTCTGGAAGGTTTGCAGGATTCCCAAAAGAAAGAGGACGCATTAGAGGACAATTCCCAAATGCTGGTCTACACATATTTGCTGCTGAGACAGTTTTGAGTGTTTACACAAAAATTAAAACATTTAAAACATTTGCTTTTTAAATTTTTCGAGACAGCGTCTCACTGTTTGCCCAGGCTGGAGTACAGTGGCCCAATCTTGGCTCCCCGCAGCCTTAACCTCCTGGGCTCAGGTGATTCCCCCACCTCAGTCTCCCAAGTGGCTGGGATTACAGGTGCCTGCCACCATGCCCTGCTAATTTTTTCGCATTTTTCGAGACAGGGTTTCACTCTGTTGCCCAGGCCTGGTCTTGAGTTCCTGGGCTCAAACAATCCACCCACCTCAGCCTCCCAAAGTGCTGGGATTCTAGGCACAAGCCACTGTGCCCAGCATTACAACACTGTCTTTTATACCAACAGTATGACCTTCCTGCAGTTCGCATGTTAAAATCTCCTTTATGAAATGCTGGTGACAGTATGTGACTGGTATATAGTACACGGTGTGGATGTGTACGATACAGCACGGTGCTGATATGTATATGATATATGCATGATATATATGGACATGATAGAGCACAGTCCTGGCTCCGGAGCCAGATCACTGGCATTCAATTCCTACATCCAACACTATACATCTGAGTGTGGGGCCTTGGGCAGGTTATTCAGATTCTTGGTGCCTTGGTGTTCTATCTATAAAGTGGAAAGACCATGCAGCTGCTATGAAGTTGAAATGAAATAAGACTCAGAAAGCACTTAGAGCACTTGGAAGCTGATCTTCATAAATGCTGGATATGCTGGGCCATGTTTCTCCTTTCAGCTCACCGCTCCACGAAATTCAGTTGTCTGAGAATCCCTGGCTGAAGATCCAATTTTCCGCATGTGTGGTTGTAGGTGGGCAACACACACACACTCACACATGCACACACAACACACACACACATGCACACTTATGCACACACACATGCACACACGCACACACAACACACACACATGCACATACACTCATGCATGCACACAACACACACATGTGCACATGTACTCATGCATGTACACACACACACAGGCACATAACATGCACGCACACACACCTCATGTGTGGTCGCAGGTGGGCAACACACGCACGCATGCACACACACATACATGGATGCCCACATCCACATATGTGCACATACACATACATGCACACACACGCAAACACACATACTTACCTCAAGCCTGGAAAACTGATGAAAAATGAAAAGCAATGTTTGATCACAGGCACCTGACCCTGGGTCTGTAGGCACCTCAGGTGCCCCTGTAGCGGGAGAGGGCATCCTGTGCAGCAGCCAGGTCATGCTCTTCTGGCACATTCTAATCTGTCTATTCCAGGACTGCGCAATTCCCAACACACACACACACACACACACACCCCGCTGCCTCCAGAACACCTGTCTGTGTACATGGGTATGGACAGACGCCACGCATGGTAAAGGGCCCTCCCTGTGAAGTTGTCTCTGAGGTCGGTTGTGTCTCGTGGGATGAAGTTCCACACTTAGAGATGGCACCCACCTGGGTGCACAGGTCCTCTCTCTGTCCTCCTCAACCTGAAAAGCCATCTTTAGAGCCTGCCCTGAGAATAGGTCCTCCTCCAGGCCCCAGAGCCAGAAAGCCTGCAGGTCCTGGCTACAGACTGGAGGTGGAGGTACTAAAGGGGCTGAAGGGCTGGCCAGGAAGAGCTTCAGGTTGGGGGCCTCTTTGATGCTCACCCTGAGCCAGGCACCGATTTCACTACCCTGAAACGTGACTAGGAAGCAGCAGAAGGCAGCCTTGCAAGATCAGATGGCCCCAGCCACCCCGCCCCACCCGTGAGCGCCCGCGCCCAGGAACAGCGCAACATCGCCACCGTGTGGCCAACAGTCTAAACAACAGCCTCTCAGACCCTGGAGTCTGTAGCTCAAGGTCTCTGGAAACCTCCAAACTGGGCCCAGGATTTTAAACCTTACATTTTCCATAAAGTTCATCCTAATCTAAATTTCACTGCAATTCCTGCAGACTCTAGTTCTGAGTAGGACTCTTCGTGGCTGCAATAAGCAGGATTTGAGTTAAACTTTCATTAAATTTACATGATTAAAAGCTAAAACAACAGCAATACAAGGTAGTTTGGGGAATAAGACAGACGGATTATCTCGAGATCTCAGCAACAAAAACAGCTGGTCAGTAGGGGAAAGTCTCTGCGCGGGGGCTGCACTGAGCTTGTGGGGGCGCAGCGGTGGCCCGGCGCTCTTCCTGTGAGGCCAGCCTCCGCCTGGCCCTCCCACCTCCTCCTCTAACCTTCAGACCTCAGCTGTGGTCTTCACCCAGTTGAAGGAAAGGCTGGTCAGCAGCAGACCCACGCAGGCCTCTGGCCCCTCCCAGCCGCTACAGGGCTGTGTTGCCAACCTCAGCAAGAAGGAATGGCTACAGCCTGCTGGCATTCCCATCCCGTCAGCTCAGGCTCTTGGACAGGAGACTTCCGTCTTCTTGAGAGCTGTCAGCACTGGGCCTAATGATGTATCTGGCCTCCGATGAGTTAGGGATTCTCAGCCTGATCTTCTGATCTCCAGCCAGAAGTAACACAGGATTTGGCCCCATAATCTTTTTAAAAGGCATTGACACTTGATTGATTTTCCAGGGATCAAATGTTTCTCTACATTCAGGCAGGCTTCCAGGATCCCACAGGACCAAGGGCATCCTGCAAACCGCAGCCCTGGGCATCTTGTGGAGCACTTGGTGATGTGCTGCTCTGTAGCACTTGGAGTGGCATGACCCACTGCTGAAACGGTGCTCTCCAACCTCACGGGAACGCTTCTTAGAGCACAGGCTGCTGGCCCCACCCAGCGGACCCCCAGTTTCTGTCCAGGTCTGGGTGAAGCATGAGACTGCACCTAGGAGTCCCAGGGGATCTCCCCACAGACAACACATCTTGTCCCACCCAGACCTCCTGCAGAGAGTCCAAAGGGTGGAGTGACCCTGAAGGCTAGCCCTCTGTGTTTTCACTCTGCTCCCCAGGCAAGAATCTGACTTGGGGGAGTCAGCAGTCCAGAGACTGGTAAGCCAAATGGAGCTGAGGGTGCTGTGGTTGCGTGGGCTGGGCTGGCCTCCCTGAATCCCACTGCACAAGTGACCGTGTCTATACCTGGGCCAAGCCCTGGCTGCCAAGACTCATGCACACTTAGGAACCAGACCACACACAGGCCCCATGAAATCTCTCCATTTAACATAGGCCATAGCTCAGCGCCTGCACTGGGCACCTCCGTCCAATGCAATCAGGAAGGAATGACCACATCAGGCAGAAAAGGAATGGCATTTACAACATGGCAGCCACCACACAGGAGCCCTTCAGGTCATCAGTCCTTCCACTTCCCATGCCTTGGTAAGATCAGATGTTCCTTCCCTCCCCTTGAAGGGAAATGCAACACACATGCTCGCACAGGTTCTAGGCAAAACTCCCACCCTCAAAACAGTAAAATGCTCAGGCCAAAATGAAAGAGGCAGTGCAAACCCCACCTCCCCCGAGAAGCCTTGAAGGACTGCTCCAATCAGACTGTCTTTCCTCCCTTTTGTTTCCTCATTAACTCATGGCAGGCAAAGATCATTCACTGCACAAACACATAGTATCTTCTAGGAAGAGGCCTAAGCTGAGGACTCAGTGGTGAGCCACGGCTACCCTCTGCCCTCCCAACGCTTGGCCATATATATTTATTTTGAGACAGAGTCTTGCTCTGTCTCTCTGTCCAGGCTGGAGTGCAATGGTGCGATCTCGGCTCACTGCAACTTCTGCCTCCCAGGTTGAAGTGATTATCCCCGCTCAGCCTCCCGAATAGCTGGGATTACAGGCTCCCACCACCATGTCCAGCTAATTTTTGTATTTTTAGTAGAGACGGGGTTTCACCATGTCGGCCAGGCTGATCTCAAACTCCTGACATTGTGATCCTCCTGCCTCAGCCTCCCAAAGTACTGGGATGACAGGCATGACCCACCATGCCCAGCAAGAGGGACTATTTTAAATTAATAAGTAAAAATCAAGGGAGGCTGGGGGATGTAGCAAGGCAAAAGGCCAAGGTGGGAAGATCACTTGAACCCAGGTGTTCGAGACCAGCCTGAGAAACATAGTGAGACCCCGTCTCCACAAAAATTAGCCGGGTGTGATGGTGGGCACCTCTAGTCCCTCAGCTGAGGCTGAGGCAGGAGGATGGCTTCAGCCCAGGAGACTGAGGCTGCAATGAACTATGATCATGTCACTGCACTTTAGCCTGGGTGACAGAGCAAGACCCTGACTCAAAA
>NW_016107315.1:14640349-14664540 GCF_001604975.1 Cebus imitator
GCACACACACACATACACTGCTCACATGACCACCTGCTCACCAAACACGAAGGCTCGCTTCTGCCCATCTTCCTCTGACAAAGCTCTTCGCTCGCCTAGATTGGACCTAGGCCTGGGCAGCCAATGCGCCCCTCTCCACTGTCCCCACACTTTCCTCTCCCTGTGTCACCAACCCGCATGTCCCTCCTACCAAGGGCACCAGGCCCCTAGTCTTGGAAGCTACAGGTCAGAGCAAAACCCGCCCCTTGCCGGCCTGGAGAAGGCAACAGCACTGTGGCCCCGCTCAGCCTGACTCCAGGGTCTGTGCTCAGGGAATTTGAGACCAATTTTTTGTAAATTGAGCTAGGAAGAAGGAGGAAGGAGGGCTCAACTCCATGAAGAAAAAAGCTTACCTAAAAAGAAATAAAATGTTTTACTCATATACACAAATACACACACTGAAGCCCACCTGGGAGCCAGTGAAACAATTCCAATCTCAGATCCATTTGTTTTCCAGGGTCCTCCAAGCCTGGGCTTCCTGAAGAGCGTGGCCCAGCTGCTGAGGGCTCCACAGCCCGCAGCCCCACCACCTTCACCACGAGGCCCAAAGCTCGGGTCCCGCTGCTCCTTAGAGATAGAGAAGGCAGACGTGCAGAAAGCAGCCTCGGCTCAGCTTCGGGCTTGCGGGGAAGGCTGTGTCTTCAAACCTTTGCCCCGAGTGGGGTCAGTAGAACCGCCAGTGTCCTCCCCTTCCACCTCCCAGCTCCACTTTGGAGGCTGAGGAAGCAGAGAGGTTTTCTAGGCAGATCTGGAGTCCCAGGGATGCAATTCACAGTCTCTGTTCTGGGGTAGCTGGTGCAGTCAGCGGTCCGGTCCCCAGGTACACATTTGGGTGGCCCCTGCCCCTACACTCCAGTTTCCTCTTTGATCCAGTCCCGAAACAGAGGGAGCCTCGTGTACACGCCTGGCTTGTTCCTCTGAGCGCAGCCATCTCCCCAGCTCACCACACCGGCCTGGAAGATCCGCCCATCTGCCTCCACGCTGGACAGGGGGCCCCCAGAGTCACCCTGGGCAGAAACAAGCCCTGTCGTGAGTCCCCTGCCCCACCTCTCCCAGGGCCACCTGCCTCCCTCCTGCCCCTGGGCGCACCTGGCAGGAGTCCACGCCGCCGGTGAGGAAGCCCACGCACATCATGCGCGGTGTGATCTGCTGTGGCAGGAGGTTCTCGCAGGTGGTCTGGTTGATGACGCGAATCTCACCCTTCTGCAGGATCAGCGCGCCGGTGCCTGGGGAGAGGGCAGGACGGGGCTGGGGGCCAGGCTGCGGCGGAGCAGCGTCATCCAATACTCCCCACAGGCCATTTTCCTAGCAAAATTCTGGAACAGCCCAGATGCCAGGGTGCCAGGGGTTGACAAACGGGTAAATCGCATCTACCCAATGGGCTCTGGCAATAGCAGCCACCTAGAGAAAGTAGGGGGCATGCTGAGATCTGCCAGGCGAGATGAGATGGAACAGATGCCATGTGGCAAGCAGGGGTGAGGAAAAAGAGAGGCGGAAGGAAGGCGCCACAAATGCCCCGGGGTTCTGGGAGGGCATTAGAGCTGGGCGTCGTTTCCTTTTCTTTTCCCTCTCCAAAGTCTACAAATGCTATAGAGTGTATTTTTTCAGTCCAGCGTTTGTCAACGAATGGCCTGCTTCCCTCCAAACCCACCCCCAACATGCCTTAAGCACCACTGGGTTAAGGTGTGGCCATCCTCATTTTGCGGATGAAGAAACGGGATCAGAGTTCAAGCAACTCGCCCAAGGTCACTCAGGTAGTTAGAGGCAAAGCAGGCCTGCAAATCCCATGCCCCTTTTACTAAAGGCCTCCATTCCGCCCTGGACAGCCTCATCCTGCCAGGCAGAGAGAGACTGGGGCAGCCCCCAGCCCCGAGGCTGGACACGCAGAGGCGACACGGCCTTTAGGGGAAGGCCCCAGGCCCCTGCGGAGCCCTGGGCCAGCCTGAAGCTCACCTCCATACTGGGTGTGTCCCCAGCCCGTGACCCAGATGGCCTTGCCGGCAGGGAAGACATGCGAGGCATCCGGCAGGCAGATGGGCCGCACGGCGGAGCTGTACTCCACCGGCTCCTCCAGCTCCAGCAGCGCGATGTCATAGTCGAAGGTGAAGTCGTTGAAGGAGGGGTGGGAGATGATGCGCTTGAGCCGGCGCTCCTGCACCTCCTGGGCGCTGCGCTTGCTCTGGTCGTGCAAGCCCAGGAAGGCCGTCCACTGCGTGGGGTCCGAGTACCTGGGAGGGAGAGCCACCATCAGACGGCGCGGTCACTCGGGTCTGTGCACCCGGCGCCGCAACCCTGTGCGTTCCCAGAGGACTGCGCATAGATGAGGCATAGCAGCTGTGGAGACAAGACCACGGGGCCAGCTCTTACTCGATTTTGACCCTAAGCTAGAAAATACTAAGTGCCTCCCGCTGCAGTGCGAAACCCCTCTTGACCTCTTTTCCCCCTCCTCAAATACATTTTTAATCTGATGACCAAAAAATAGGCATGTTATGAACCTGATCTTTCACAGGAGGAATAACAGAAAAATCAATCCAAATAATTTTTAATGCAGTGGCATATATCCTGAGACCAAAATGAACTGAAAACTATGTTGAGTTGTATCTACTAGGTTTGCTGTTGGCTATGGGACAGGTGTAGCAATTCTGAAGCTGTGCCATGTGCACTGCAGAGCCAGGGCCCACCCCAGCATGGGGAAAGGGAGACGCAGATGTGGAATAGGATCCGAGGTATCAGGAAATGCTCATGATTTTTATTTTATTTATTATTTTTTGAGACGGAGTCTCACTCTGTCACCCAAGCTAGAGTGCAGTGGCGTGATCTTGGCTCACTGTAACCTGCGCCTCCTGGGTTCAAGCAATTCTCTCGCCTCAGTCTCCCGAGTAGCTGGGACCACAGGCATCTGAAGCCACACCTGGCTGATTTTTGTATTTTTAGTGGAGACAGGGTTTCACCATGTTGGCCAAGCTGGTCTTGAAATCCTGACCTCAAATGATCTGCCTGCCTGGACTTCCCAAAGTGCTGGGATTATAAGCAAAAGCCACTGTGCCTGGCCAGCTCACGATTTATAAAAACTGGCCTAAAAGCAGTGCTCTCCCCAGTAGCACCCAGAACTTAGTATCTAAATATCCTTCTCCACTGAAAGGAACCAGGGGTCCTTGGAAAAATGGTTGATTTCAGATCTGGGGCTTAAAGGAAAGGATAAAGAAAACCTGGAACATTGTTTCTGCAGGAAGCAAATGAGCACTCAAACACCAACGTGGCCCGTCTGTCAAAGCTAGCTAAAGTGAGGACGATAAGATCCCCAAAATAAATAGTGACAGAATGACACTACTACTACACAGCCGGAATAATAAAAAAAAGGGTGGAGAGAATCCATTGGTCCAACCTGAATCTAAAGAGTAATTTCAAAAGAATTTATAAGGGGAGCAAGAAAGCTATTTTTTACAGAGAAAAAGCAGCCCCTGGCCAGGCGCGGTGGTTCACAGCTGTGATCACAGCACTTTGGGAGGCTGAGGCGGATCACCTGAGGTCAGGAGTTCAAGACCAACCTGGCCAACATGGGGAAACCCCATCTCTATTATAAAAATACAAAAATTAGCCAAGTAGCAGTGGTGCATGCCTGTGATCCCAGCTACTTGTGAGGCTGAAGCAGGAGAATTGCTTGAACCCAGGAGACAGAGGTTGCAATGAGCCAAGATCGCACCACTGAACTCCAGCCTGGGCAACAGAGTGAGACTCTGTCTCAAAAAAATGAAATGAAATGAAAGAAAGAAAGAGAAAGAGAAAAAAAAGAAAAAGCAGCCCCTAAATGCTGAAAAAATTGTACAATAAGTAACCATATTCGTACCTGCCACAGTAATAAACAACACGCGTGAGAATCACCAACAGACACTGGGACACCAAGTAAAATATGGCTGGGGAAGGAGACACTCAGGCTGATTGAAAGAATCACCTGCGATGATGTATTTACAACCAAGGGGAAGCCCCTTTATGATGGCAAAAGCTGCTGGGCGCCCCCAGCCAGGTACTCAGGCTCCAACCAGGGATCATGCACTCCCTGAAAAGGGTACAGCACCACCCAGGCGCTGCTTGCTAACTCAACCATGAAAACACAGTCAGGAAAACCCAAACTGAGAGGCATCCCATAAGATAAAGACTTTTCAAAAAAGTCATGCCATAAAAGACCACAAATAAAAGGCTTAGAGAACCCGTTCTTGATTAAAAAGAGAGTAAAGAAACCTAATGACCAAATACAAGGCATGAACTTTCACTGCGTCCTAGAACTTTTTAAAAAGCTCTAAAGAAGACCGGGTGTGGTGGCTCATGCCTGTAATCCCAGCACTTTGGGAGGCCGAGGCGGGTGGATCACCTGAGGTCAGGAGTTGGAGACCAGCCTGGCCAACATATAGTGAAACCCAGTCTCTACTAAAAATGCTAAAATTAGCCAGGCGTGGTAGCACGTACCTGTAATCCCAGCTACTCCAGAGGCTGAGACAGGAGAATCACCTGGATCTGTGAGGCAGAAGTTGCAGTGAACTGAGATCATGCCGCTGCACTCCAGACTGGGAAATAGAGTGCATCTCAAAAAACAAAAAAAAAGCTCTAAAAAAGAACATGCTGGGCATGATTGGAGGACATTTATGACGAGCATGCCAGCTCACAGCACAAAGCAATGCCGCCATTTCTCAGCGTGTGAGAACGTCCTTGTTCTTGGCCTTGTACCACCAGGCCGAGGCACCTGGCAGGAAGCCTCACAGTGGCTCTTCCTTACTAGGAAACAGTTCTGAAAAATACGTGCTCTGCAAACAGAGAGAAAGCAAACGTGGTTAACTCAATTCCTGAATGTAGATCAAAAGTATAAGAGTGTTCACTGTCCTAGTCCTTTTCTTCTTTCATTGAATTTACAACATTTTACTTGGCCTAAAAAATTTCAAAATAAAACATTGGAAAAATACATATTTAACATAGAAAATGTGTGTGGCAAGAGAAAGGCATGAAGAGCCGCTTGATTTTCCCTGACCTCTCAGGAAAGTCAAGAGGCTACTGAACGGCTCAGCTAAGGCACCTCCTTCACCCTGGAGCATTGAACAGAGCCTCTGCCTCCGTGTCTCCCCCCGTGCCCGCCCGAGCCCTGGTCCGCTCTCACTACCTCGGCATCCATCCCCTTCTGGCCTTTCTTTTTTCTGAGATGGAGTCTTGCTCTGTTGCCCAGCCTGGAATGCAGTGGCATGATCTGGGCTCACGGAAACCTCAGCCTCCCGGGCTCAAGCAAGCCTCTCACCTTAGCCTCCCCAGTAGATGGAATTACGGGTGCACGCCACCATGCTCAGCTAATTTTTGTAGAGACAAGGTTTCACTATGTTGTCCAGGCTGGTCTCAAACTCCTGACCTCAGGTGATCTGCCGGCCTCAGTCTCCCAAAATGCTGGGATTACAGGTGTGAGCCACCATGCCCGGTCCCCTTCTGGCCTTTCTTACAGCCATCTCCCCACAGAACCACACACCTAGGCCAAAGCATAGCTCTCCAACCTGGGCTATGCCCGATCTCACTTCACTGTATGTAATCTGTTGCCACCAGAACATGACTTCCCAAAAGCTGCTTTTGTGAGTGCCTTTTCATCTCATTCCATACCCTGAAAGGATTCCTAAGACCTGCGAGGCAAAGCCTTATGACCCACCCAGGCCTGCGTTCACCATATATCGGCCTGACCTTTCTAACTGTGCCCCAGCCCTGCTCACATCCAGCCACGTACTCACCCCCGGACCCCCGTCAGCTCATTCCCTCAACAAATCCCTGGGCATCTGTGAGGCAATCTATGACCCAATCTTCAGGCTCACAGTGTACATAGGGAGAGACGTGAAAACCACTAACTACAGCGCGATGTGCAGGGTTCCACAGAGGACTGGGTAGAAAGCTGTGGAGGGGGACAGGCTGGCAGCTGGGAAACAAAGCAAGTTATGAACCAAGCCTCGACATCACACAGGCCTGGCCAGCCCCGGCCTGCAGGGATGAAGAATGCTGCATGTTGAATGAGAGCAAAGGCGGTTCGTGCCTATAAAACCAGCACTTTGAGAGGCTGAGGCGGGTGGATCATCTGAGGTCAGGAGTTTGAGAAAAGCCTGGCTAACATCATGAAGCCCCATTTCTACTAAAAATACAAAAAGTTAGCTGGGCGTGGTGGCGTGCACCTCCAATCCCAGCTAATCAGGAGGCTGAGGCAGGAGAATTCCTGGAACCCAGGAGGGGGAAGGTGCAGTGAGCTGAGACGGTGCCATTGCACTCCAACATGGGCAAGAAGAGTGAAACTGCATCTTAAAAAAAAAGAGAAAGCAAACGCATGTTTAGGAAGCCCCCACACTGAACATGGGGAAGGTGAGAACGGACTGGAGACTGAGGCTGGACGGACTCAGAATAAAGATGTTGTTGGGAGGCCGAGGTGGGCGGATCACGAGGTCAAGAGATGGAGACATCCTGGCCAATATGATGAAATTCCGTCTCTACTAAAAATACAAAAATTAGCCGGGCATTTGGCATGCACCTGTAGTTCCAGCTACTTGGGAGGCTGAGGCAGAAGAATCGCTGAACCCAGGAGGCGGAGGTTGCAGTGAGCTGAGATCATGCCACTGCACTCCAGCCTGGACAACAGAGTAAGACTCCGTCTCAAAAAAAAAAAAAAAAAAGAAGGAGTTGAACTCCTTCAATATAAAGGAGATCCTGCTTTATACTGCAAGCCATGGCAGACACTGAAGCAAGAGATTGGCGTGACCAGATTTTGGGAAGACCATGCTGGGCTTGCGTGGTACAGACCAGAGTGCTGAGAGGGGAGGAAGCAGATGGGGAGAGGCGCTGCAGTTGCCCTGGCTACAGTGAGCTAGGACAGACAAGGTGATGGCAGTGCAAATGAAAGACAGCAGAGGTGCTTCAGGAACTCAGGAGGCAAGGATGTAGCTGAAAGGGTGTCATGGGATGAGGCAGAGGGGAGAGCCATCCTCGTCCCTCTGGCTCCATTCCCCATGACCCCAACACCCAGCACGGATGCCCCCATCCAGCTCTTTGCCCTGTGCCTGCAGGTTTCCACCTTGCTCCTCCAAGTCCACACCATTCGCCCAGCGACCTCGGCTCAAGACCCCGCTTTCCCGAAGCTCTCTCTGCAAATCAACATCAATCAGTCGAACAATATTTGATTACATCAGCAGACTCAGCCTCTAGTTGTTTAAGGCATGCACGTCTACCAGCAGCAGAGAGACCAGCTGTGAAGATGCAGCCACCAGTATTCCCCATGGTGACCACCAGGGGCTGGAGTGCAGTTGGGAATTGCTAGTGCTCAGGTAGAACTTCTGATGTCCCATGCATTCTTCTCAATGCTGACACAGTAAACTGTTTTATCCCCGAAACAGCCCCACAAAGTAGGGTCACCCTTTTTAAGATGAGGACTCAGGCATGGAGAAGGTAACTTGCCCAGGATCATATAGCTAACATGTCATAGGCCACAATTTGAACCTAGGCAGCCTGTGCATTTAACCACAACGTGATGCTGCCTCCCGGCAATGCCCGATGAGTGCGTGATGACTTAGCCACGTGCTCAGGGTCCCTTGACACCAGGCCCCTGCATACCTCACATCTCCCTGCCTCTGCACACGACAGTCCCTTTGTCTGGAAGGTCTGAGCCACCTGGTCAAGCTGACAAACACCTTCACCTTCAACCCTCAGTTCAGACACCCCTGTTGGGTGTCACCAACAGTCACCCTCCCCGGCCCCTCAGGCATGTGGGTTTAGAATTCTAAACTTCACATCCTGGGCCCGAGGGGGCCTGGACACAGCCCTGGCACAGCACTTACTGTGCGTGGGTGTCATGTCTTGTCCCTACCCTCACAAGTCTGTGATGCATAATCTGCAGGGACCAAGTGTTGGTCTCTCTAGTGCCAACAGTGACCATGGGTGTTGAATATTAATTGCACTATTCATTGGCAGAAGTATGACTAATGACCAATAGAGGATGAAGAAGAAGGAATTGAAAAAGGAAATAATGGAGCAAAGGAAAAAAGGAAGCAGTGCAGGACGGCAGGGCAGTTCTTAGTATATACACAGCCGTTTCCTAGCTCCACCTGCTGACAGGGTCTAGACATGACACCATGGTGACAATGAGCACACTGAGCACGCAGACCTTGGTCTCTAAATACCATCCCCAGTAAAGGACTCTTTGGAGAAATGGCTGATCCTAGGACTGGGCTGGGGAAACACAAGATGAGCCTAGAGTACCTGGTAGTGCCAGAAAGCAAGGATGTGGCTCAAAAAAGGAAAGAATGGGGCATGTCAAAGAGGCACTGAAGCCAACCTCAAGAGCTGTGGTCAGGCCAGGCATGGTGGCTCATGTCTGTAATGCCAGCACTTCGGGAGGCCAAGATGGGAGGATCACTTCAGCCCAAGAGCTGGAGGCCAGGCTTAGCAAGACTGTCTCTACAAAAATTTTAAACTAGCTGGGTATGGTGGCATGTGCCTGTAGTTCCAGGTACTTGGGAGGCTGAGGCAGGAGGATTGTTCAAGCCCAGGAGTTCAAGGCTGCAGTGAGCTATGATTTGCACCACTGCACATATGCTCCCAATACTCCAAAAAGAAAATCATTCCTGCTCTGGGTGAGTTGAGTGTGACAAAATGAGACAAGGGACAGTCTCAGGCTAGACAAAGCCATATGTCAAGCATCCAGTGAGGCCAGGGACCACAGAGCTGGCTCCACTCCCCTCAGGCTCTTGCTGTCCATCTTTATCACCTGAGCCTTCTGCATGTGTCTGAGCGCACTCCACCTGTGCCGCAGGCCTCCCTTCTGCTGTGAGCCCATCTCTCCTCCCTGCTAAGGGCAGCTGAGGGCCTGGGTAGCCTGCTCCCAGAGCTGCCAGCAGGAAGCCCATCCCCTCCTCCTGAGGGCAGACTCTCCTGGAAGGGCCACACCCCTGCACCTGACTCTTCAGAGCAAGCCAGGCCCTAACACTCCTTCCTGCAACCAATGGCCAGACGCACAGAGAGGCCGGGAGCTAAGACACAGTAGCTCAGCCCAGCATTGTGCCCCCGTTCCTGCGACGCCCACGTGACCCTTCCAGGCCTCTCATCTGCCTGTGTGTCTGAGACCATGACATCATGAGCACCTTCTGTGCTCCAGGCACAGCGCTGTGTCTCAAGTACAGCATCGTATTTAATTCTCACAACTCTTAGGGTAGGGACTGATACTATCACCATCATCTGTGAAGAACCCGAGGCCTAGGAAGTTTGAATTACCTGCCCAAGTCATCGGCAAGTCAGAGCAAGCATGACTTGACATCGGCAAGCATGACTCCAAAGCTCACGTTGGCCGATCCCGAGGAGTCACGCAGCGCGGGCTCACCGAAACTTGGAGACCACACCGGTGCTCGTCTGGCTCTGCCCCTTAAGAGCGGTGCCACCCCCAGCAAATGTCCCTACTTCTCTGAACCTTACTTTCTGTAAAATGAGGATACAATCGACCTGCCTAACTTGCTAGGGGGTTTTTAGGAGAGGTTCAGGTACAGCATTTGGCTACAAATGGGCACCGGACACAGAGAGTTGTTATCATTGCTGTTATGAAGCCCCGTCCTGGGATATCTGTTCATTTGGTTTGGATGTTTGTCACCTTCAAATCTCATGCTAAGATCGGGTCCCCTGTGCTGGAGGTGGGGCATGGTGGGAGGCGTTTTTGTCACGGATCCCTCCCCGTGTGAATGGCTTGGTGCCCTCCCCATGGTGATGAGTGAGTTCTGAGTTCACAGGAGGCTGGCTGCTTAAGAGTCTGGGATCTCCCCCTGCGCTCTCTTGCTCCCGCTCTCGCCGTGTGATGTGCCTGCTCCCCCTTCACCTTCTGCCATGGTTGGAAGCTCCCTGAGGCCCTCACCAGAAGCAGAGGCTGGCACCACGCTTCCTCTACGGCCTGCAGAACCATGAGCAACATATACCTCTTTTCTTTATAAATGGCTGAGGCTCAGGTATTTCTTTAGAGCAACTCAAGAATGGACTAACACATGTGCCCACCCCTCCAATGCCCTGCCCCAGTGCCAACCAGTACCCTGGCATGACTCTCAGATGCAAGGTGCCAACAAGGAGATTCCCTGCTGCATGACCCACCTGAATCCCCTGTCGTCGATGAAGCAGTGCGCGGCAGAGACCAGCCAGCTGGGAGAGATGAGGGAAGCACCGCAGACGTGCCCCTGGCCCAGCGCATGCAGGCTCACCTGCCAGGGCCACTCGCCCTCGTCCGCATTCGTGCCCCCCACAACACGAGCCTGTCTAGTGAATGACCGCAGCCCACAGTCTGCAGAGGGGGCAGAGAACCAGAGAGAACAGCAAGTCAAGGTGAGGACACCGAACCCTGAGGGGACACATGGTGGGTACCAGGAGACCCCACGTGGGGAAGCCAGCTTTTGGCGTGCACAGCACTGCTGGAGCAGCCATAGCACGAGGGACCCCAAAACTACCTTTGAGCTTCACAGACTCCCACCATGCCCCTCCCTCTCCCCGCTCCCAAATTCAAACCCTCATCTTCCCACCTCCCCCCTCCCACACAAATGCAGAGAGGGCCTCCAGAGGCCATCTGGTCAGCTTCACTTTGATTTGGGTGTCATCTGCCTGATTTGACATCTTTTGGGATGTCACAGGGGAGGGGGTGGCAGAAAGAGGCTTGTCTGAATGCTGAAGGGCACAGTTCTCAGAGGGACCAATGAACCAGTGGTGTGATTGACACAGACTAGTGGCAGCTGTGCTCAAATCTAACCTGTGGCCAGCCAACGCCTCTGAAACATGGAGACTGCAAATTAAAGTATGGGTGGGCAAGGGTGAGACCCTGCCTTGAGCTTGGGTGAGCTGGGCTGCTCTTCCCCAGGTTACTCCCCCACAGCTGTGTCTACAGAGCTGGGACCAGTCCCACACTACAGCCACAACCTCGCCATGCCACAGAAGCCCTGAGACGCTGGCTGCCCAGGCTGTTCTCTAAGACCAGAATCAGCCCATGGAGTGGTACCTTCATGCCAACTGGCAAGGCTATCCTTTCCTCCAGGAGACACACCCTCTCACCCAAGTACAGAGCTGCTAAGTGAGGCTGTTACGTGAGCTGCTCACTTAGCACTGACACAGTGAGCAACCTGCACCACCGTACTCGGATGCCCCGCTCACCGCAGTCCTTCTCATCTGAGCCGTCACTACAGTCCTTCGTCCCGTCACACTCAGGGTTGCCCTTGCTCAAGCAGAGCCCGTTCTGGCAGCGGTAGGTGTGCTTGGTACAAGTGACAACGTCCACTGTTCAAGGAGGACACAGGGAGGGAATGAATTCCTCCGCAGCATCCCACCCGAAGCCAGAAACCCCCAGTGGCAACTCATGATCCCTGCACCTTACCCCTCACCAGGCCTGACCCACCCATGTCCACTGGCCTCCTCGCCCTGCTACAGGTTCTCCACCTTCCGGAAAATTCTCCCCCAACTGGCGCCCTCTCTGATCAGCGAACACACAGGTGGTTTGTGTTTATTAAACTTGGGGCACCCTGCACGTGGGTGTGCTCAGGGCAGCCTCCCCCAGGGGCGAAGCCTCCCAGCAAGAAGGTGGATGGGGCGGCCTCACCCCTGGCGCAGGAGGCCTCATCGGACCCGTCCCCACAGTCGTCCTTCCCGTTACACTGCTGGCTCTTCGAGAGGCACTTCCCATTGGAACACTTGAAGGTCTGGGCTGGACAACCTGGGGAGGCACGGGGACTCAGCCGCCAGGAGCCACCTGCCCGCCCCGGCCACCTGCGCGCCCCGGCGGCACCCTGCCCTGCACTCACTGCATGCCAGCTCGTCGCTGTTGTCTCCACAGTCATTCACGCTGTCGCAGACCCAGAAGAGGGGCTTGCAGAACTTGTTCTGGCAGGTGAACTGGTGGGTGGCGTTGCAAACTGGAGCGGGGTAAGGGGAGGGTCAGCCGCGAGGCCCTCCTCACTGCTTCCCCAGGATAGGCACTCAGAGCTCCCTGGGGACCACTTTCCCATCTGCAGAGAGGCCCAAGTGCCCCTGCCCCACTAGCTACCAAGCTGACCTCAGCACTTCCCAGACACCCCACCACCTGCCCCACAGAAGCCAAGATCTCCACACGGCAGCGTGGGGAGGGAGGCCAGAGAGCAAACTCCCACCACCTCTGGCCCTTCTGCCTCGGCAGTCAGCCCAGCAGGTCCATGGGATGAAGGCCGAGCTGGGAAGGAGGGTGGGGGACGGGGCTCCCAGCCCGACTCACTGCAGCTGAGCTCATCACTGTAGTCGGTGCAGTCCGCCCAGCCATCGCAGCGCAGCTCCTTCCGGATACACCGCCCCGTGCGGCACGTGAACTGCCCAGGGCACGCTGTGGGCACAGGCAGACCTGAGACCCCCGGCACCCACCCGCCTCCCTCCACTGGCTCCTGGCTCCTGGCTTCAGGCCAACCTCCCAGCCACAAACACAGAGGAGCAGGGCGGGCGCTGTGGCCCAGGGCAGGGGTTGCCCAGGCCCACCAAGCTGTGACAAAGGGGTCTCTGCACCTGCAGCCAGTGTGGTGGAGGGCTGGCCACAGACCCCAACCTGGGCTGGTGGGGTCCCTCCCCACCACTGAGGACCCGGGCCCAGGAAGCCCCGGGCATCCTGCAGAGAGGCCGGCTGGTCGCAGAACCTGCCCTGCCCTGCCCTGTGTGCTGGGCCGCCTGGTGCCCCTGAGGGCCAGGCCCTGCCTGTGACACTCAGCAGGTCCCCGATGCATTGAACATGTCCTATCCAAATGCAGCGTGGCATTGCGTGCTTCCTTCACTCTAAACATTTTCCACATTTCAAAGTTTCTGAAGTCAGGAGTCATCTGACCGCTTTGCAGATGGCAAAGTTGTAAGGAGGCCATTGTCACCACCTCGGCACAGGTACACTTCAGTCACAGGTAAGTGTTTAGATCAAAGGTGTTGGTTCATCCGAGTGCACTTTGGGTGGTGAGCCAGGCCCTTGAATTTTACCTTAAATTTGGATTCCTAAGCATGGTTACACGTCTTCCCAAAGCTATTCTATGAATACAATGTATTCCACATCATATACATGAAAGAACCACTGCTCTCACAGCCAATAGTACTTCCTAATGTGTCTCAAAATTACGCTATTAATCCTAATGGTACTAACAGGCCACAGAGGCAAGCTCAGAAGGTCAAAGTCACGGTGAAGGTGGCCTGAGGGACAGATGGCTGGGGGAGCTCAGGTGAGGGGCGTCTCCAGCCACAGGTACCTCATGCTGTGACTGCAACCCAGAAGGACACAGAGTGTAGCAGCACTCACAGCCAGCCTGCTTTGATTAATACATCAAAGGTAGCAGGTTTTCCTCCCAAAGCTTCAGGAGGGGTGAGACGCTCTTACATTCTCTAGCATTTTAGAATCAGCAAAGCACGATGCTAGCAAGACGCACGGTAGACAGAACATGCAGGCCAGGCCCTCGCCAGCCCTCCTCCCGACGACGTTCACTCACGGTCTCTGGAGTCGAAAGAGACGTATTCAGCTAAGAAGCCGGTGTCGGTGTAGGACTGGTCCGAGTGGAAGCGAACTGTGATCTTGTTGCTGTTGCTGGTGACGACGAACTCGGACTTCTCTCCACAGTACCTGGAGCGGGGGGTAGGGAGCACAAGGCGAGGAGGGACAGCTCAGAATCGGGGCGCTGGGGGACTGGTGGGAGCCCTCCCCCTGCCCCATGGGACCAGCAGCCCCCATACCCCCGGGGACTCACTTCTCCCCGTTGATCTCCACGTAGTCCTTGGGGCAGGTGCCCACAGGTGCGCCGGGCTCTAGCAGGTAGAAGACTTTGAAGCGCACCTTCACGTGATTGTTGTTGGGCACCTGAGGAATGAGAGGCTGCTGGGAATCTGTGGCTTCCCTCCCTCCTTCCTGAACCCAAGGACATCACAGGGGAGGGGTGGCATGGAGCAGGGAGAGACACTATGCCTTCCATCACCAAGGCAGGCTGGAAAGTTCTCCCGGCGCTTGTGACGAAAGGAAAGGAAGGTGGCTCTGGCTGGGACGGCGTGAGGGGCACGGATGGGCGACTTTTGTCTCACACACCTTCTTTGATGTCTTCCTGACGGCACCTCTGAGACCCAGGCGCCATTACCCTGGGTCTACCCTCACTTCATCTAGGGCCAAGCTGAGGCCCAGGGAGCTTCAGCAACTGCCCAGGTCCCAGACAAGGAGCTAGGATAAGAGTGTGGGTCTGCCTGACACTGCAGGGGAAGACTGGACCCCACCCTGGGTCCTCAGACACATGGTCTCTTTGGGGTTTGTTTGTTAGTGTGTTTTTGTTGCTTTTTGAGACAGGGTCTGACTGCTGCCCAGGCTGGAGTGCAATGGCGCTGCCATAGGTTGCTGTAGCCTTAAACTCCTGGGTTTAAGTGATCCTCCCACCTCGGCCTCCAAAGTAGCTGGGACTACAGGCGTGCACCACCATGTCTGGCTAATTTTTGTTTTTTGTTTTTTGTTGTTTTTCTTTCTTTTGGTAGAAATGAAGTCTCACTATGTTGCCTAGGCTGGTGTTGAATTCCTGGCCTCAAGTGATCCTCCCACCTTGGCATCCCAAAGTGCTGGGATTACAGGTGTGAGTCACCACGTAGGGCTGCCTCTTTGGGGTTGATAAAGAAGCTGCTCTTTCCTTTCTTCTGCCTTCCTCATTTGCCATCCACCTCTCTCTCTCTCTCTCTCACACACACACACACACACACACACAGCATACACACACATGCACACACACACACACACCCATAGCTCCTACCTCGATGTTCCATGTGCAGTCCATGTTGGGTGGGTAGTGACCCGGGTAGTAGGGGCTGGTGAATGTCCCGTGGGTTTCACGTAAGTGGCCTCCACAGCCTGAGAGGAAAGGTGGGAGAAAGCATGGGGATCGGGAAACTGCCCGGCCAAGCAGGCAGACGAGGGCTCTGCAGCCTGAGGCCTTGAGCTGCCTTCTGGACACCTGGACGCTGCACAGCAAGTGCACAGCCAGAAGGGCCGGGCACTGGGGACCGAAGCTTCAGGAGGGCTCCTGACCCGGGAGGTCAGCCAGATGCCTTTGGCTTAAACTTCAGCCTCTGCTGCTGACCTAGGCCAGCTTGCCAGCCACAGGGTCTAGCCTGTGGCCTCCTAAGCTCAGGTCACCCCCCACTAAGGCCTTCCCCTTCTCCACGGGCAGTTCCGCCCTGCCCTGCCCTTTCTTACTGCTCATCTTAGGCAGCTGGAAGAAGGTGGCCTCAAAGCCGGGATGCCGCCGCTCAGTGTTGGTTATCAGCGTGATGAGCAGGACGTTCTGGGAGGAGAGGAAGGTCAGGTTGTAGGAGGGAGGGTAGGTGCCACACAACCTGTGGGGGCAGAGGGCAAGCATTAAGAAGAGCAGACAGAACCCAAGCTTCTCCCACGCCTGGTCCAGGCTTCCAAAGGGGCCTGAGGACCCCATCCCTAAGCCAGGTCCCATCCACAGAGGGTTAAGAATGGAGTCAAAAAGACCTTTATTCAGGTAAGTCCTTCCCCACACAATCACTGATGGAAGGAGTTAGTGATAAACGGTTCACTTTTGTTTAAAACAGCACCACCTGGCCAGGCGCGGTGGCTCATGCCTGTAATCCCAGCAATTTGGGAGGCCAAAGCGGGAGGATCACCTGAGGTCAGGAGTTCGAAACTAGCCTGGCCAACATGGTGAAACCCCGTCTCTACTAAAAATACAAAAATTAGCTGGGTGTGGTGGTGGGCGCCTGTAATCCCAGCTACTCGGGAGGCTGAGGCAGGAGAATCGTTGGAACCCAGGAGGTGGATGTTCCAGTGAGCCGAGATTGCGTCACTGCACTCCGGCCTGGGCGACAGAGCAAGACTCCGTCAAAATCAAAACAAAACAAAACACCCTAGAAACAATGAATGCCCATGACAGAGGATTTATTAAATAAACTGGGGGCTCAATCAACATATTAAGAACATGCCAAGGTCAGGCCTATAATCCCAGCATGTTGGGAGGGAGGCAGGAGAATCGCTTGAGGCTAGGAGTTTGAGGCCAGCCTGGGTAACATAGTGAGACCTCATCTCCATAATCAAAAAACTAGCTAGGCATGGTGGTGCTTACCCATAGCCCTAGCTACTCAGAGGCAAGGTCAGAGGATTGTTTGAGCCCAAGGAGTTCAAGATTACAGTGAGCTATGATTGCACCACTGCACTCCAGCCTGGGTGACCAGGAGACTCAAAAAATAAAAATAAGAAGAAGAACATGCCTGGCATGGTTCTCGGTGCTCTTAAATCTATTAACTTGGCTGGGCACGGTGGCTCACGCCTATAATCCCCACAGTTTGGGAGGCTGGGGTAGGCAGATCACTTGAGGTCAGGAGTTCAAGACCAGCCTGGCCAACGTGGTGAAACCCTATCTCTACTAAAATAAATAAATAAATAAATAAATACAAAAATTAGCCAGGCATGGTGGCATGTGCCTGTAATCCCAGCTACTCTGGAGGCTGAGGCAGGAGAATCCCTTGAACCTGGGAGGAGGAGGTTGCAGTGAGCTGAGATCACACCACTGCACGCCAGCCTGGGTGACACAGTGAGACTCTGTCTCAAAATAAAATTTAAAAAAATATTAACAGTGGTTATTTCTAGGCAGTAAGAGATGAGTGACTTTAGTCTTCCTTTTGCTTGTTGATTTCTTTTTCCCACTGGGACCATGTACTTCTTTGTTGTATAATTAATAGAGAGAGGGAAAAAAAGTCCTGGTTGCAAAGCTGTGGCAGCAGATGGTTCTAGATTGGCTTTGGCCTGAATTTTAGCCCATTATTAATCATGAAATGCCCGCCCAGCTCATTTCCATAGACAGCCACAGAAGGCTCTGGCCCAGTGAGTGCAGGAGAGGCGGCTCACCCGCCACGCGGCACCTCTGCGTGGTACACTCCACCCTGACGTGGGCATCCCACAGGTGCATTAACCACACCTTTCTGTTTTCTATAATGCGGGTGCTTTGACATCTGGGCCCTGCTGACTGGAGGAACTGCCCTCTGGGGCTGGCCAATGCTTAGAAATAGGAAAAGACTCACCTGCAAGCAAACCTTCCCTGTGCAAACCCACCCATGGAGGGCCCAGCCCCACCTTCTCCATCAGGATCTCACACTCAGGGCCGCTATTCCTTGCCGTAAGCACCCCAGGCCCAAATATCAGAGAACCAAGGACAGCTCCTATGCCTCAGAGCCAAATGAAATTATTCAAACAAGCCAATTTTAAACCTGTCACCCTGATTTGTCTTGCCTTTTCTGTGTAAATCATATAAAGGCTTTTTTTTTTTTTTTTTTTAGATGGAGTCTCGCTCTGTCACTCAGGCTGGTGTGCAGTGGTGCATTCTCGGCTCACTGCAACTTCTGCCTCCCAGGTTCAAGTGATTCTCCTGCCTCAGCCTCCTGAATAGCTGGGATGACAGGTTCCCATTACCACACCCAGCTGATTTTTCACCAGGTTGGCTAGGCTGGTCTCGAATTCCTGACCTCAAGTGATCCAGCTATGTCGGCCTCTCAAAGTGTTGGGCTTACAGGAGTGAGCCACTGTGCCCAGCCCATAATAAAAGCTCTTGCTTACATTTTCTCCTTGTTCCTGTTACCCCTTGCCCAACCCTGGTGCTTCCTCATGTGGTCTGAGACGACAGGGTCTTGCTCTGTTGCCCAGGCTAGCGTGCAGTGGTGCAATCACAGCTTACTGCAGCCTCGACCTCCTGGGCTGGAGATTCTCCTGCATCAACCTCCTGAACAGGCACGCACCACCACACCCAGCTAAGTTTTTTATTTTTTATAGAGACAGGGTCTTGCTTGCCTAGGCTGGTCTCAAACTCCTGGCCTCAAGGGATCCTCTTGCCTCAACCTCCCCAAAGTGCTGACATTACAGGCATGAGCTACCATGCCCGGCCAACAAAATTGTCTTTTCAAGGACAATCATCTCCTGATCTGTTGGCCTTCACATACCTACATAACAAAGCTTACATTTTACAACTGCAGGCAGTGCCTTCTCTCTGGCAGTTCAGGGGATCACACCCTGCACAGGCTAGATTTGGTATCTAAGGACCACTGGGCCTTCCTCCACCCTGCCACGGCTGAGACAGTCACCTCCCAGACTCTGCTGGAGCTCCCACTGAGGATCACACCACATGTGGCTCCTGCTGCCTGGACGTCTGGCACTGGACTGTGGCCAAGAGTCATAAACTGGATCCCATGCCTGTGCCACAATCCGTTGAAGAGGCTGGCTCCCATCGGGGCAGCAGCCAAGCTCCCCCAGCCCCACCCACTCCCCGGTTTACTCACTGCACCAGGGCGTGGGGCTCCATGGGGCTCAGGGCGTTGTACACCATCACCAGGTCGCTGCCGCGCTCGTCACAGGACGCAAGGTCAAAGCTGCGGAAGGTGAGACTCAGCACCGAGTCCGCATCCCCTCGCAGGGCCCACTGGCAGCGGGCATGAGCGGGGTAGGGGCTGTCGGGGAAGCCGGGCGTGGTGAAGCGTGTCACCTCCACGCCCCGGGCATGCAGGGCAAAACTGCAGCTGTCTGCACAGGAGAGAGAAGAAAGGCATGTGTCAGTGGGGCAGGGCTGCGCAGAACTGAGGGAAGAACCCGAGACCCCATGGGCGTGCACCTCAGGCCTGACCCCTTTGAGATGCCTCAGGCTGCGCTGGGCCTTGGGAAACCAGGAAGGGAGTTTCTCAGAAGGGCCTGGAAAGACCATCATAATATACTTCATTCAGAGGGATATGCTTCTGGGGACCCCACTGGCTCAAGGGCTTCTGGCCACACCCCCCTCTTCCACACCCAGAGGAGGAGGCGGACATGATACTTACTGTCCTGGGTCCTCTGTACTGTTCTGGGGTCAGTGGCTGAAGAATAAGAGGGGGAATAAAGTGTTTACTGATAGGATCCATTTCCTTATTCCTGCTTCCTTATTATCTAAAGGGAGGTGCCCGGCCAGCACATAGTCTTCTCTCTGGGGCACCGAGTCCTGGGAGTGCTGGTTCCCTGCTGTGGTCCAGCACCCAGCCCCACTCCACGGAAGGCTGGCCAGTCCCATGCCCACCCCGGACCCTCAGACTCACGGAAGGCCACCACTGAGGTCAGCACAAAGGACTGCAGGGCACGCGCCCGCGGGGGCAGCATGACTACGCGCTCCTCTGCCATGATGCGCTCCGCGTCCTCCACCAAGTGCTGCGGGATGCTGAACTCAGACCAGTAGTAGGCGATGACACTGCCCTCGCTGGGGAGAGAACGGGGGCCTGAGGCGGAGCTCTAGGCCCCACTCCCCCCACGTTGGCCCAGAGCGACTCCAGGGCATGAGGGCCGCTCAGGCCTCCCGTGGGGGCTGACCTGGGCCTCCATCTGCAGGGGCCCTGCCCCAGCTCCTCTTTTGTGTGCACCCATCTTTCCACCCCAAAGCAAGAGGCCTTGCCACTTTGCCCTCTGCTCTCACCGTCTCATCCCCAACCAGACCGATTCTGGGGCCCGCTCAGGGATAGGAATGAGGGGGAGAATCCCACTGGAGTTTGGCCACAAGCAAGGAGACACCCAGTGCCACCTTCCTGAGCCTGTTTTCTGACCTGAGAAAGGAATGGGGAATGCCACCTGCCACGCAGCATTCTCCAGGGTTCAAATGAACAGACAACAGAAAAAGCACTTTGAGAATAAAGTCTATTTTTTTTTAACAAAAGGATGCATGAAAAACTTCCCAAGCACAGAAAACGTGGGACTCATTGAAACCTGCCTGAGCACCCCAACTCCCCCAAACCCAAATTTGCAAAAACAATAAAGACCCGTGGCCGTTCCTGGCATCATGCCAAGCACTTCACAGGCCTTTGGGCAGCTAGCTCATCACAGCAATAGTTACGGTCACGTCTGCCATGGGGGCAGAAGAGTCAGGCTGCCAAGTAACGCACAGGAGGGCAGAGCAAGGACCCTCCTTGGCTCTCCAGGCCAGGACCCCCAGCACCACCTCCCGCTTTCTGCCCCGCACACTACAGCCGATCACATTCCTAGCCAGGCTGGGTGCATCCACTGAGCCTTCTCCCCGCACCCACCTGAAGGCCGTCACAGCCGACTCCTTGTGGTAGGGGCCCAGGGCCGGGACTCCGCTGTACAGCAGCTTCAGCTGAGGAAGGGCAGAGACTCATGACGGGCTCCGCACAGCGATGATCCTGCCCCGAGCCCAGGCCACTCCCTCCCCTTCAGGGCCTGGGCCCCCTTCGCAGGCCACCCCCATCCCAGGCGAGGCATGTCCTCCTATTGGGTGGGTGGGATGCCAGGGCAGACAGCCTGGCAGGGCTCTGGGCAGGCCACACTCACCGCGTCCTTCACCTTGCTGGCCAGGCTTACAAACTCAGTAGAGCTGGAGTTCTCGTAGGCATCCACAAACTTCTCATTTGTGATCCTCAGGTAGCCATTGAAGACTTTCTGGACACGCACATCCCGGTCTGTTCGAGACCAGAAGGTGCTCAGTCAGGGGAGGTGGTACCACCCCCGTCCACAATGGGGAATGAATGCCAGGAGGGGGCCATGGGCCATCCCTGACCTTCCCATCACTTCCCATGGGGTTCCAGAGAAGCTGAGAGATCCTTGTGTCCTCACTAGGTGGCCCCATGTTTGTCCGCTGAGGGAGAAGGGACAGCCGCCACGCGTCGCCCTCCCCAGTGCCAGCCCCAGCTTTACTCACACTGGAAATGCCACACCAGGAAGCCGACTGCCAACGAGACCAAGAAGAGGCCAATCAGCACGGCTGTCAGCACCACCCAGCGCCCCGGGCCATGCTTCTCCACCTTCTTGACATTGTTGGCGGGCAGGAACTCCACACCTTCCTCCAAGCCATTCACATCCTGCAGAGAGAGGCGCTGCCACTCAGACCCTCTCACCCCCTCTTCCCCCCACCCCCCGCTCCCCGCTGGGGAAGATGTTCACATTCTGTCAGATCCGGCTTGAAAAAGAAAGCAGGGGCTTGGGTGAGAAGAAGGGGCTTCCCTCAGAAGCTTGGGGACCACTGCCCAGAACGTAGACTCTGGGACGTGAATCCTGGGCATGCTCTGGGAGGAACATGAGGTCAGCCTTCCCAACCACACGTCCCAGTGTCTGGACAACACCAGGCAATCACTGCTTAAGAATTGTTTGCTTAGGCTGGGCACTGTGGCTCAAACCTGTAATCCAAGCACTTTGGAGGCCAAGGTGGGCGGATCACCTGAGGTCAGGAGTTCAAGACTAGCCTGATCAACATGGTGAAACCCCATCTTAAAAAAAAAAAAAAAAGAAAAGAAAAGAAAAGCAAAAAAAGAATTGTTTGCTTAAATTAAAACACAATGAAGGGCTGTCTAAACCCATTCGTTGATGTCTCCCCTTCAGTGATCACCTTTGACGTAGAGAGTGGCCCCAGCCCAGGGCCATGACTGACAACCATGGGGTCCCTGTGCAGACTTCTAAGAGCAGACCCTGCTCCCTCTGATGCAGCCCCTACCAGATTCAGTCCCCCCATCACCTGGCCCAGAAGCCTGTGGCCAGCACTCAGCTGTACACCCTACCCAGAGCCTTGCCCTGCCAATGTGGAACCAGCCAAAAGTAAAAAGGCAGTGCCATCATGGAAAAAGCTGCTCTGCCTTTAACCTTGGGCACCCCAGTCCAGACCTCACAGCACACTGAGAGGGCCAGGTATCTGTGGAATCCACACCCATGCACAGCCCCAAGAGAAGGAAAGAAAGCAAACAGAACGCCCAACAAACAGGCTGGCAACTTCACAGGGTTCCTCTCTGCCAACGGTATCCAGGATGAGGACCCAGAATAGGGAGGGGGGAGGCAGGTGTCTGCTGCACCCAGTGACAGGCCAGCAAGGGTTTCTGCCCGTAGTGCATGCCATCTGCCCGCCCTGAATCCTGGGGACGCACCATGGCCTGGTGCAGTGGCACCTTAGGCTTAGCTCCCTCACACCCACTCAATACCGCTCACAGCAAAAGCAATGGCCCATCCCAAGCTCACAGGTGTCGGGCCTTTAAACGGTTTCCTGATATCGTTCTTCTGGTGGTGATCTCATAATTCAAGTTTAAGAGTAAGTTTAAGCTGACATGTCTTGGTTTCACCCCACCTCAGCCTCCCGCGTCGCTAGGACTATAGCTGTACACCATCAGGTCCAGTTAATTTTTTAAAAAATTTTTGTAGAGGCAACGTCTTGCTATGTTGCCCAGGCTGGTCTCAAACTCCTGGCCTCAAGCTATCCTTCCACCTCAGCCTCCCAAAGTGATTTTCCTGTCATAGCTTTTAGATTATGTCTCCCTTTCATTTTCTCTGGGCTGCCACTCTTCAACCCTCGCTATATTTATCCTCCACGTGTTCTTTCTCTGTTTTATCCATGTCATTATTTTTAACCTTTCAAATGAGTTTTTCATTTTTGGTATCAAAGTTTTAATTTCTAAGAGCTTTCTTGTTCTTTGAATTCTCCTCTTTTCTGGCATCTTGTTTCATGAATGCAAAACCTTCTCATCTTTATATTTCCAGTGAGTGCCTTTTCTCTTTTTGATTTTCTCTTCCACGTTGAAGACTTTCCTCAAATGCTGAGGGATCCTTGGTGGTTATTTTTACTTAGAAACAAGCTCCTAGAGGCCCTTTGGAAGCTCTGTGTGCATGGCTTGCCGTAACTGGTTTCACCGTGGGGTTGCAGGGCTGGGGGTGGGGGGGGTGGCGGACAAAAGTAAGTGGCTAAATAGATTTGTTTTCTGGGCACTCCCAACCGTTAGGCTGTATACATCCTTCTGTGGATGGCTTCATTGCTCCAGAGAATAATTTTCTAACCTCCTGGCTGGAGCGATTTAAACCCAGCCACCAGCTTTCAGGAACAGGCAGACAAGATTCATTTCCCTTCTTTTCACCTCTCAGCACAGCTTCTTCTCTGTACCTGGAGTCCTCAAGTCCAGATAGTCTTTGATTCGATCTCTCCAGATTATTTGACCCATCTGCTCTGGGAATCTGTTGGGGTATCTGTGTTTTTGCTTGGGGCCGAGGTGGAGATTTGGGGATTTCAAACAATGCCCTTTCTTGTCTCACCTCTGTCTTCTAAAACACTTGAGCCCAATCTTTTCTGAGCCTGGCAGAGAAGAGAACGTTACCAAAGAAATACCGAAAGGATATTTCCGAGAGCTGAAGAGAGGCATAAATCTTTCAACGCAAAGGCTCAGTGATGGTGAGAAAGACAAATGAAACCGCACACGTAGCCAAACCTACTGCTTTGTGATGACATTTCAGAACATCATGGATAAAGAAAGGATCCTCTACGCCTCTAGCTGTCGTCTTTTCTCTCCTGTATTTTGCGTTTCTTCCTCTGGTTCTATTTTGGGAATTTTTTTGACTTGCTTTTGCAAACCTTCCATTGACTTTAAAAAATAACTTCATTGAGGCATTACTGACATAAAATAAAGTGTGTATATTTAAGGGTACAATTTGGGGCATCCATACGCACCCATGAAACCATCCACAATTAGGATGATGCGCATGTCCATAGACTTCAAAGTCTCCTTCTGGCCCTTCCCACATGTTCCTCCCTGAATCCATTTCCCCTCCCCAAGAAACCACTGATCTGCCTCAGGCTGCTTCTCCCAGAGCTTAATGTAAATAGAATTCTGCAGTGTGTGCTCTCTTCCATCTGGCTTCTTCCACTCCGCACAGTTCCTCTGAGACTCACCCTGGTTCCTGTGTGCACAGCAGTGCATTCCTTTCAGTTGCTGCCTTTATCCCATCGTTTGGATGCACAAGCATGTGTTCACCTGTTCACCTGCTGATGACCATTTGGGGTGTCTCCAATTTGAGGCCATTACAAATAAAGCTGCTAGAAACACTCCCGTAGCTTTGTACTGGCATATCAGCAATGAACAACTGGGAACTAAAACTAAAAGATACCATTTACAATAGCTTCAAAAATATGAAATACTTAGAGGTAAATCTGACCAAAAAAAGTACACAAAACCTGTACACTGAAAGATGCAAAACACTGCTGGGAGAAATTCTGAAAGACCTAAATTAACTGAGCAACATATGCTGTTCATGGATTAGAAGACTCAATATTAAGATATCTATTCTCAAATTTAGCTACAGATTCAATGCAATCTTTTTTTTTTTT
>NW_016107315.1:14665585-14672252 GCF_001604975.1 Cebus imitator
CAAAAAAAAAAAAAAAAATTAACAAAAGGGCCAGGCACAGTGGCTCATGCCTGCACTGTGAAAGGCCAAGTTGGGTGGATCCCTTGAGCCCACAAGTTCAAGACCAGCCTGGCAACATGGCTAAACCCCATCTCCTCAAAAATATAAAAAACTAGCCAGGCATGGCAGCATGCACCTGTAGTCCTGGCTACTCGGGAGGCTGAGGGAAGAGGATCATCTGAGCCCAGGAAGGCTGAGGCTGCAGTGAGCCACGATCATATCATACTACTGCCTTCCAGCCTGGGCAAGCCTTCCAACCACATCTCAAAAGAAAAAAAGGAAGATAGAAATGTAACAAAATAATAATTTATTATATTTAGATGTATATCCAATTCACAGAGTAATTTCACAACTATTTTCTTACTGGATCCTCACAACAATCCTGTGACTCATTCAAGCCTCACTGGTGCGTCTGGGCGCTGTGGCTCACACCTGTAATCCCAGCACTTTTGGGAGGCCGAGATGGGTGGATCATGAACTCAAGAGATCGAGACCATCCTGGCCAACATGCTGAAACCCTGACTCTACTAAAAATACAAAAATTAGCTGGGGTGGTGGCGCGTGCCTTTAGTTCCAGCTACTTGGGAGGCTGAGACAGGAGAATTGCTTGAACCCGAGAGGCAGAGGTTGCAGTGAGCCGAGATTGCACCACTGCACTCCAGCCTGGAGACAGCGAGAGTCTGTCTAAAAAAAAAAAAAAGACTTGCTGGTGCTATCACCGCTGTTATATAGGGAAGGCAGGGAAGAATGCTAATTTTGTCAGGTCACCCAGCACTTGGTGGCAGATCTAGAATCTGGTCCTGGTTTTCTGCCTCCCAGCATGGTTAGGTTCCAGAATTCAGGGAGCAAGAATTCAGGGGAACAGAAAAGTAGGCAGCGGCTCCCATGAGAAGGGGGAAGGTGGCTGAGGGCACTAACAGTAGATCCACGGTCACCCCAGGCTCTGCCACGGAGCGAGGCTGTCACCGTGGCGCTAGCTGAATGGGGGGGTCCTCCGCCCTCCCTGCGGTGTGAGTTCTGTGGCTCCACTCATCCCAGAAGTGCCATCTAATCAGTAACTGGGCTGCTTCCTTTTATAGCCTTAGCTCTTGGCTGCATTTTCAAGTGTAATAGAGATAGTATTGCATAATCCCATCATTTTATTGATAAGAACACTGAGGCTGAAAGAGGGAGGGGTCTATCCACGGCCACAAAGTTAGTCAAGTCAGTGAAGCAGCAAAGCTCCTTTAACTCCTGGGCAGGGGAGGGGAAAGGAAGGTCTCAGGGAGCTCCCATCCAACCCAGCTCAACTGTAGACATAACACCTCTCTACGGGGCCACAGAGCTGACAGGAGAGAATATATGCCTGTGCCTGCTTTCACTTCTCCTGTCTCTCTTTCTTAAAAGTAAACACATTTGCAGGTGCACACATAAAACAGTGCTATGAAGCCAGGTGTCTGTTACCATAAACTAAACACAGAGAGAGGCCATGTGGCTATCACAGCCTCTTCCTACTGGCCCGCTCTAGTTAGATCCTGGCCGAAGGGCCCAGAAACACAGCTCAGCTCTAGGCCAGTCCAACAAGGGGGCAAGGAATGACTTACAGGAGGGTGGCTGGGAATAAAGGGCTCAGGACACGCAGGGTACAGACCCCAGAGGGCCAGGATCTAACAGGGACCACCCTCATCCCACCCAGCAGGGACCACCATCCATCCCACCCAGCAGGGAGGAGATCTGACCATCACCATCCCACCCAACTTTCCACAGGGAGCGAGGGGTCAGATCCAGAAACCCAGGAAGGAAGAGTGGAGAAGTCTTATTTCATCTTATCTCATTGCTTTAAGCACACTAGAGCAACTGATGCATATCCTCCCCAAAGCCGAGTTCTCCAAAACCAAAAGAAAAAACACTGATTTCTAGAGGGCCAAAAAAGAGACCTACTTTATTTGATAAAATAGGAAAGATTATTGCGGCCAGCCTACTCTCAATAAGTCAGAAACTCACCAGGGCTGAAAGCTAAATGCTGAGCTAACAAAACTCTGTCTGAGTCAACCAGAGAATCCTCCCTCTGAGAGGAACACTCTCTTGGCTCCTTAAATATACACTCAGACCTGTCACTGGGTGCAAATCCTCCAGGGCCCATGACCCCACTGGCTCTGGGGATCAACAAGTCCAAAGCCAGAATTTGCCATGGGTAGCTCAGAGCGTGGTTGTTCTTAGAGAAAAGCAACGGGGAAGAGCCCCTACACTTATAAACAACAAAATACTGCCAACCGCCCGCAAACCCACACGAGATTCCAGCCAAAGCAGACAGGGAAAAACGAAGCTTCGTGCCAGACCTTTTCTAAAGCTTGCTCCTCCTGTGGCTATGGTCAAGTGTGATCGGCTGGGATGGAAGGGGCTGAAACTGGAAACCTGAAGAGGTCACTTGGAATCCCGGGGAGGGACCGTGAAGGGCAATCACATGGGAACGGGTAACCTGCTTCTGAGGCTGAAGATCAAGGTCAAGGGGCAGGGGTGATGCCACAGGCTAGGGACCCAGCTGTGCCGCTGAGACCTGAGGCGGGGACAGGGGTGGCTGGATTTGTGTATTGCTGCCAAGTGCCACTGATCTGTGGCCAATGCTCTTGACTGACACACTCAGTGACTCAGTGTACCCACCCACCAGGTGAGACGGATTTCAATCCCGTGACGTCATCACCACCACCAGGGTCATGAGAGCCATAAACTACCCCTGTAATCATTCAAGCGAGAAAGGAAAGTACTGCCCGAGCAACTGCAAGGGTTTTGCTGGGGAAGAAAGCATTCTGTGGCAGTCCGCAGATGCCTTCCTTTGCAAGGGGAAGGCTGAGCCAGCACAACCCCGTGGCCGCTCCCTGCTGGATTAGACACAAGGTTGTGCTGGATCCTGGCCAGATTACCCGGAAACCCAGCACAGCTCGGGCCCACCTCCGATGACAGCAGGGAATGACTGCCAAGAATGAACTCTGTGTTTGTCACCTGGGCAATACTGAACGGAGACAGATATCAGAGGGATGTTCCAGGAAGGCCTCTTCATCAGGCTGCTGATTATAAAAGGGACCTGTCTCCAGCTAGGAGGGGCCCCACGTAGACAGGCCCTCCCCAGTTAAATCAGCAGCCACTGGAAAGCTCCGGCAACTGTGCACAGAACCGGCGGTCAGCCCATCTGCCGGCTCCTGAGGGCGGGACTTCACCCCACCTGCCACTTAGGGCAGTCCAGGACCCAGCACCGGGTCTCATAAGAGAGGACACTTGAGTGCTTATCTGGGGATGACCCAGGGACAAATGAGAAAGGAAAAGAAAGCCCACACTGGAATCCTCCCACCTACTCCCCAACCAGGGGCAATCGATCTCTCTAGGAGCCAGTTCTCTCGAAACCTGCAAGAGCCTAAAGTTCCCATTGATCGCCACCCCCAGCATTTCTCGGACTTGTCTGGTCATGAAAAACAACAATAAAAATCAACTTAAACAAACGAAGTGTTTGTTCCACATCCAGATTCCCAAGCCCCTCTCCCTGGATTCTGATGTCATGAGTCAGGAGCAGGGCCTGGGATTCGGAAGGCTTTATCAAATGCCCCAGGTCATTCTTGGGAACCTGAAAGGTGGAGGAACACCACCCACCATTTCCAGGAGGCTCACCCCTTCCCATCACCAGCAGGAGGAGCTGGCTTACAGCCTCAGCTGGTCTATTTTGAGTGACTACCTGGGATGCCAGAGGAGCCGCTGTGCCAGGTCGAACTTTGTTCCATGCCCTGGGGACCCTCCCACAATTGGTTATAAGCATCGTCCCAGAAGTCTCCAAAGCTATCACTTTTCCCAGAGACACACACTCCAGGTCCTCCCGGGAGAGCACAGGGCCAGCCGCAGGCCCAGCCAGCTGGTAGTGGACACCCCAAAACCCCTGCCTGCCCACCTTCCCTCTGACCCATCACCGCCCTCAGCTGCCTCACCAGAAGGAGCTGCTGGAAAACGGGGCTGCAGGGCCCCAAGGAAGATCCAGAAATATCTGTAACTCCAGCCCATCAGGGGAACACAAAGCTGACCCACAGCCCAGAACTCCCACAGAAGGAAGTAAACCACAAGTATCCACACCTGGTTGGAGTCTGAAGGAAAGTCCCCCCGGCTCTGAGTCAGCCGGCTGTGAGGACTGCTGTGAGGACTTCGTCAACACAGAAACCCAGTGGGTCTCTGCCAGCCAGCAGCCGGCTCCTGCAGGTTTCAAGTCAGGGTCCTGTCCCAACTCCCAGCACTTCCCAGGGCCCTCCCCATGCAGCCAAGGGACCAGACGCCTTGTACAGAGCACCCTTGACATAAGTAACACCGTCTTAGAAAAAGACTTCATCTTACATTTCATAGGGCACTTTGCCAACAGGGACAAGACATTTTGCTTAATAAATAAAGACTATATTTGGCCAGGCGTGGTGGCTCACGCTTGTAATCCCAGCACTTTGGGAGGCCAAGGTGGGCAAATCACAAGGTCAGGAGTTCGAGACCAGCCTGACTAACATGGTGAAACCCTGTCTCTACTAAAAACACAGAAATTAGCCAGGTGTGGTGGCATGCGTCTGTAATCCCAGCTACACGGGAGGCTGAGGCAGGAGAATTGCCTGAACCCCGGAGGCGGAGGTTGCAATGAGCCAGAATCGCACCACTGCACTTTAGCCTGGGCAACAGAGCAAGACTCCATCTCCAAAAACAACAATAACAAAATAAAGACCACATCCAACCAGACAAGAGCACACAAGCACGCTCCTTCACAGTTGGTCCTCACCAGAGGACTCTGTGGCCATAAAAAGAGCAGGCTCAAGATGCCGTCTTCACTGACAGCGTTTTGCTGTCACTCGTGATAACCACCCAGCATCTACCAACGAAGGCTCTGCCAACATCAGAAACTTCCCTGCAAGACTGACGAACGGCCCAGCTCAGACCAGGAGATTGCTTTTGTCTTCGTGGCTCTTCCTGGACTGGTGTGTTAACCCTTTTTCCTAAGCCCCTTCTCTTGATGTTAAATGTTACTTTGATGTGCAATGTTGAATCTATACTTTGATATATTGGTTAAGTATATTATTATGTATGGTTTGCAGTGTTGGCTGGAGTGGTTGGAGCCTGTGTGCCTGAGCTCTGACTACAGAGTAAACAGGAAGTATTAAAGAGACCCGTCTCCTCGGGAACTCCGTGAGGCTCAAGTGTGACTGAAGTCGCATCAGTATCTCTGACTTTGTGGAAAGACACAAAGGTACACGGACCTGGTTGTCTGTGACCTCGCACCACTCATGAGAATTGGCACAATCAGCTTAGCAGGCATAGCTGGCACAGTGGATTCTAAGGCCAAAGCCTGCACTAACATTTAAATTAGAAATCGAGCCGTTTGAGCTGGGCGTGGTGGCTCATGCCTGTAATTCAAGCACTTTGGAGGCCAAGGCGGGCGGATCACCTGAGGTCGGGAGTTCAAGAAATCGAGCCGTTTGAAAAAACAAACTGCCGCCCTCTCGAAAAAGAAACATAATCTCACTTCACCTCGAAAGTCTGGCTTCCTGAGGAAACCCTCAGGTGATGGCGTTCTTTACCCACGTTCTATAGCTCCAAGAGCTGACACGATCTCGGCTGATGCCAGGCTAGGAAGCTGGTGCAGCCAGAAAGTCGCATAGTAAGCATGGTCTCAACTTAGGAGATGGGAATTGGCCAAACAAATTTTTAACTCGTCTGAAAGAAGAGAAAGCCAATTATTGCATGATCCCCACTCACACAGTTGACCAAGGTGGGAAATCGAACAGTTGCCCAAATAGAGTTGGAAGTCAGAAAGACTCCCTGTCTGATCCCTGAGGGGAAACAAATCCCTGCACTTTTAATGCAAAATATCTCACAGATTGCCAGACAGGAAAAGAGCCAGCTCAAAGAATTTTAAGGAAAAGTAAATCCCTGTCAGAGGTCAGTTTTAGGGAGGAACCCCTGCAGAGAACTTAGATTACAATGACCACTGGGGTGTGTATGTACAGAAGGACGTAAATAACTAGAGAAAGAGTTATCGATGATAACTATCAGAATCGCAGACCTCAGGACACAAGCGAGGACAGAGAATACACCACAGCAGAGTCACTAAAACTAAGAACAGAGTTTTGCCAAAGACAGAGCACAATGCGGACTGTCCCCCCCCATCTGTGGGAGAATGGAGCAGACACCATGGCACTATCGGGCACAGAAACGCCTCGGATCCCTGCACAAGCAGGAAACGTCATGAACTGTTATAAAACTACCAAATCATAAACCATTAGAACCATCAACAAATCAGCCAAGGCTGGGTGTGGTGGCTCACGCCTGTAATCCCAGCACTTCAGGAGGCTGAGGAGGGTGGGTCACCTGAGGTCAGAAGTTTGAGATCAGCCTGGCCAACATGGTGAAACCCCCTATTTACTATAAATACAAAATTAACCGGGTGTGGTGGCACACACCTGTATTCCCAGCTACTCGGAGGCTGAGACAGGACAATCTCTTGAACCTGGAAGGGAAAGGTTGCAGTGAGCGGAGATGGCGCCACTGCGTTCCAGCCTGAACAAGACAGAGACTCCGTCTCAAAAAAAAAAAAAAGAAAGAAGGCTGGACGCGGTGGCTCACGTCTGTAATCCCAGCA
>NW_016107315.1:14672795-14691426 GCF_001604975.1 Cebus imitator
AAAGAAAGAAAGAAAGAAAGAAAGAAAGAAAGAAAGAGGAAAAGAAACGAAACGAAATCAATCACCCAAGATGTGTTCTAGCCCTCTGGGACTGGATCACATCAGCCTAGAGAGCTGTGCACCCATATTTAGGCCCAACAAAATCTGGAGATGGACTTGGAACAATCTAACACAGGGACAAAGGAATCCAAGAAAATCAGCTATCTTAGGGACGGTATGTGACAGATATAATGAATTTGCCACTCAGCTGGAAATTCCAGCCATAAATGAAATTCAGAGAACACTTCTGTAACCTGCAGTTCTCCTACATGAATGCTCTCTCGGCATGCAGAGCCATGCAAGATATACCAGACTTGTAATCATCAGGAACCATGAGGTAACACTTATGGCAAACCTGAGAAACATATCAAGAGAAAGGGGATAGGAAAAGGGATTAATGAACCAGTCCATGGAGAGCCATGAAGACTAAAAAGTCTGGGCTGGGCTGGGCTGGGTGGTTCATCAGTCTTTCAGGGAAGAGTCTGTGATGTGGGCAGAGCCTTTGGCAGTGGATGTTGGGTGCTTATCTCCAGTGACAACAGAGGCTGAACAGCCAAAGTCCTGCTCTTTTTATGGCCACAGAGTCCTCTGATGAGGACTGACAGTGGAGGAGTGTGCTTGTCTGGATGGAAGCAGTCTTTAAATTTATCAAGCAAACACCTTGTCCTTGTTGGCAAAGTGCCCTATGAAATGTAAGATGAAGTCTTTTTCTAAGATGGAGTTACTTACGTCAAGGGTGGCTCTATATAGGGAGTTGGTCATAACTGCCACCCCACCCGCCCCGCACCCACACACCCCACCCCCAGGAGAAGCAGCAAAGGGCCTCGTGCGGGTTGGGGGGCAACACTAGCTTTGGAGTCAGATAGATTTGGGTTCAAAATTCAGCTCTGCCACACTTTCAGCTATCTGGGTTTTTGATAAAGCCTCTTGACCCTTTTTTCATCTGAAAATCAAGCCTAGTTGCTGTAAGAATTAGAGGTGATATTTACTGAAAATATCTACATGGCACAAAGATGTCAAAAATAATGAGTGTGTTTGCTGTGGCCGCCGCCTCCCTCACAATCCCCTGGGAGCCCTCAGAGGCGGCAGAGCAGCTCCTGGGGCTGCAGTCTCCCACCTCCTGCAGGGTCTGTCCGTGCAGGGTCTGTCTGTGTCCCCAACTTGTCTTAAGGAATGATCCAGAGACCCTCTGTGCCCTGCTCCTGCTTCAAGCCAATTGTTGCATTATTTTGAGGGCTTGCAAAAAAATATATTTGAAACAAGGTTTTCATTGTTTTAAAAAATGTTTTTGAAAACTACCAGAAGCTTGATGTGTAAGCTGAGGCCAGAGCACGCTGTGACCTGGCCAGCACTCTCTGGCCTTGTGGGGTAAATCACCCATGGACATGAGTGGGTAGGGGCACCCTGGTTGGCCTTCTTCTCTCTCCCGGAGGCTGGTCCCTGCATCCTCAGTGGACGGAGGGGCTTCAGGGAAGCGGGACAGCAGCAGAGCCCCTCTGGAGCGTGGGTCGGGGCAGAGTGGCAAAGGTGGGTGGATGCAGGCCAGCCAAGGACTGGCTCCTGGGCTCCTGGGACAGCCTGCCAGGCCACTCCCCACTGGCCTTTGAGGCCCACACACTAGACTTGTGCTGTTAAGGTCTTTCATTTTGGGTGGGCTTTATTTATTTATTTATTTTTTGAGACCGAATCTCACTCTGTTGCCCAGTCTGGAGTGCAGTGGCACCAACTCAGCTCACCACAAACTCCGCCTCCGGGTTCAAACAATTCTCCTGCCTCAGCCTCCCGAGTAGCTGGGATGACAGGCGCCCATCACCACACCCAGCTAATTTTTGTATTTTTAGAAGAGATGGGATTTTGCCATGTTGGCCAGGCTGGTCTCAAACTCCTGATCTCAGGTGATCCGCTCGCCTCGGCCTCTCAAAGTGCTGGGATTACAAGCATGAGCCACCGTGCCCAGCTTTCATTTTGTTTTGAAGTTTGAATCTGAACTCCAGTTGGTCCGCCAGACCAAAGGGAGGAACGGGGCTGCCTGGCTTCGGGCAGACGGGTGAACTGTGGGTGGAGAAATTAAAATCAAAGAGATATAGTAGGTAGTCGTCAGTCATTAGCAGGAATTAGCTAATTATGTTCTATTTGGAAGGTCATAAGGGGTTATTAACCCACTTTTAAGAGGGGAAAACTGAGGCACCGAGAAAAGTATTTACCCCAACGAGTCAGGCTCTCAGCCCTGACCACTCACCTGATTACACCACACCCTCCCCAGCACCGGCCCCCCAGAAAGGAAAGAAGAGACTTGTGTCAGGCAGTCCTGCCTGAAGCCAGTTCTTTGTTCCCCTACAGGGTCCCGCTGCAGATGTGTGAGGCTTGCACAGAGCACCCTTGACATAAGTAACTCCATCTTAGAAAAAGACATCATCTTACGTTTCGCTTTGTCAGCAGGGACAAGACATCCTGCAGATAAATAAACACAGCATCCAACCAGACAAGGATATACACAAGCATACTCCTCTACTGTCAGTCCTCAGTAGAGGACTCTGTGGCCATAAAAAGAGGACAGCCAGGCACAGTGGCTCACACCTGGAATCCCAGCATTTTGGGAGGCTGAGGTGGGGGGATTGCTTGAGCCCAGGGTTCGAGACAAGCCTGGGCAATGCAGTGAGACCCCATCTCTACAAAATTTTATTTTTTAATTAGTTCAGTATGGTGGCACAGCTACTCAGTGGGCTGTGGTGGGAGGATCACTTGAGCCTGGGATGTCGAGGCTGCAGTGAGCTGTGATCACGCCACTGCACTCCAGCTTGGGCAACAAAGCAAGACCCTGTCAAAAAAAAAAAAAAGAGCCAAACAAAAGAAACAAAAAACAAAACAAGAGAAAAGAGCAGGACTTCAGCAGCCTGAAATGGCTGTCTTAATGGACACTATCTTGCTGTCATTCGTGATAAGCACCTAGCATCTGCCAGCGAAGCCTCTGCCGACATCAGAAACTCTTTCCCATGAAACCGACAGACTGCCCAGGCCAGAGCAGGAGGTTCTTTTTGTCTTCCCGGGTCTCCCTGGACTAGTTCATTAGCCCTTTTTCCTAACCCCTTTCTCTTGATGATAAATGTTACTCTGATGTGGAATGTTTAATCTATACACTTATATATTGATTAAGTATATTATTATGTATGGTTTGCAGTGTTGACTGACTTGTGGCGCAGCCTCAGCCCATGTGCCCAAGGCTCTGACTCCGAGTGAGCAGGAAGTACTAAGGAGAATTGTCTCTTTGAGAGCTCCATGTGGTTCGTGGCTTTTATGACTGAAATTGCATCAATAAAAGTCTGACCTTGTGGAAAGGCACAAACGTGCAGGCACCTCGTTATCTCTGACCTTGCACCACTCACGAGACCCCCCCACCTCCCCGCCAATATTGCAGGAAAGCCCACTGAAGCCCAGAGAGGTCACGCTCTGCTGACCCAGCAAGCCCACTTCCGGGTATTCATCCAAAGAAAAGAATTGAAACCGGGACCCTGAAAGGAAAGCTGCATCCCGTACTCACTGCAGCACTGTTCACAGAAGCCAAGATGTGGAAACAAACTTAGCAAATGAATGCATAAACAAAAGGCAGTCTATACATTCAAAAAGAGATCTCGTATTAAGTGTTCTTGCCACAAAATAATTATTATTATAGATAAATAGAATAATAGATAAAGAGGGCAGGGGGAAACTCTGGAAGGTGATAGATATTTTTACAGCCTAACTTATGGTGATGGTGTCCCTGGTGTCACCATACGTCCACTCATCAGGTTGTACACATTAATAGGTACGGCTTTTTGTATATCAGTTGTACCTCGATAAAGTAGTCTAAATCAATAAACACAGTGTTGATTTCAAAAGAAAAGAAGGAACACTCCGGAAAACTCTATCTACTACAAAGCTCACTTTTTGGGCCCAAGAGACAGACCCCTGCTGCCCCATCCCTGTAAATGGGTTGTCGCCCTTCAACATTGGTCCACGGGCACTGGCTCCCCCAACTCGGACCTCGGGTCTAGCCAGGTGGTCCCCCAAGCCTATTAGGAACCAAGAGGTTCCTAGGCAGTCCCATCTGTCTGCTCACAATGGCTAGTCTCCCCTACTGCCTACAGAACCCTGCCTGCCCTCGAGCACACAGGCCAAAGCTGAGCCTCACCAGGAATCCTCCCTGGACCACACCAAGTCACACTACTTTCTCCCAGGGGCTTTGCCTCCTCCCCAACCTGCACCATGCTGGGTGGATCTGGCAGCCCTGGGTGGTCATGGTGCCCCGGTTTCCTCTTCCTACTGCCTTTCTCCCTCCCCCTCCACCCTTGGCCTTGCCCAGAGGTAGCACTTGATTGATTAATTGATGGATTGATGGAAGGTCTTCTCTCCTCATAACCAGATTTAGGCAGCCTCCCCAGGGCAGGCTGGAATAATCCACCAGGTGCCAAGTGCCTTCAACCAAGAAGGGGAGAAAATACTCGGTCCACACCTCAGGGTTCTGCTGGCAGTCCCGCAAGCTCTCTGGGGTTAGACCTGGCCTGGCCACCCACTGTCCTCAGACCCCATTTAAGATTGGACTCTGCCCAATCGCCTCCTCTCCTGGGCCTCAGTTCAGTGTGTCGCCCCCAAAACACACACACCAGGACATAACCTCTTTTGCTAATTCTGGCCAGAGAATTCCATCCCTGACTCTCTAATCCCACTGTTTACACCAGCCCCCTCCTTATGTGCCACAGACCCACTTCCCGGCCCAGCCACCCCACCTTCCTCCACCCCAAGTCACACAGCAGGCAGAGCCACCAAAACCCAACAAGAGAAACAAGAGCTGCAGCCAGTGCCTCGTAACTTCTTTTCATTCATTTTCTTGACTTTTTACTAAATCCACATTCTGATTTCACGAGCTAGTGCGCCTTTTATTATTGATGTTTTTATTGAGATACTTGTAGGTTCCCATGCAGTTGTAGGAAATAACACTGAGATTGTGGAGATTGTTGTACGAACTTGTACAGCTGGCCCAGTTTCCCCCAATAGTCACACCTCATAAAACTACACCACGATACCACAGCAGCGGTATCATCCGCAGATCTTATTCAGATTTCCCGTCTCACTGCTATGCATGTGAGTATTAAGTTCTATGTATGTCATCACTAGCAGAGGCTCCTCTCCAGCATCACAGTCAAATTTGAACAGCCCCTACAAGAGGATGTCCTGTGGCTTCTGTAACCACAGCCACCTCCCTCCTGTTCCCCACTCCTTCAGCGCCACAATCGCCAATCTGTCCCTGCTGCTAACATGGTGTCACTTCAAAAATTATGTTATATAAATAAATAATACAGTATGTATGGAACTGTTGGCTTTATTTTAACTGCACAACATTCCCTGGAGGTCATTAAGTTGTCGCATCCATCAGCTTGTTCCTTTTCATGGCTGAGTCGAATTCCATGGCATGGAGGTGCCACCATCTGTTTCTGCCTTGGGGAAGCCAGGGATCTGCAGAAGCTAGCAGGAAAGACCCAAGCCCGCCTGCAGCCTGCCTAGGTTCTGAAACACCCTTCCACGGCTACAAATCTGAGCACCTGATTTGGGAAAAGGACCAACTATGCAAACAGGCCCCCGGGGGGGGGGCACTGAGAGGTCTGTGTCCTCTATTAGAACCAGACTCTCTCCTGGATACAAGGAATAGGATACAAGTGAGGGATAACTGCTGGGTCTACCCTTGGAACTGGATTCTCAGAGCTGGGACAGATTCTAGAGGCCACATCACCCACCGCTCATCCTGCCGGGATGATTCTTTTGGAGGAAATAGCGTTTTCCTTAGTACCAGTATTAGGAAACTCTTCCTTCCACCAAGTGTGATCAGCACCGCAATCACGGCAGCACTAATTAGCACTGCAACAGAAGCAGCCCAGTTTCTCCAGCTCAGGAGACACTCCAGTGGAAGGTCTACATTGGTGCTGGTGGCTCTCTCGGTCTGCACCTCCTCTGGCTAAACATCCTCAACTCCTCTGATTATTCAAACAAAATGTTTTCTAAACCTCTGGCCATCTGATTCAATCTCACCCTTAGCCATATTCCCTTGAAGGCACTGTTTCCAGATTTCACCAGCATAACCCACAAGAGGTCTAATCATCGTGGCCTCCACAGGGGCTGCCTGCTAATTACCTCCCTCATTCTGTCTGTGCTCTTTTTCCATTAATTGTCCAATAATGCATTCAAGTAACACACTCAAACAATAAAACAATTATAGGAAGAAAGAAAGAATGATGTGTTCCCTTGATGAAAGCCCATGAGGCAATCAGAAACATTTTTTCAAAAAATAGATAATAAAGTGGAAAAGCTATCTAAGACAGAACATTAAATGAAAAAAATAGGATCAAGAACGGTGGCTCACACCTGTAATCCCATCTACTCAAGAAGCTGAGGCAGGAGAATCTCTTGAACCTGGGAGGTGGAGGTTTGGGTGAGCCGAGATCGTGCCATTGCACCCCTGTCTGGGCAACAGCAGACAGGGAGGCCGAGGAGGGTGGATCACCTGAGGTCAGGAGTTTGAGACCAGCCTGACCAATATGGAGAAACCCTGTCTCCACTAAAACTACAAAATTTAGCCAGGCATGGTAGCACATGCCTGTAATCCCATCTGGGCAACAACAGTAAAATTCCATCTCAAAAAAAAAAAAAGAAAATAGTCTGGGCACAGTGGCTCATGCCTGCAATCCCAGCACTTTGGGAGGCCAAGACAGGTAGATCACTTGAGGCCAGGAATTCAAGACCAGCCTGGTCAATATGGTGAAGCCCCGTCTCTACCAAAAATACAAAAATTAGCCGCGTGCGGTGGCACACACCTGTAATTTCAGCTACTTGGGAGGCTGAGGCAGGAGAATTGCTTGAACGCAGGAGGTGGAGGTTGCAGTGAGCCGAGATTGTGCCACTGCACTCCAACCTCAGCGACAGAGTGAGGCCCTGTCTCAGAAAGGAAAAAATAGTCACTTCTGCCCTTCAAACTCAGCTGAGGAATTTCCTTGGAGTAACTCTGGGAGATCCCTCCCCAACACCTTCCCTTCCAGCCTCCTGTGACAGGGGAGGGAAGGAGGTTTGTCTTGCTCCACAATGCAATCATGAGGTATGATATCTAATGAATGTTTAATAAGTTCATTAACCACAATCATGGCTTTACTGCAGAGTGGAATTAGTGACTACCCCATTTGGAGGAGAATAGATGTGCACACAAACAGCAGAACACGCACATAAGACTTGTGGGAGAATATCAACCAAACAATTTACAGAGGTTCTAAAATCTGGGAGAGGAAATTTTAGAGGAATTTCACATTTTACATTGTACATTTCTATATTGTGTGACCAAAAAAAAAAAAAAAAAAAAAACCTTCCTAAATGTTTTTTTTTTACAGAGTCTTACTCTGTCACCCAGGGTGGAATAAGTGGTGTGATCTCGGCTCACTGCAATCTCCACTTCCCGGCTTCAAAGATTCCCCTGCCTCAGCCTCCCAAGTAGCCAGGACTACAGGTGCACATCACCACACCTGGCTAATTTTTTGTATTTTAGTAGAGACAGGTGGGGCTTCACCTTGTTGGCCAGGATGGTCTCAATCTTCTGACCTCACGATCCACCCGCCTGGGCCTCCCAAGTGCTAAGATTACAGACATAAGCCACCACACCAGGCTCAAGTTTTCTTTAAATATGTACATATTAACCCTTTTGATGATAATTTTCAAAGGTATAACCAAATAAAAACAGGAGGGGAAGAAAACACACTTCAACTCTGGGCAGTCACACTTCCACGCCTGGTCTCTCCTGGGCTCGCTGTCAACTCAGAACCCTGGATCTCCTGGTTTCTGTTCCACGTTTGAGGGAGGTGGTGCAATGAGCACAGCACTGACTCCTGACCCAGATGGGTACATGCTGCTCAGTGCAGCCTATCAGGCAGGCTGTCCAGATGCTCTGACTCATAATCAAGTCATACAAGGTATCAGCCTTTCCCTCCCAGCTGGTGTCATCTAAGGACCTGATAGACAAATGTCCCAGGTCCTCATCTGAGCTGTTACTAAACACCAAATGGCACAGAACCCAGGAAGGAGTGAGGGGCAGCCTGAGATCACCACCCAAAGTGATGTGGACTCAGGAATGGTCCCCACTTAGGCACAGCCATTCAATCAGACACAAGCCTACCAGACCTTCCATCCTCCAGCACCCAGGGCTTCGGGCCCAGCAGACAGGAGCCAATCAAACACCTTGCCCACGATACAAGGGATATGTGCACAACCACCAACTCAATACGCTGAACCACAGACAGTAAGGAAGGGAAAGAGGTGTGAAAAATGATTTGTTGGCATGAGTGGGTGAATCATTTTTCATTTTAAAACTTCCACCATAATTTTTAATCATATGTATAATACGTAAAGCGACATCAATGTAAAGCCTGTTGAAATTGCATCTCCAGCTGTGCTCCTGGTCCACCAGCTAAGAAACCGCATCAAAAGGGGAAACCAGACAAGTTGGTTTTCTATGATGTTTGCAGCGCACCAGCACTGGCGCCAGGCGATCGCCACTTCCTTTTTATGTGTTCACAGCTCTCTGGTGAATAACATGTTCTAACCATTTTCTGGGGATACATAACCATCACCACCATCTCTGGAATACAGTTTTATAATGGCATCGTGATGAGCTCACAGGCTTTGAAGTTGTGCAGATCTAAGTTTGAGTTCTTGCTCTACTTCTTATTGCCTTTACACAAACCCTTTGAGCCTCGGTATTGTCATCTGTGAACTGGGCATTCTTTTTACCCACATAGCTGGTTTTGTTTTGTTTTGTTTTTGAGATGGAGTCTTGCTCTGTCACCCAGGCTGGAGTGCAATGGCATCATCTCAGCTCACTGCAACTTCCCCTTCCCAGATTCAAGCAATTCTCCCGCCTCAGCCTCTCGAGTAGCTGGGATAACAAGCACCCGCCACCACTCCTGGCTAATTTTTTGTGTTTTTAGTAGAGACAGGGTTTCGCCATGTTGGCAAAGCTGGTCTTGAACTCCTGACCTTGTGATTCACCCACCTCGGCCTCCCAAAGTGCTGGGATTACAGGTGAGAGCCACCAGCCTAGCCTCCCCACATGGCTGTTGTGAGGATAAAGTGAGGTCATGAACTGAAATGTAGATATTTAGTGAAAGGCAGAAATGACTGTCATCACATTCTTCTTCACCTTTTACCGTCACCACCACCGTCATCAGCCCCACCACCACCTCCGCATCACCAACGTGGGCCAAAAAGAGTCAAAAGATCCAAGATTTTGATCAGTTAGCCAACTATCACAGGATTCAAGAGAAAAAAATCCCAAAATATTGCAAAGCCCAGGCCAAACAGGCAAATTCTGATAATAGGAGCATCTGAGACAGAATTTTTAGCAGGGAGCTGCTTCTGGAAAGGTTCTTAACAAAAAGGGCAACTACTGCCCAAGAGCTATGAGCAAATGCCAAACACACTTCTCACCACTGCCAACCAGGCCAGGCTAAGACCTCTGAGAATTCCAGAAGTTTCTATTCCCATCCTACCAAATGGTTTCTATAATTTAGTCCCAGGCATCTCAGAAACATCCTGAGAAGAGAAATCCAGTTTCTTACCCAAATCAGATGAATTCTCAACCTTTAGTATGTCATCCCCTCCTGAGTCCTGTGGGCTGACAGCCCTGTCCCACATGTCACAGTCCACATAGGATACAGCAGGGCCAGACTACCTGGGCTCCGATCCGGATTCCTGCACTATTTTGCTCTGTGATCTCAGGCAAGTTACTTAGCCTCTCTGTGCTCCATTGTCCTCACCTATAAAAAAGTAATAATAATAAGGCGGGGTGTGGTGGCTCACACCTGTAGTCCCAGCGCTTTGGGAGGCTGAGGCAGGCAGATCACTTGAGCTCAGGAGTTCAAGCCCAGCATGGGCAACATAGCAAAACCCTGCCTCTACAAAAAATACAAAAATTAGCCAGGCATGGTGGTGCCCACCTGTAGTCCCAGCTACTCAGGAAGCTGAGGCAGGAGAACTGCTTGAGCCCAGGAGATTAAGGTGGCAGTAAGCCATGATTGCACCACTGCACTCCAGCCTTGGTGACAGAGGGAAACCCTGTCTAAAAAAAAAGGAAAAAAAAAGGAATGATAATAGCACTTGTCTCTGAGAGGGGTAATACTTGGTCTCAAAGACCAGTAAGACCATATCTTACTTCCCTTCAGCCATGCCTGACCCAGGACTAGGCACAGAGTTAGTTCAATGAAGCTTGGCAGGAAAAAAGACAAAGGGCCAGCCATGCTCAATAAATGCTAATGATGATTAGTATCCTAGACACTCTAATAATCACCGCACAATGTTAGAAGCAACACCATCTTCAGGACCTGGCTCCTGGGGGCTCTGTCACATTTCCCTTCCTCTTCCAAAGACAACTTCTCTCTTAAGAGAGACATGAGCCACCAGTCTGGGCAGAACCACAGACCAGAGAAGGAACAGACATCAGGGAACTCCAGGACCGAAGTGTTCCAGGGACAGAGGCCACTGGCCACAGCAGTAGGCAGGCTGGTTCCCAGGGAGCAGGGTAAGGGCCAGGTAGCAAAAGAGAGCTGTGACTGGTTGTCCTGCTGCAGCCTGTGACAACGTGGCATCAGGCCAACAAGCCGGCTCTGAGCAGATCCACACCATTTCCACTGAGAGCAGATGAAGGCAGCCATCGGGCTAGGGGCATCTTCTCTTCCTCAGTTTTCCCAACTCCTAAACGAGGAATTTCCAGGTGTTCCCAGGGCCAAGGCAGAGGGAAGGATCCACAAAGCCCCAGAGAAGGCAGACTTCCTGTCTACTCCAGCAGCTGGGGCCGCACCTACAGGACGATCCTAGCTTCCTGCTGCTTTCTGCCTTCCTGACCCTCTCCCTCACCCACTGCACACACCTGCCCAGCACACGCTGTAGAGAACAAAGAAGGCAGTTCTCTAAAGTTTAATGCAGGCACAGTGGCCACGTCTGTAACGTCAACTACTTAGAAGGCTGAGACAAGGAGGATTGATCGCCTGAGTCCAAGAGTTTGAGTCCAGCGTGGGCAACATAGTGAGACCCCCATCTCTTAAAAATGAAACAAAATAGAACTTTAATTTTCTGAGGTGGCAGGGGCAGGGGATGAAAGGGAGAAAGGGATACACAGCTGGTACGCATTTTCTTTTCATAGAAAGATCTGTCTCCTAGAAGCTAGGTTAAGGGCGGGGTTGGGGGGAATGAAAACCAGAAGGCCTTAGGAAGAGGTCTCTGTTGCTGGCAAGTGGTTCCTTGAATCCTTGGGGCATTTCCCTGTGTTTGGCAGGGCGGGAAGACTCCTCTGCAAGGTCAGCGCCCCACTGACAACCTGGGCTCTCAGTCTCTCGACATGCGTCTCCTGCTGATACTATATCACCTTCCTGCTTGTCTCAAACCACTTTCAACTCGAAAACTCAAGCTGCATCATTTGAACACCACACTGCAACTTACAAAGGGCTTTCATGGAAAATATCCTTCTTAATCCTTTCAACAAACATGGCACATATATGTCATCCCCATTTTACAGCCACAGAAACCAAGGCTTAGAGATATTGGGTAACATCTCTGAGATCGCGTGGCTAGACGAGGTGGCCCCGGGTCTCAGCCACATGTTACCTCCTGCCCCACATCACAGGTGCCTTCAGCCCCTATTGGCCAACCGGGCCCTTCCAGCCTGGGTTAGAGAGATGCCATGTGCTCACCCAGGGCTTATGGAGAAGCTAGTACTCATGAGTCAGAATTTAGCTCCCTGTATCCCACACCACCCTCGGTGGCCCCAAGGGCAAGGGCTGCGAGTCTAGGATCTTCCCCACTGCTAGTTCCCAGCACCTGCCACAGGCTCAGTCAGTGGGTTACCTAGCAGATATTTGTTATGTGAATGAATGCCTGAATGGTTGACCAATTAACAAGCAGATGACTCTCTGAATAGGCAGAATTGTACAGCCTAGCCCCCAGACATCTGATTTTGACCACACAACATCCAATTTTCCAACCCTGGTCTCTGATGCCTAAGGGATGCTCAGTCTTACTAGGGCAATCGTGACCTGAGAAGGAACCAGTGGATATCAAGGCCAGCTTCGCAGTCACCATCAAATATTCAACAATCAAGACCCTAGGGAGGTAAGCTTCCTGGTTCTCTTTAATGGCCATAAAGAGTGGCATCTGTGCCCCCACTTGCTTGCAGGCTGGGCTCACACCATCCCCAGATGTAATGTGCATCAGGGCTCTGGAGGCCATGGAGAACACTTGATGGGAACAGTGGGGGTGGGGCTGGGGGTCACACCATCGGCCTTGGGAAGGGGACAGTCAGATACAAGTACCACCAAACTGGTGCAGGGATGGACGCAGCTGGGGACAAGGAACCCAGGAAGAACAGCACCCTTGTGAGCCAGGCTCTGCTGACCCAGACAGCAAACCCAGGGGCAGCAGCCACACCTGCGGGCCAGAGATGGAGATGCCAGCTGCAAACACACACTACAAGATGATCCCAGGGACTGAGATTTCCGGTGAGGCCCGGGGTGGGAGGAATCTGTAAGACGTGGAAATGAGCTATGGTCACTTTCCTCTGGATACTCCACCTCGCAGCTAACTGTGGTACTCGTCTCTTAGCTACGCTCTCCAGACCGGATGTTTTTAACAACCACATCTTACTAGTCTCCGAGAGCCTTCCCTTCAGCCATGCCTGGCCCAGGACAAGGTACCGAGTTAGCTCAGTAAAGCCCGGCGGGAGAAAAGACAAAGAGCAAGCCATGAGAAGGAAAATCACAGAAGCAGAGCGGGAAGGAACAGCCTGAGGGTGCAGAGAGCAAATGAGCTTCACAGAGGAGGAGGAAACGAAAACCGGGGCTTGCAGGTGACAGGAGAAGTCTGTTCAATGTGGGATCCTGGGGCAGAGTGAAAGATGAGCCCCAGCCTGGCCGCTGTCGGGAGGCGAGATGGCTCAAAGAGGCTGGGATGCACGACCAGGAAGACCCTGCTTTCCCGCTGTGGGCAGGAGAGTCTCAGAAAGGGAAGTGAAGAAGAACAAACTTAGGGTGGGGACGTGGGACTGCCCTGAAATAACAAATTCCAAACAGCAGGCTCTCTGTTGAAGAGGCAGGAGTCTAGAGCCTCAGATAGGCAATTAACAAGGACTCACAAATATAGCAATTAGAGCAAGGACGAGAAGGTGAATCTGCCTCACGGCAGGGCACAGACACTGCCAGGGCAAGGGCCCAAGCTTCCAAATGCACTGGAAGCTTCCTTCCTTGTTGAGGGTGAAAAGTGGAGAAAACAACAGAGGCCAGCCCCAGGTCCTGTCTGTGCAGGGCAGCCCCCAAAGCCCTAGCGTCTGATTTTCTGCCAGCTCCCTGAGTCGGGGTGCTGCTTTGAGAAAAGGAATTGATCTCAGATAGCACCAAAATCAGGTCTGATTTGGGAGCAACGGCGGAGGTTATGGAACCCAGGGGCACCCGGGAGGAGGGGAGAAAGTGAGGGTCGGCAGGACAGGGAGGCCATCATTTGCAGAGGAGCAAAACTCTCTGCCAAACAGCCCCTGCCTCTCAGCGCCGCCCTGACCTCGTATGCTTTGGCTTTCCAGGAAACCTGGGGATCTGCGCTGGACAGAGAGGGTAGAGACCTGGCTGCTGGTTCCGCCCGGACACTACCACCTAAGCGGGTCCTCAATGAAGTGACTAGCGACCCATCCCCAACTCCATACAGGAACATGTAGTCTTTTTGAGATCTTTCAATAGGTCTTTCATTGTTCTTTCTGCCAAAGAAGAGCTTCCTGTTTCTGTACCTTGCAAAAGGCTCGAGACGTGTATGTGTTCCCACAACTCTTCCCAGAGAGCCGCCTTCCCAAAGGGCTCATCCCCTCTCGCGAAGCCCAGGCAATCCCAGCTCTGGAGTCCTTAGCTCCAGCAGCCAAAGCCCTGGCCTCCCAGTTGTCCTCTGAAAGGTCCTAAGGTGCCTTTTGACCGGGAAGGAGAAAGACAAAAGAAACTTTCTGCAGAGGCCACGGATGACTGAGACTCCAAAACCCCCTGGAACTTCACTTCCGCCCAAATAACCCCACTCCGAGCCCCAGGTTTCAAGATGTGCGCTAACAGCGCCAGAGGAAGGATGGAGGGTGCAGGCAGGCCCAGGGTCTTCCCGCCTCCCCGCTGGCGGGGCGCAGCCTGTCCGGTACCAAAGGTCCGGCCAGCCCCGCCCGCCCACGGCCTGGCACCCGCCGAACAGGAAATTCCACCTGTGCGCCCAGCGCCCGGCCACCGACTGGCACTCCAGGGGAGCCGGCTGAGCCCGGCGCCGCGCTGCAAGGTCAGGCGCGCGGAGCTTCACCGAGCCCCGGGTCCCCGGCCGGCGCTCACCTCGTGCCGCGAGCTGTACTTGAGTCCAGCACCGAAGTCTTTCGGGCCCCCTCCGCCCTTATGGGCCTGATCGCTCCTCATGGTCCCCGAGGCCGATCGCGGGTCTCAGAGGCGTGGTCCCTGCTGGCAGCCGGCTCCCATGGCCCTCGGGGCGCGGGGCGGGGGGCGCAGGCGGCGGGGTTCCGGGCCGGCCGCGGTGCCCTGTCTCTGGCGCGCTCTCTCTCTTCCGCACCCTCTCGCTCCTGCTCTGGCTCTGGCTCTCACGCTCCGACCTGGCCGGCGCAGGTAGTTTCAGGGTGTGGCCTCGGCCCGCCCCTCCCGCCGCACTCGCCTGCGCACCTGCCCGGCTCACCGGCCCGCCCCCGCCGGCCCTGGGGGAGGCTCCTCCCCTCCGCTCAGGGCCTGAACGTGAGGGAGCCTCACTCGGGTTGTGGTCGCAAGGGCCGTCACCACCACCACGACAGCGTTCACCCACCCCTCTCGCCCTCGTAGGGGCCCTGCCCCCGGAGGGCAGCCCTTCATCCGCCTCCTGGATGCCAACCATCTTGTCCCTCCTCCCTCATGCTTCTCTGGTCTCTCCCCTTCACTTGCTCACCTTGCTACAGGACTAAATCGCATTTATGAACACCCCAAAACCAAAGAGAAACCAGAACCGCCCGGCCCACTTGCAGCATCTGATACTTCCTCAGAAGACCCCTTTCCCTGGATTCAGGTCCTACTTTCTAGCTCTAAATGTCGTGATTCCCAAAGTTCTCCCTTCAGTTTCATCCCTTTCTGCTTTAAGCTTTTTCTCTTGGGAGCACGTCTCATCTTGTGGCTTCAGATACGAAAACCTCCCTCCCAGCACAGACACCACCAAGGAGTGCCAGTTGTGCCTGGGGACGCCTCCATTTCTGTTCTGTATTCCACAGCCAGTGAACACTACCAGCACATACGATGTGCTGGCACGGTCCTGGGTACAGGGAAACTGGAGTGAACAAAATAAAAATCCCTGTTTTGAGATCAACAAGCCCCAGCTTCCTTCCCTGACTTGCCCATCTTCCACTGTTTTGTCTTATTCTAATGGCATCATTCTCCCAGGCTCAAATTCTGGAATCACCTTCGATTCTTCACCCTGCTTACATCTCCTATCCAGTTAGTTCCAAATCTGGTCAGAACTCAGCTGATAGGTATAGTCCTTTCTTTCCTGTGCATTCAGAAGACCCCTCTTCAAGCCCTCAGGGCCCTTTGCCTGGTTTTGTGTAAGAAAGATCTGCCTCTGGGCTGCCCCACTCTGATCTCTGCTACACAAAGCAGTCAGGTAAATCTGAAACCACAGCTCCTTTCTGACTTTCCGTAGCTCCAATCAAATCCAACCTCCTTAGGCTGGCTTCACACTCCGCCCTGTCCACCCTTAGCACCGGGCCTCCCAGCATTCCTGATTGGAGCCTCTCCCTCTGGCCAGCCTTTCTGACATTGGCCCCTTTCCTAAAGCTTCTCCTGTCCTGGAAGCCCTTCTTTTTCACACTCACCTCTGCATATTGGGTCGAAGTGGCCGATGGGGTTTTTTGGTGTTGTTCATTGAGTGTTTCTAGCTGTCTGTCTCTGGGCACGGGCCAGGGTGTTACTCTCTCTTCTTTGAAGTTAGGTATGGCAGTATGGCTAGCAGTAGCCAAAAAAATGTCCAATAAGGGGACACACCACTTGTACATAGCGACATAAGGAGGCACTGCACAATTCCCTACTCTCTTCTGAGATTAGACCTCTGTGACCTGTGACCCTAAGTGACTGCAATGACACACACTGGATATGTAGCATGAATGAAGAGTCAGTCAGCTTTTGGGACCTTAAGCCACCTAGAGTTGAGTTGTTTGTTATTGCTGCAAACCTCGAGCGTCCTGACTGATATGCTACCTCCTCCCAGGAGTTTCCTTCCCTCTCAACCAGAACTCGCTCTGTCTCTCTCTCGTGGAACGCAGCGCCGTTTCATTGCATTTTCTGTCTGTGTCTTACTGCCTTTGCGCCCTCACAGCCTATCATAATGACTAGCACAATACATTGGGTCAATTTAATTGAAAGAAGAATGAATCTGCCGCCTTCCATCACATAAAGCATTCCAATGCTAAGGAGAAAATATTTTTTTAAAAAGGCTGGGCACAGTGGCTCAAGTCTGTAATCCCAGCACTTTGGGAGGCCAAGGTGCGCAGATCATCTGAGGTCAGGAGTTCAAGACCAGCCTGGCCAACATATGGTGAAATCCCATCTCTACTAAAAAATACAAAACTTAGCTGGGCGTGGTGGTGCACACCTATAGTACAGCTACTTGAGAAGCTGAGGCAGAAGAATCGCTTGAACGTGGGAAGCGGAGGTTACAGTGAGCCAAGATTGTGCCACTACACTCCAGCCTGGGAGACAGATCGAGACCCCATCTCTAAAAAAGAAAAGAAAATATATATATAAATAATTTTTCCTTTGGATTACCAATGGCACAGCATCCTTCAACTAATGTGAGTGATGGAAAGTAAGCCAGATCGGATGTGCCATCAGTGAGACAGTACTCCTGACACACAGACCTGCCGTGCTGCCGTAAACGCAGTGACTCACGTCATCTCCCCACTTCCTAGGGCATCATCTGTTATCTCGCAGAGCTGGGCACTCAGCATCATTTGGACGACGTATGAATGCGATGCATTGACTACAAATGCAGTTAAAGAGAAAGTGATGCAGGACAAGACCCTTCCCCTAGGATGACTTCACTGGGGTGCTTTGCTGGATGCACCCTATGTGCACTTCTGGGATGGAGGAAGCGCTGGAACTGTATGTTGTCACATTAATCCCATTTGATCTAATCCCCCAAAATTAGGAAATGTCAGTCTTTTTGTTCCTAAATGGTAAATGAAGGAAGCCAAGAGCAGATAGCCTGAAGAATAGGACCAGATTCTCACACTGAGGAGGAGCAAATCCAACTCAAGCACAGATTTCGGCCTGAGGCCAGTGTCATTTCTCTGTTATAGAAAGAATGACTCATGACCAGATTACCCTTCCTTCACCACCCACTGTGCCTTCCCCACCAACCCTCACTGGCCCTTTCCCGGCCCCAGCATCACAAATCTGTCATCTCTCCTCTCTCCAAGGGGCCATCCTCTTCCTGATTCCAGGACTGCCTGCTGGGAAATCCACATCTGTGTCCCTGGGGCCCCTCAGGGGTGTATCCAACAAGCCCCCATGTCCTTGAGGCTGGGGCCACTTAGAGGGTATGCAAATGTGGACCTGCCCACAGGCTAAAAGACATTGGCTGAAGCTGGTGACAACGTGGGAGCCAGTGGGGCCATGTCAGGTAGACCCAGCCCAAGTGTAAAACAGGCAGTGCTCTGCTGCCACCCAGGAAAGGGAGACCAGGGCCAAACCCAGCCCCAGCAGCTTGTGCCAGGCCCGCAGACAACTCACACTCCTTCAATAAGGAAGAAAAGTGCAAACAGCAAAAGGTGTGGGAGAGGTTGAGAACAGAACAGAATAAAGCCACATGAACCGGTTATGGAGCTGGCATCCATGAATGTGCTTAAACCCGCTGGAACAACAAGGTTTATGTGGGTTCGACACCTGGGACCGCTTCTGCTTTTGTGCTGGCACAGCCCTCATGCTTCCCTGTCAAATTCGCTTCGTGGGGAAAATGTACTTTCTAAGTGCCGGATGTTTGGTATCCTGGAGGCCATGCTGCCTTTTCCTGCACGGTCCTTCCCACCCCATCGCCACTGACCTGCCCCCTTCCCCTTGGTGAGACCCAAATTCAGCTAAAACAGCAAAGTTAATATTATTATCTTTCCTCAGAAGTTAATAATTAATCTCTTCCATAAATTAGGGCTTATGGCATGGAGTATTTTGATTTTCCTGATACACATAAGAGTGCTGAAAATGCTATTTGGAGGCAGAGTGAGCGAGGACAGTCCATGGAGCTGATCGGTGTCTGTCGGATAAGCCCTTGCTCAGGCTCTCTGCTGCTGAGTCTCTTCACTGAATTCAGGAACAAAAGCGTACCACAATTTCTTTCTGTCTCCCTGCCTTTCTTCCTTCTTTCCTTCTTTCTTGCTTTCTTTCTCTTTTTTCTTTCTTTCTCTCTTTCTTTCTTTTGCTTTCTCTCTCTCTCTTTCTTTCTCTCTCTCTCTTTCATTTTTTTTTTTTTTTTTTTTTTTTTACACTGGAATCTGTTTCTG
>NW_016107315.1:14691490-14695955 GCF_001604975.1 Cebus imitator
CTCCTGACCTCAGGTGATTCGCCCACCTCAGCCTACCAAAGTGCTGGGATTTACAGGCGTGAGCCACCGCACCCGGCTTTTATTTTTTATTTATCTATTTTTTAAGATGGTCTCTTTCTTTTCTTTCAATAGAGTTTCCCTGTTGGTGCCCAGGCTGGAGTGTAATAGTGCAATTTCAGTTCACTGCAACCTCCACATCCCAGGTTCAAGTGATTCTCCTGCCTCAGCCTTTCCAGTAGGGATTACAGGTGCCCGCCACTATACCCAGCTAATTTTTGTATTTTTAGTGGAAGTGGGGTTTCTCCATGTTGGCTAGGCTGGTCTTGAACCCCTAAACTCAGGTAATCCACCCATCTTGGCCTCCCAAAGTGCTAAGATTACAGGCATGAGCCACCACACCCGGCCAGCATATCATAATTTAATGAGGATTAGACCAAATGGGTTTGATGTAATAGTTGATGGCTACACTTCCTCCTGGCTCCTGCACTTCAATGAGCTGGTGTGGCACAGTAGTCCTAGGGGAGGGTCTTGACCTCTGTGTGGCTTCCTCTTCATCTGGATTTGCAGCTGATGCATTGCATATGTATAGCATTCAAATGACGGCACTGAGCACTTCTGTGGACAAGACACCCATTCAGCTCTATGAGATAAAAGATTATGCTCTAGGAGGCCAGGCTTGGTGATGTGCACCTGTGGTCCCAGCTACTCAGGAGGCCGAGGCAGGAAGATCTCTGAGCCCTGGACTTATAGACTGCAGTGAGCTATGATCACACCTGTGAATGGCCACTGTATTCCAGACTGGGCAACATAAGTGAGACCCCATCTTTAAACAAAAGAAGATGTTCTGGGGATGTGGGGGACAAGATGACCCCTCCTTTTACAGCAGCATAGCAGGTTTGAGTGCCAGGAATGGCTGTTTATGGCACTCTGGATCTAGCCATCTTAGCAAAGGGCTTCATCATCCATTTAATCAACCAGTTCCTGAAGACATCACTGACTTCTTTTCTTCCCTTATCCCACCCACCCACAAACAACAAACACAAGCAAATCAACAATCGGTCGGTTCTACCTTCAAAAATGTTTAGAATCTGTCTGAATCTCCTCTTCCGTCCTGCTGTGTCCCTGTCCCACAGCACTATCATCTTTTCCCTGGGCGACACACAGCCCTGCAAGCTCTCCTTCTTCCCTGCCCCACTCCAGGCCTTGTGGTGGCGGAGAAAGGTCCCCTCTCCAGGCACAAAGCTCCTGAAGGCAAGGACCAGTGTCGGTTAGCATCCCCAGCATGCACTCAATCAGTCTTTGTTAAATTATTCAAAGACTACACGAATACGGAAAAACGTAAGTAAATGTTTTCTGGTTTTCTGTTGTCACCAATTTTTTATTGTTAAATGTGGTGCAAACATAAAAACAGCATAAAACAAATATCCAGCTTACTGGATTATTATAAGGCAGCTCCTTAGAAGGCCAGATGTGAGAGGAGATAGAACGTTGTCAAGCCCTCCATGTGCCCGTCCCCAAAACAATCCCTCCTCCCACTAGTAAGAGTGACCACTCTACTGACATGGATGGCGGTTTACTACTTCCTTGGTTTTTGGTTTGGTGTGGTTTGGTTTGGTTTTTGAATTGGTCTCTCTCTGTTGCCCAGGCTGGAGCACAGTGACACAATCACGGGCTCACTGCAGCCTCAACCTCTCAGGCTCAAGCAGTGCTCCCACCTCAGCCTCCAGAGTTACTGGAACCACAGGCGTGAGTCACCATGCCAAGCTGACTTTTGTTTGTTTGGTTTTTTGGCCATCTTGCATAGAAAGATTCCCCCACCCAGTGGTAAAGGATCTCATCCTGTGGCCCAGGCTGGTCTTGAACTCCCGGGCTCAAGCCATCCTCTCACCTCAGCCACTCAAAGTGCTTCTTCTTTTTCTTTTCTTTTCTCTCTCTTTTTTTTTTGATGGAGTCTCACTCTGTTGCCCAGGCTGGAGTGCAGTGGTGCAATCTTGGCTCACTGCAACCTCCGCCTCCTGGGTTCAAGTGATTCTCCTGCCTCAGCCTCCCAAGTAGCTGGGACTACAAATGCACGCCACCACACCCGGCTAATTCTTTGTATTTTTAGTAGAGACGGGGTTTTGCCGTGCTGGCCAGGCTGGTACCAAACTCCCGACCTTGTGATCCACCTTCCTTGGCTTCCCAAAGTACTGGGATTGCAGGCGTAAGTCACCTTGTTTTTATTTTATTTTATTTTATTTTATTTTATTTTGAGACAGAGTTTGGCTCTGTCACCCAGGCTGGAGTGCAATGGCGCGATCTCAGCTCACTGCAACCTCTGCCTCCTGGGTTCAAGCAATTCTCCTGCCTCTGCCTTCTGAGTAGCTGGGATTACAGGCTCACGCCACCACATCTAGCTAATTTTTGTATTTTTAATAGAGAGAGTTTTCGCCATGTTGGCCAGGCTGGTCTCAAACTCCTGACCTCAAATGATCCACCTGCCTCAGCCTCCCAAAGTGCTGGGATTACAAGAGTGAGCCACCGTGCCCAGCTGGTCACTTTTAATCTATAGATTCCCACTTCATCTTTTCACACCTCTTAACAGTTTATTTACTGAAAACACTAGATCATTTGTTCTGGAGACTTTCCTGCAGTTAGGATTTTGCTGATTGTGTTCTCATAGTGGAGTCTATGTCATGGGTTCCTTGTCCTTTGTACTCCCTGAAAACTGTCAGATCTAGAGGCACAAGCAGATAAAGGCTTGCTTTTTTGGGAAGGAAGATGACTTCACAGTGGGAGGTGTGTTCTTCGACACATGACATGTCTGGTTGTCTCATATTGTGAGCTCTGTGCTTGAATTCTAAATTCATGAGGAAATGGGAACAGCAAGATTTCAATTTTTCATCACTTGCTTATTCACTTTCTGGAATACTTCTAGAAAGTGAAATTTCTCATCATCTGTTGTTTGGTTACCCGGTGATAAGGTTTGTATAGGAAAGGAAGGATAAATGCTTGAGCCTCTATTTAATTATTTATTTGTTTGCTTTCAGTCGCTCTGTCACCCAGGCTGGAGTGCAATGGCATGATGTTGGCTCACTGCAACCTCTGCTTCCCAGGTTCAAGCGTTTCTCCTGCCTCACCCTCCCAAGTGGCTGAGACTACAGGTCCATGCCACCATGACTGGCTAATTGTTTTGTATTTTGTAGTAGAGACGGGATTTCATCATGTTGGCCAGGCTGGACTCGAACTCCTGACCTCAGGTCATCTACCCACCTCACCCTCCTTCTCCCTTTATTTAGCTGGTGTAAAATAGTTAATTCTTTAACACCTTCCAAAGGCACCAGTTGGTGTTTGTTTGCTTGCTTTTGTATTATTATGAACTCTTGGACTTAAAAGAGATTTGATATATCTGTGTTCGTTGCTGTTTTTATTCTTATTGATGTTCAAAGTGTCCCCTGTTTGGCCATTGGGACCTTCTTTAAGTCAACTGAGTCCTTTTGACACAATTCTTGTCATCTTTGATCTTTTTGTTTGCTTTCTGGTATGACGTTGCAGATTTACCTTGTGCATTTCCTGCCCACACATGCAATCAGCCATTTCTTTAAGACAACCTAATATCTTTTTGTGAAAAATGATCTTCCAAGGGTATGTTCATTTCTACCTAGTCCTTGTTTCTGGGGCTTTTAGTAGCCAAAGCCAGGACTTTTGAAAAGAGATAAAACACCCATCCTGTTCCTACTGATACTCCCAATTCTAATTTAGGATCACGGAGTACTGACTTATTCTAGCTGGGATCTGTATTTTCTTTTTGACACTGAGAATTCTTGTTCTCACATCACTTTTTTTTAAACCTGCCTTCTTTATCAAATGAAGGCAACAGGTACAACTTTTCCATTAGAGTTCAGTAAATTGGCACTTAATGGAATTTTTGTCAACTTGCATCTCACAAAAAACAGAATAGCTAATTTGAGGGAGAAAAAAGGAAATTATTTAAAAATTGTTAGGAGGTTCACAGAATGTGTGGGAGGAACAGAGCCAGAAACGAGGCCCCAGCCACACCACAAGGCTTCAGGGATGCTCCCACTGCTCCCACCCAAGGAGGTGCCGCCAGAGCTGATCCCCTGAGCCCAGCCCCCACTCACCAGCGCTGCTGCCGCTGCTGCCCCAGGAGCAGGTCACTTCCACCTCCACCCCACCAGAAAGTGGGGTCACTGCAGTGCCTGTGTCCTTTCTTTGTTCCCTCTTAAGTCTCTTGCAAGTGCATCTCCTTAAGTCCTCAGTCACATGTCTGTGCCCTACCTGCAAGGAAGCTGAGAAGGAGAGTTCTGGTTTCTGCCTGAGGTAGGCAGGACTCAAAAGATGGAAAGTCAGGCCGGGCGCGGTGGCTCAAGCCTGTAATCCCAGCACTTTGGGAGGCCGAGGCGGGTGGATCACGAGGTCAAGAGATCGAGACCATCCTGGTCAACATGGTGAAACCCCGTCTCTA
>NW_016107315.1:14698571-14711504 GCF_001604975.1 Cebus imitator
GTCTCAAAAAAAAAAAAAAGAATCGCTTGAACCCGGGAGGCTGAGGTTGCAGTGGGCCATCACTGCACTCCAGCCTGGGCAACAGAGCAAGATTCAGTCTCAAAAAACAAAACAAAACAAAACAAATACACAGGAATCCCCAGAGGAGGTAGCAGTTCAGCCCAGCTGAGGCCTGTCTGCCGAATCCACACCAACCAGCACTAAGTCCATGATCCTGGGACATTGGGACATCCGTGGGCTGGCCCACACCATCCGCTGGCTCCTGGAATACACAGACTTAAGTACACAATGGGGGACGGTGGGGAGACAGAAGAGGAGAAGATTCGAGTGGACATTTTGGAGAACCAGGCTGTGGACATCTCCAGTCAGCTGGCCAGAGTCTGCTACGGCCCTGACCTGAGAAACAGAAGCCAGAATACTTGGAGGGACTTCCTACAATGATGCAGCACTTCTCACAGTGCCTGGGGAAGGGGCCGTGGTTTGTTGGAGACAAGATCACCTTTGTAGATTTCCTTGCCTATGATGTTCTTGACCTCTGCGGTATATTTGCGCCCAAGTGCTTGGACACCTTCCCAAACCCAAAGGACTTCATCTCCCAATTTGATTTGAGGGCTTGGAGAAGATGTCTGCCTACATGCAGTCCAGCCACTTCCTCCCAAGACCTCTGGACACAAGGGTGGTTGTCTGGGACAACAAGCAGTGCCTTGAAGGCCAAGAGGCGGGAGTGAGGAGTCCGTACTCAGCCCAGGCTGTGGTGAGCAGGTGGATTCTGCACGCCGGCACCTGCCTCCTTGTTCCTTTCTCCTGTTTATTCCCTTCTTTACCCCCAAGACTTTATTGGCCCTCTTTACTTCCCCTAAACCCGTCCCATGCAGGCCATTTAAAGCCTCAGCTACGTACTTTCCTTCATGAGTGTCCCCCTCCCAACATTACCCTTCCCTGCACTAAAGCCAGCCTCACCTTCCTTCCTGTTAGTTGTGTCTGCTTCGAGGCAGGCCCCTCGCCTGTGGAGCTCAGCCCCGAGCTGTCCCAGCGCTGCGTGAAAGAACAACATTGACTGGTTTACAGGCCCTGCTGCTCCTGCAGCATGGCCCCTGCCTTAAGCCTACCTGATCAGGTCAAGCCTCAACCACACACCAAAAAAAAAAAAAAAAATCAATCAGATCCGGGTTATCTTGTATCTTGGCCACAGATCTCTGGCAGATTCCTCAAGAATGCCATGCCCTATCCATTTCAAGAATTCTAGGGAAAAAAACAATTCATGTCTCCTGTCCCAGTCTCTGGGTATCTGGGCGCTCCACAGTGGAAATGCACTAAGTCTGCGATCCTTACTGCCTGTGAAAAGTAAGTACCCACAGAGGGCAGAACAGACGCGACTTCCCCTTACCTCACAGGCGGTAACAGGCAAGATACCAGCTGACACCTGTCTCCTTGTCTTATAAGGACTACTTTACCCTTTGTCCAAGAAGAGAGTCCTTTGTACATAACCACGGCCTTTGCATCTGCCCCTAACAGCGTGTGACCCTGTGGCCATGTTTCAGCTAGGCAATAATCAGCAGTCACAAGGTGCCTTCCCGTTCCCTCTATCCATTCTATGTCCGTGACTTCGAAAGTACTGCAAGACAGAATGTTCCTTTTTAAAATATTTTTTTGCCTGCTCCTATGAGAGTGGACCCTTGGGCCTCTCCAGAACTTAGGAACTCATTACTTCCTCATCTGCGCCTCCTGAAGTAAGAGCTTTATCAGTTGTCACAACTGAAACCAGAGATCAGGGCATCTGATGGCCTGGCTCAGACTTCAGCTGCTGGGATCTGATTTGCAATTGAAAGCAGACAGGCAGGTAGGAGGACTTTCACACCTGTTGCACCTGTTGGCTGTCTGCACCTGAGGCTGGCGGCAAGGTGGGCAGGGCCACATTCCCCAGAGGTCAAGGCTTAGTCACCAAGGCAGAAACCAGGAGATGGGCTTCTCAGTTCCCGGAAGGTGGCTAAGCCACCAGGGAGCAGAATGGAGCCAGCCTAGGGTGAGGCTGCCTGGCAGCCCTACCTCTCGTACATTTCCACGTCATCTCTCAGGCCTCCCCAGTTCTCAGCTAACCCCGACTCTCTCTGCAGTGACTCCATTTGGGTAATGAATGTGTATAGAAACTACTGCACTTTCACCAGCCCAAAACTCCTAAGTCATCATCAACAGGAATGTGAGTGATGGGTAAGAGACACGAGGCCTGAGCAGCTGGACGGGTACTGGCTGCCAGGCTGCCCCCACTCCCCACCCCGCCCGTCTTCCATGACTGATGTACACCGAGTAAAGGAAGAACTCCCACCAAACTGGGTTTGCATCTCTGCTCCATCCCTTAATGATCCATGGAAGACCTCAGCATTCTTTCTGGAAGAGGGGAATGCCTCAAAAGGTTAAGACTAAATGCAGCTGGGCGCGGTGGCTCACACCTGTAATCCCAGCACTTTGGGAGGCCGAGGTGAGTGGATCATGAGGTCAGGAGTTCAAGACCAGCCTGGCCAACATAGTGAAACTCTGTCTCTACTAAAAATACAAAAATTAGCCAGGCATGGTGGCGCATGCCTGTAGTCCCAGCTAGTGAGAGGCCGAGACAAAATTGCTTGAACCTGGGAGGCAGAGTTTGTAATCAGCCGAGATCACGCCCCTGCACTCCAGCCTGGGCAACAGAGTGAGACTCTGTCACTCTGACAAAATGCGGCACTGCCTTGGAGGAAGCTAGTACATGGCAGGCAATGAAGCTGGTCTGTTAGCTTTGAAATTAGAATGACCCTGAGATCAGTTTCCAGCTGATACCGCAGAGGGTCGGGTGACAATACTCTTCAGAACCCTCTGGCAGAAACTGGTTTTGAAAAACAAAAAAGTTCCCTCTTCTTCAGGGCTTTCCTGGCAGCAACTTCAGTGGCCAATGCAGGCAGGAGGGAGAGGCTGATGGGGAAGTGGCGATCGTTACAAAGAACCAGCCTGTTCACCTGGCTCACAAGATGCTTCCTTGTTCATAAAACGCTCCAGTACCTCAAGAAGATTCGTCGCATGGGTACACACACGTATACACATTACCTTGATAACTACTCCATATATTTAAACTGGCATTAAACCAGGGTAGGGACTGAGATTTACCCCTAAATTGACCCTCTTTCTCGCAGTCGGGCATTAAAAATATCAGCTCAGTGGACAAAACTGACCCCAGGCAGAAAGCCCTCTAAGTTGTCAAGGCAACAAACCAACCACCCCCATCAATGAGAGAACGGGCCCCCCAGTGGCAGATTATTTAAGCAAACGGAAGCTGTAAACATTTCTCTGAAAATTCAGCCAAAAGCCCTAGCATTGTTTCCATTAGCATTAAGAAATCTCGTATTAGGCCGGGTATGGTGGCTCACACCTGTAATCCCAGCACTTTGGGAGGCCAAGGCAAGCGGATCACGAGGTCAAAAGATCCAGACCATCCTGGCCAATATGGTGAAACCCCACCTCTACTAAAAATACAAAAATTAGCTGGGCATAGTGGCATGTGCCTGCAGTCCCAGCTACTCGGGAGGCTGAGGCAGAAGAAACACTTGAACTCGGGAGGCAGAGATGGCAGTGAGCTAAAATTATGCAACTACACACCAACCTGGGAAAAAAAAAAAAAAAAAAAAAAAAAAAAAAAAAAAAAAAAAAGTCTCATATTAATAAATATCAGTAGCCTAAATTTTGCCAGACAAATGTTCTACACAGACATTCCCTCTTACTTTGTTTTCTAAATGCCAAATGGAATCGGAGGCCTAGAGTCAAGCCCTGAGTAGATGTATTTCTGCCTCTGAGGCGCAGCTGGGTTCTTTTGTGGAAGGAAGGTATCACACTCCTGGAGGCAGGGGGCAGAACCATCACACAGATGAATCTCGCGGTCAATGAAACAAGCAGTCTCAGTGGAAGTTAAAGTATTTATTGATGTGTTTAAACTCTGTACATTCTCCACAGATCATATTAAGGAGTTTGTAGGTGAAGTTTAATCTGTGCATAGTGGGTAGAGACATGAATAGGGTCAAAGGGGAGAAAAAAGAAAAAAAAAAGTCACAGGAAAATAAAAATAAAAAAAAATACACCACAGGTTACCAGAACCTTCAGATTTAAAATAACAAGAAAGAAAAAGCAGAAGCTGTGAGCATCAACATCAACTGTACAAGCATTACAAAGACTCATGTGAAGAAAACACAATTGTTCAAAGCTTTCCGCAGTGTTCACAGACCCAGTTTCAGGGACAGCCTGGACTATTCACCTTTCACACAAACAAACCTCCCCGTGTTCTCTCCTGGGCCATCAGCCGCCTCCTTGGTGTGGTCTCTGAGTGAACGTCACAAGGCTGGTGACAGGAGGGGGTGGAGGTGAGGGGACAAAGCGGAGGCCAAGGGTAAGTGCCTTTGGAGAGAAAGGTCCAGAGAGGAGGAGCCTGCACACCTGGACATAGTTGGAAGGGGAAGTGAAGAGTAAAAAGCTATGGCAGGTAAACAACAGACAGTGAAGAATGTCAAATACAAACTACAGGCTAATCTCTGAGGAAGCACTGGATTCGGAAGGAAAGCAGCAGCAGACACCCTCATCTGTATACACTAAGCTCTCTAGAAGACACTGGAATGACATGCCTTTAACGTCCTTGGTGACGGGACTTGTATGGGGACACAAAGGTATCCAGCCGTGGGAACACTGGACTTCAAGAAACTGGTCCTTTAGCATCATTTTGTGAGGGTATTGTCACATGCTTCTGTGCTTACTGTCGTTCCCTATTCCACCTCATTTCTCAGCAACTTCCTGAAAGCTCGCTTAAAAAGGGAATACTGCCTTCTTTTTTTTCTTTAAATAAAAGCCAGGACAAGGAATGAGCCTTAAGAGTTGACTTACACAACATAACTGGAACAACAGCCTGCATATAAGTCTATTATTGAAAATCAACATTTCCCATTTATTATACATTGAGAGCATGTGTCAGACAATAAAATGGAAGTGAGATTTCTGATTAATTTAAAAAAGAAAACTACATCAAATATCTGCAATAGATCATTTTTTTCATTTAAGGTTTATATATCATATATTGTTATATTAACATTTTTCACCCATTTAAAAGAATGGAAATTGCAGCTCTACAGTAGTACTTTATATAGTCCTACAGTCGAGGAGGTCAGGATGTCAGATGCAGCCCCTGGCAGCAGCTGCTGGTCGGCATTCGATCGGAATTGTGGGATCTTCCGGCCCTCCTGCACCACTCTGCCAGGACTGCCGTGCTCCCTGCCACCTAAATCTGCATCTGCTCCAGGTATTTGTAGGTGGGGTTCTCATAGCCATGGTTCTGCATCTTGTTCAGGTGACGCTCTTCTGGGGTGAGCATTGGATCAACCTGGAAGAACAAAACCTGAGGGTCACTGTGGTGTCTGGGAAGAGACCTGCACAGGGTGCTGGGAGACCCGAGCCATTTGCTGCACAATTCCCTGAGGACCAAATGCAGCCAGCAGCCCGTTCCCATCAGACAGACCGAATGAGAACCGGTGGTGAAACACAGGAAAAGAAAATAAGGGGATCAAAGACACAATGCTTTCGGAACTAAAGCCCTGAAGCTTAGCCCACATGGAGGATGACAGTCAACTGGGCTTCCTAGCACCATGGTGACATGCAAGGCTCCGCGCCACTGCTTACTACCTGGGCCAGCCAAGGCAGGTCACTCAGCAGTAGGCTAGCAAGGAGACAGTGGGACCAGGGGATGTCCGGTCTTTTCCAGCTCTGAAATTCTACCGCTAGGCCAGTCTCCAGCCGGAGATAAAACCAAGTAACTGGCCAGGTGCAATGGCTCACACCTGTAATCCCAGCACTTTGGGAGGCCGAGGACGGGTGGATCTCACTTGAGGTCAGGAGTTTGAGACCAGCCTGGTCAATATGGGAAAATCCCACCTCTACTAAAAATACAAAAGCTAGCTGGGTGTGGTGGCACATGCCTGTAGTCCCTGCTAGTCGGAAGGCTGAGAGGCACAAGAATCGCTTAAACCCAGGAGGCAGAGGTTGCAGTGCTCTGAGATCACACCACTGCATTCCAGCCTGGGTGACAGAGCAAGACTGTCTCAAAAAACCACACAAAAAACTAAGACCAGCATCTGCACTAATTTCCCAGGGCTCATTAAAGTCTTTATTGTATTTATATTTGGGGATCAGGAATGAGTGGCAAAAGAAGTTCAGTTAGCAGAAGATAGAACAGAAACAGTCTTCTTCAGTTCTTTCTAAATTTCCTGTTACTTCTTCCCCTCATTAAAAAAGAACATACCTGAAAAAAGGAACACTAAGGAAATAATCTGAGAAAAGAGTAGCACCCTCTGTAGCATAAAATCTTCACATGACTTTCTGACACTCACAGCGAAAGCCCCAACTAATGCTGAAAGTTGGCAACAGCCCCTTGTGGCAGGAGCTGATTTCCAAAAACATGACCTAGGAATCCAGTGAGTGACTGAACCGATGACAGCGGCATGTCCAGTAAGTACCTGAGGAGTGAAGATGCCTGAATTCCACAGGTTCCCACCCCCACGCAGCCCACAGTGCAGCCCAGCTCACCTCCACAATCCCATGGCTGATGGTGCCATACTGCCTCTTCCTCAGCATCACCAGGCTGATGACAATGACTGTGGCAATGGCCACTGCAATGACCAGCAGGCCAATGAGGGCAGTGCTGCTCAGACTGAAGTCCTCCCGCAGTGGGCCCACGGATTCCTATATAACAAAGCAGATGTGGAACAAAGTCCCAGTGACCATCTGGCAGCCGTGAGACAAGTAACTCACCGAGGGCCATGCTCCTTGCAGGCTGAGCCCCTAAAATTCCGAGTAGCACCAAGATTCTGCTTTGCAGGGAACCACCTATATGTGGAGAATGCCCACTCTTCCCAATCTCCATGGAGATTTTAATTTTAGCTTTCTTATCCAAAAGTTTGGGAAGCTGGGGATGAGGGACCCTTATTAACACACCAGGTATCTCTCCCGCTTTCTACTTGAACTGAGAAGGTCCAAAGAAGAAATATCTAAGATTGACATAAAACCTTAGGTTCTGGAGTTCTGGAGCTAAACACGTACCCGCTCTTCCTCAAGGCCTCCAACTCTCTCGGCATTGAAAATCATTTCTTTAACGTCCAGAGTCTCATCAATGACCTGAAACATGGGTAGATGGGGAGTTTGGTATCACTGCCTCCTTCCCCTGCTACTTGCTGCTTTGATGGAAGGTACCTGTGGGATCCCCCACTAAACAACCAGTTCTGTCGCAGCCCTCCCTGGACCCCTAATGAAGGGGCAGGTATGGAGGGAAGACTATATTACGGCAGCTGGTCCTACAAGGGTTTTCACCTGCATGCATTTCCTTCAAGTAACCATTGTAGAGACATATTTCAGAAGAGATTACCAAAAAGCCACATTTAAATATCAAACTCAGTTGAGGACAATCCAGAACTATAAAGTGACAGAAAATACTAGATTAATAAAAGGGGGTATAAACCTAAGGCAGTATAAGAACCAAACTCAACTTTTCCACTTTCAAGTTATTAGCTCTCTACTCATTTGAAAGTGGCCTCTAACAGGTTATTCATATCTTTAGTTGTAAAGATACTTTCCTACTCTACAGCAAGAGATCAGCTACTGCTGAAAAGGGCTCTTTAATCCTTTTCATACCTAGATGCTAAACACCACGGCCAGTCTGTGGGAGCTGCTGGAGCCCCCCAGCCTTCTATTGTGTGGAAAACGAACACAGAGACGTGCTCTGGAAGCACCTGACAACAGGTCACTCACTGTAATGAGTCTCAAAAGTAAAACGTGTTGGGCACAAGAAAGAACAGGCTCACCATGTTTTCATCCACTTTATTCTTACTGTTAATCACTTTCTCTTCGGCACCGATCAGTCCCCCGTCCTGCTCTCCCACTCCAGATCCTGTGTGGAAAGAGATCACGGTTGAGTTCCAAAGGACGGCCCATCTCAAACCCAGTGCACAGACGCAGCAAAGTCTCTCCTGAGGGCCAGTGAGCCCCTCACCACGCACCTCCCCCCTGCGACTCATCTGCCACTGCGTTCACATGTCTGAGGGTGCCCTGTGCTCTCTAAAGATGAATGAGACAGGCATTTGCAGAGGACCAATGGGTATAATGGAGGGGGGAGTGCTTACTTGTCTCCAACTTGGCAAAATGAAATGCAAGCCTTCAGAGAGAATGTTTATTTTAAGATACACAGAAGCAGAGCCCAGGGGCATCCTAGCATGGGAAACTACCTTGGACACAGGTCAGCCCACAGGGAAATCATTCTGCCTCAAATACCCTCCCCAACCTAAACTCTTATTTTTCCTTTGAGTTTTAGTTGGTCCTGGGGGGATTCCCAGGTGACAGCATTTACAACCACAGTTTGTAATTACGGATTTCTTCCTGCACCTTCCACCATGCTGAATCCCTCTCGGTGCCGAGATCCTAGATGCTCATATCTGAAGTGGCTATTAGAAGATAAACAGGAAGGAAGCATTCCACGGACAAGCAGAATTCTAATATCAGCATGGAAAGCGCCTTTCTCTAAACGGAGCAGCAAGAATAGCAACTCTCTTCTTGCCAAAGTCAGACATCGCCTGAGCAACGTCACCCGTGTGTGGCACTCCAAATGATAGTATCCAAATATGCAGCATGACGATGCAGCACAGACCCAGGGAGGGAACATGAGAAGCAGTCCTCTATTTTTAGTTCCAAAGCATGTGATTTCTGGCTATTATAAGAATTCCTTATTAATAATAACAAATATAGTTCAATATAAATGTCTGTGATTTGAGCCTTTTATAACTAGATCAGCCTGACAGCATACTTGGCATTCTAAGGTAACTACCTGCAAGTGAGATTTCAACATGAGGACATGCAAAGCACTGCGTGCTGTCCCTGGGCTGGTCAAAGGCAGGCAATGGCACAGGCGCAGCCACAGCAGAGCTTTCTGCCTCACAACTAGACTTGTTCTTAACACACAGCAATTAGTAACAGCTTCCACAGCTGCTGAAGTTGCAGGCTAGCTAATGCAATGTAGTCAGAAATGATGCAATTTTTCTAAAGCACCAACGTTAAGGACTTGCACGACTTGATTCTAGTCAAATCAGAGATAGCTTTTGTCTCAAAATGCCCATGAAATAGCAATACTGCACTCCAACTATTTGAGAAAGAGAGATCTGAAAGGGTGCTGCCTCAGCAAGGATGCTTATGACCAAGCCCAATTAATTAAAGCTCCTTCCGTATCTTTCTCTCAGAATTTTAAAGGTCACAAGGGCAGAGAACTTATTCAAAAATTAATGTGGCACTGAGCCAACCAAAGGCCTACTGTCGCCAGACACGATGGCCCACTTCCAGCATTTTGGGAGGCCGAGGCAGGAGGATCGCTTGAGTCCAGGAGTTCAGGAGTTCAAGACCAGCCTGGGCAACATGGCGAAACTTCGTCTCTACTAAAAACCACTCACACACACGCACGCGCGCACACACGCACGTAGGAAGAGGCGGAGGTTGGAGTGAGCCAAGATCGCACCACTGCACTCCAGTATGGGTGATAGAAAGACCCTGTCTCCAAAAAAAAAAAAAAAAAGACCTACCGCTGGTCCAGACTGTTATAATACTTTCTAGGTGGTACAGCCCCCATGTTTCTTTAAAAAAAAAAAACATAAGTGACTTCAAGACACCGAAGTTAATGTTTAAATTGTCCCCAACTCATAACAGTTAAATATGAAGGCAAAACCCAGTTAAGCTTCTAGAAAACTCATCTTTCTCAATAAACATTTCAGTTGTGCTGTTGAAAGGAATGTCGGCAGTCATCCCCAAGCATAGGCATATCCAAGTAGAACAAAACAAAGCGTCTACACGTAAGTGATTTTCATTCAAATCACACTTTGTGTTCAGAGAACAACCTGAACACCAACTTCTTAGCCAGTCATCACCATTTGGCCCACCCATAAGAAGTCTCCCAAAGCCAAGGGCGAGCTCATATAACACATGATGAACGTGAAATGTTGAAATGATTCACAATGACTGGGCCGCCCACTCACCTGGGAGACTCCGCGACACTAACTTAGGTAATAAAGTCACATGGCTCTGGAGGACAGAGAACTTAACTGGGTGCAAATGCTGGTTCCTCCACTTCTTAGAGCAAGTCATGTCATCGCAGAAACCAGAGCTACAAACCCTACTCATCCTACAGGGACGTTCAGTGGACTAAGATCAAGTATGCAAAGCATTCCACATTGTGCTTTACAGAACGGTAACTGTTTTTGAAAACTGGAGACTCAGTACAGTGAGTTGGGTTATCTCCACTTGTTTCATCCACCGGTGTCTGATGTTCTGAGGAATGCTACAACTCAGGGGACATGAGACAACTGGCACAGACAAGGCAAGGAGAGCCAAAAAGAAAAGATGTAAATGGGAATTGCAGAGAAAAAGAGGGAGAAGAGAAAGACTCTCCACCTGACTGCAAATTAGGCATATTTATATAGATACAGCAGTTCACAACCATCCTAAGTTGGATATACTTCTAAACATCTACCCAGATTAAAAGGGTCATGAAATCTATTTTGGTTGCTGTGCACTATCTGGACATTCCAGAGGGAAAGCTTAGCATGACCACACGGTAACCAACGCCACGGAAACTGGCCTCGGAGTGCTGGAGTCAGGACAGCTTGTTAGCAACATGGAGATGGGGTTGCTCTGACTCCACTCACAGCTGTGTCGGAAGAAATGAGGTGGGGAAAGCCAGGTGATGGCATGAAACAGAACATGAAGCTTTGGACACACTGGGGAGTGGAGAGGAATGAAGGTCTTAAAGGGAACATCTTGGACAAACCAACCTTTCTTCATTGGGTGGTACAACTCCGGCTGAGTGTCTAGCAGAAAGGAAAACAATAAAAAACAAAATAAAATAGCACAAAAGGAGATTAAAAATGAAAATGGCTTCTTTTAAAATTTCTATCTTAGAGTTTCTCTATAATGTGAACAAAAAGTATTCCTTCTTAAAAACACCATGCCTGAAATATCCCATAAACAAACCAGCCACAGGGTCACGAGCCACAGCCAATCACTGGAGAGTATCCTTGATAAGACAGAAAAAAGTAGTAAGTCTGTCTTGGGCCCTTTTAGGGAAACTCTGGGAGATGCCTGCACTATTTAGCTTAGCTCACATAATTATTTTTCTTAGAAAAAAGCAAAAATTGAAGTTAGTGTTGATTGCGGTTTGCTGACAGGGAGCTAAGGTCCTGGTTCAGGTATATCTAAGCTGCCCCGACTCCCAAAAAGCACGTAAGAAGTTGTCTAAGCATGGCCATCCAATAGACCCATGGAGATTTGGGAATGGCGTGATGCCTCCTCATCTATATGCCACTTCCTCAGATCCTGTTTTATTTCCGGAGAGCCAACTGCTCTGCGATAACTAGTTTAGAAGGCATTTCCGTTACGGTCTGAAGGCTAAGCTGGATGCACCCCCACCCTCCACCCCCAATTTGATGCCTTCCTGAGGCCTCTGTTCCAGTGCTGTATCCAGTCAGGTCTGTGACTGTACCACAGTGACTGCAGGACCAGACTGGCTTGGGTTTGACTCCTGATTCTCCACTTACAAGCTATGTGACCCTGGGCAAGTTACTTAACCTCTTTAAAACTCAAAATGCCCACAAGAGGACACTCGAGTACCCACCTGTGAGGGTTACTGTGGGGATAGAGAGTACCCACTGAGATGCTTAGCTAAAGCTGGCGTATAACATGGACCCCATAGCTGTGGGCCATTGTTACCATTACCCCATCATCAGCAACAGCAACCAACAGAACTGATGACACGGGCTGCTCTCTGAGCACTGGTCTCAGCAACTCGTTTATTTCTGGACCAGACTCACAGCTTTTAGAGATCCTCTTAGACACTGAGAACCAGCAGAGGAATAGAGGAAAGAAGGCCTGCCTAGGAGCCAGAGGATCAGTTTCTTATCCCCACCTCATGTCAGAGATGTGACCGTGTGCCAGCCCTGTCACCTCCTCAGCCTCTCTGGCATCTACCTCCCAAGACAGCTGGGCAAAGGTAACAGTGTAACAGGAAGGTGCTGTTTCAACTGCCAAGTGCCTCCCATGTGTGAGGAAGTGCCCAAGTTGGAAGAAGGGGGGTTTGAAGTCACCCATCTTGAAATGGGAGAAATAGTCCTAACTTAATGGTGATATTGATGCCAATGATTTGAAGGCATCTAGCAGGATCCTTGCACACACTAGGTGCTGAGTGAATCCAGTCTTCCTTCCCTTGACTCTCACAGGTACACAGTCTCCCAACTCAATCTGGTTTTAGGGAAAACTGACTTAAAATCTCTCATTTTGTCCTCCCCCTGCTGCCCAGAAGTGGCACCATCGCCCATACACACCTTCATTCTCAGGTAAGGCTGGGAAGGGGTGGAAGGGGTGGAACGGCGGGATCTCCTCACTCTCCTCAGAGCTCACCCGGACATCCACAGGAGTCTCCGAGATGGAGGCAGTGAACTGGTCCATGTCTGCACGCTGCTCCTGAAGGAGCTCATCTGATGAAGACAGGGCAGGGGACAGATAGCAGGCTTCAGAAGGGCCTGGTGTCCAGGCACAGGATGCTTCAGAGCTCAGCGACCCCACTGTGACTCCTGGCTCCTGCCTAAAACACCTTCCCTGATGCTGTGGCACCACAGAGCCCCAGCAACGGGGACCCCAGGGCGCCGTCCCAGGCACCCCTGCCTTCACCTCCACACTCCAGTTAAGTGGTCTCCAAAGCCACAGATTTGGGGGTTTTAAAAATTGTAAATATTGCCGGGCGCGGTGGCTCAAGCCTGTAATCCCAGCACTTTGGGAGGCCGAGGCGGGTGGATCACGAGGTCAAGAGATCGAGACCATCCTGGTCAACATGGTGAAACCCCGTCTCTA
>NW_016107315.1:14711883-14763705 GCF_001604975.1 Cebus imitator
GATATACGTGTACACCGTGAAATGATTACCACAGTCAAGCAAACATACACATCACCTTCCAGAGTTACTTTTTTAAAAATGAGAATACCTCAAATCTACTCTCTCGGCAGATTGTTAGTATACAGTACAATATTACTAACTACAGTCCTCATGCTGTCCGACCCATCTCTAGACGTATGCACCCCACATAACTACAACTACCACTTCGCACCCTCTGACCTACTTCTCCCCAGCGCCAGTTTTAAATACTGGCTATATACCACGACTCCCAGGCCCGAATCCTGGAGCTACTGCCTGATCTCTGCCTCACATAGATCCTACTTAGATCTCCACATAACGTCCAACAGAAATTTCTAACTTAATATCTATCAAGACAGTTCCCAATTTCCTATTGCACTTCAGTCAGCAAAGGTTCCACTATCCCCCGACCTGCTCACTGTGGAACCCTAACTGCAACTCTTAATGCCACTCCCCCAACCCCACATGCAGCCCTGGGCACAGCCCTGGGCACAGCCCTGCACACTCCCAGCAGAACACATCCTAGAGACCATCCCCAGCTGTACCTTCTCCTACCCCGTCACCTCTTCAGTGCATACTCCCAACAGACCTCTCCTGGATTTCTATAATCGCTTCCTGGCTGGTTTCTAATTTTAATCAACTCCAAACACAGCAGCCAAGTGAGCTTTTAAAAATTCATAATCCAGATCTAGTCTTTCCCTAGCTGAAAATCCTCTAACGGCTTCCCATTATCCTAGAATAAAATCCAAACTCCTCGACTTTGCTTAAATCTCTTCCTGATCTGGTCCGTGCATACTTTGGCCGCATCCCCTTTGCTATGTTGTGGCCACACCTATCTACTCAAATGTGAGGTCTGACTTCGCCCTGGGGCCTTTGTAGCTGCTGCTCCCTCTGCCACTGCGATCTTACCATTCGGATCTCAGGCCACCGCCCCCAGAGCCAGGTGCCCCGACCAGCCACTCTCTACCACTCCACCCGACTTTTAACTCTGCACAGCACTTATCACCACCTGACACTTGTTTTCTTGTCTTACTGTTTTTCTCCTATCGTAACATGAACTCCAGCAGGTACTGTCTGCTTGTGGACCATTTTACTCTGTGACACACAGCAGACACAATAAAACTTGTGGAATAAATGAAGACGATAAAGGCCTCCTAAAGAGGAGGAGGAGGTGAGAATTTATATAAAATCAGGTGCTTGAAATAGTCAGAATTAAGGAGGAAAATGGTAACAGGAAATCTAGTCTCTTGCAATTTCACACCCAAGATTTTCTTCCGCTAACAGAGTGAAGGTCAGTGAAACCCAAGGCTCTGTGGCCCACAGCCAGTGCGTCTGTCCTTGGCTCCTCCTTCACCTTAGCATGTAAGCTCCAGCGGATTCCAGGCTTCTGAAGCCAGGGTGTGCTAATGCCCCACTGCCCGGGCCTTGCTTGCTCGTCTCTCTCTACTCTTGCCCAGCTTTCACTCTTGAGCCTCTGCAAGAAGTCCCACATGACCTTGACACAAACAGCCGGTACCCACCAATTTCCTCTTGAATTTCTTGGGCTACATAAGGTACTTTGTAGAGCAGAGAGAGGCTTTGGTTCCTTCTTTCTTCAATCACGTGGAGATGTGTCATTACCTGGAAGCACAGTTATGGGGGAGACGTGTTGTGACTGAAAACAACTAGGCCAGGAGGGAACCTACAGCTGCAACATCAACACCAACTTCTGGAAAAGCCACTTTACAAAGTATATTCTCTACAGACTCCAGCAAAGCAACTGCTCAGGGTAGATGTATTAATGCTCACGCCATATTTATTGACTGCTAAAGTATAAGAATGTGTTCAGCCGGGCGTGGTGGCTCACGCCTGTAATGCCAGCACTTTGGGAGGCTGAGACAGGGGGATCACCTGAGCCAAGGAGTTTGAGACCAGCCTGGCCAACATGACAAAACCCTGCCTCTACCAAAAATAAAAATATTAGCCAGGCGTTGCTACCTGGGAGGCTGAGGCTGGAGGATCACTTGAGCCCAGGAGGTTTAGGCTACAGTGAGCTATGATTGTGCTACTGCACTCCAGCCTGGGCAACAGAGCAAGATCCTGTCTCCAAAAAAGAAAGAAGAAGAACAATGTGTTCAAACTGTATAATTCCCTCAGGTGACGTGTGAACTTACCCAAAGACAGTGCTCCAAGTTAAGAAACAATTTATTTAAAAATGCTCACTAGCTATTGATTGGATTTTCATATGAGGAACTTACTACTAATTATATTGAGTTTAAAAATACTCTAATTTGTACAATGTTGAACATTCAGTAAGGTTTTGCTGAGTGAAAGAAGGAAAGAGTCAATTTCCACCACTGGTCAGATTAGATGGGATTAAAAAAGACTTAAATTACTGGCTGAAAAGCAGACATGGTGACAGAGGAAACCATTACAGATTTTGCTTAGTGAAGCAATTGCTTAAATGATTATTGCTATTTTTTGAAAAATTCATGCTGAGGTACAGACCTGATTTTAAGGGAGTGATAAAGGAAAACTCATCTACCATAGCTCACTGCCTTTTCTGAATGCAAAAGTTCTAAGGTTATTCACTTTAAAAAAAAAAAAAAAAAAAAAAGCTATTAGAAGTGGTCGCTCTTTTTACAGCTTTTCGGGATGGAAGTGAAAGGTGACTTGGGCTAGCATCCACCCCCAGTGACACGGCGAGGTGTGATGCTGTAGCTCCCACACGCTTTTCAAGCAAAGTCATCCCTGCCTGGTTAGACCTGCAATTACCAAGCTTTTCCTAAAGACAGTGCTGGAAACCAATGGATTAATTTTGTGGGCTTGAAGCCATTAACACGAAGGGTCAAAATGAAAACAAAAGTTAAATGGAAAGATGCTTTTATTGTAGATTGATGTCTCTCTGACCTTTAAAAGCAAGGATGAAAGCAATTTAATTTTATATCTGCCATTCTGTCAATCATGGAAAGCACAAGAGTGCCTTGAAGGAAAACTGCAAATGAAGCCGATATGCAACACCCAGGGGTTCAGCAAGTGTTGTCCTGCTACACCTCCCCAGAGGAACAGGGAGCCTCATGAGAAAGGACACTTCATACACTCACAGAGGACAAGAACCGCAGGGTGGGAGACTGGAAATTAGTGTCTCCACAGCAAACCCTTGGCTATAGTATGGGGGTATCTCACTCGTCTCCAGACAAGCAGATATGGCACATGTTACAACCAGATGAGTATCTGCAACTTTTTCTAGTGTTTAGAAAACACAATAGGGAACAGGCAGAAGGTTAATATAATCCAGCAACTAAGCTTTGCTAGAATTACAGCTAAGAGCAGACAGTAAGTAGTAGCAGATAGGAGAGCTGGGTTTTCTCCCCAAAGGTAAACACCTTTGGAAGCTTGATCTCACTTGCAGGAATTCTCTATTAATTTAATATACTGATCAAAATCTCTCCTTCAACTCTCACCACAGAAAACTGGCTAAAATACAACACAATAATTTAATTTTTCAACATAACATTTGGAAAATGATTAAGACTTAAAAAAAAAAAAAAAAAAAATCAAGTAGACCCAAAAACCCTAAGCCCTGTCAAGATGCATGCAATTTCCATCCAGGCCTCTTGAACTTTCTCCTCTTCTGCTACATCCAGGGTAACGCAAAGCCTTGAGGTCCAGGCCCACACCAGATGCCTCTTAGAGTTCCAACCCGGCCCCTTTCCACGTTCTTCCCACTGTTTAGAAGCCTGAGGTCTTTTATTCCCCAAAACAACCAGCTTTTGAAGTGAACTCTGTACAACTAAGAACACCTGCTCTAGGCCAGGCACGGTGGCTCATGTCTGTAATCCCAGCACTTTGGGAGGCCGAGGTGGGTGATTACCTGGGGCCAGGAGTTCAAGACCAGCCTGGACAAAATGGTGAAACCCGTCTCTACTAAAACTACAAAAATTAGCTGGGTGTGATGGTGGGCACCTGTAATCCCAGCTATTCAGGAGGCTGAGGCAGGAGAATCGCTTGAACCTGGGAGGCAAAGGTTGCAGTGGGCAGAGATTGTGCCACTGCACTCTGGCCTGGGTGACAAAGCAGGACTCCATCTCAAAAAAATATTAAAAAAAAAAAAAAAAAAAAAGAAAACCTGCTCTTCACCTTTACAGCTAGCATGTGAGCTACTCAAGGGAGTCAATCTGGCAGCAGCTGCTGCAGAGTCTGGCATGCAGACAGTGACACACAGACCCCGGCCCCACAGATGAGTGCTCAGCTCCAATACTTTTCAAAAGCCTTTAGGCACATTACCTTGCCATCTTCACACACAAAGCAGCCGTGTGTAAGGAGGGTTTCTGGGCTGACGGGCCAGCACCCCTGCAGTAAGTGAGCCCATGTACCCTGGCACTGACACTTAGCACAGTATTTACAATATGAGAGGAAATCAAATAAGATCAGCGCCGTTACTATAAGGCCCTCTAGGAAAACTAACAGGCTGAGCTACAAAACTAACTGGTTTAAATGAAAGCTAGCAGTCTTGTAGGCAAGTTCATTTTTATGAATACAAGTAAAACTCAAGTTAATATATGAACAACACTAATATTAGAAAGAGGAACCAGAAATAAACCTCTTTAAAGTAAAACTGGACAAGGCCTAGGAATGTAAAAGTCTAAACAAAAACTATACTCCACCAAACAAGAGACCAATTTTTAAGATTTGCCTGATAAATATACCTAGAAAAGGATCTCAAACACTGGTTCCAGCAATACCCTAAATCAGACAGAAATAATATAAAAGAATTTAGAAATTATGTACAAAGTGGTTAATATAAAAAAAAGTATTAAAAAGATGTTTTAAAAATAGCACCCTTGCAAAAACCAGCTCACGTACCAAATGTCCTCGGAAATCAAAAATCGTTTTTTAAGGACTAATAACAAGCACGACTGGCAGTGCTGTTCAAACACTAGTCTAGGCAGTATGTCCCCCACTGGAAATGCTTTCAAGGCAACAATCTCTACGGCATCTACTGTACCTGGGATTTCATCTGGGCCGCCTTTTCTGGGTCAACAGCCAACACATGCTGGTAATGACGGATGGTATGCAGGCGATCTTTGTTCTCAGCACGGACGTAACGACGTAAGGCCTGGAGAATGCGATGAGGCTGCAAGAGAGAACAGTTGTTTTAGTATCCAGAGACTAGAGAATTGAAAACAGGCAGGAAAACAAAAGCTTAAAAAGTTCACTTAAGAATGTAAAGCTCAGCTAGGCACAAGAATAAAACCTGCAACTCTGAAAACTTTTTTGGCTTACCAAGTAACAAAAAAACCGTCTAGGTAAAATAGCAAAACTAAGTTCCAAAGTTTTATTGGATCCTTAACATTCAGTATTTTTCAGAATCTCCAGCCCACTGTTCTCTTCTTCTCTGTCCTTCTTCCTTTCTCAGCCTCCGACACCTCAATTATACGCTAGGTAGTCTCCTCTGTTGCCCACAGAGAGAAAACTTTAACTGGCTTAATAAGGATACAAATATCCTCCTTCCTAATACTTTCCATTCCCCAAAGCAAGGCAGGTTAGTGTTAAGGGACAAAATAGTTTGAGGCCACTCACACAAGAGTTTCAGAAGAAATTACTGTACCCCTTTCTTCATCATATTTACCCTGTGACTTGTTCCAAAGTCTTCATGAAAAGCACGTTTTCATTCTTTGAAAGGAAGTTCAGTAACAGGTGATTACCAATTTCCTGAGGTCATACTTTTCTAGTATAAAACACTTTCACATCGCAGGTGGTATACACAGGCATAAAGTGATGTAATGCTGAGCTTATATACACAGGTATTCGAATGTAATACCTTTTCCTCCCTAATCATCTTTCCTTAGCTTCAGCTTTGCCAGAACTTGTCATACAAATGTCATTTTTACTGACCTGAGTGTCAGGCATTGGTCCCCTACATATGCTATATGTCAAGGCAGGCAGCGCTAAGCATCAATCATCAATGATTCGGCTCTGTCTGTGACTTACCCGTGGCGGGTCGGACTGCAAGGCAGCCAGGTAGTTCTCCAGAGCCATCCGGCGGCGGTCGTTCAGCATAGCTTCCACGCGGGCCAGGTGGGTCTCCACCAGCTGCTGCTTCTCACTGGCTGCTTCCTTCTCTAAAGCTTTAACCATGGCTTGGAAGTGCTAAACCAAGACAGCAGGAACCACATATAATTTATGGCACCCAGAGGAAGCCTAAGCAAGCAACTTTAGACCCCAGTGCTTTTCCTTGTCAGTACCCACACGAGACGGTAACAGGTTTGGAGAGTGGAGCAAGGGTAGGATCAAAGTCTACTTCATTCTACCTTCATTCAATTTCTATCAGGAGAATTATTTCCTTCTTTAAAGAGAGCAAGTTAGCACAGTGGCTCACACCTGTAATCCCTGCACTTTGGGAGGCTGAGGTGGGTGGATCACCTAAGGTCAGGAGTTTGAGACCAGCCTGGCCATCTCTACTAAAAATACAAAAAATTAGCCGGGCGTGGTGGTGCGTGCCTGTAATCCCAGCTACTCAGTAGGCTGAGGCAGAGAACTGCTTGAACCCAGGAGGTGGAGGTTGCAGTGAGCCAAGACTGTCCCACTGCACTCCAGCATGGGTGACAGAGTGAGACTCTGTCTCAAAAAAAAAAGAGAGAGCAAGTTAAATCTGAGTGTCAGAGGGACTCCTCAGTATCTGCATAACGAAAAGTGCTAGTGCCTCCAGGCCCAAGGCCTGGTTTCTATAAAAAAAGGAAAACTGTCCTTCCCACATTGCAGCAGGGTGCCAACTTTCAAACCTTGAGACCACTGACCAATGGGAGATACATGGTAGTTCTGTTGAAGCACTCCTGTCATTAGGTTTATGCAGAAGTAATTGCGGTTTCAATAAAATAATAAAGGGCAAGTTATCTGTGAGGTATCCGGCCAGGTTTACAGGTACAGGTTAAGCCTGCTGAACTTATTTCCCTGAACAAGATGCACTGGCTTATATAGGAATTAAAATTGTTAGATTTTCTAAGTGATCAATAAAAAAGCAAGGGTTTTTAAAATTGCTTTTTACTAAGTGTTAACATTAGGAGGAAAGACATTTCAGCTAAACATAAAATGATATAAAATTTACAGAATCAGTTCTGTAAAAAGCAAATCAGTCCTGGAAACCACTATCCCTATTCCTATCAACACTCTTCTATTGAAGGGAAATGCAGTTTGCTGCTACGATTTTAGCTATAGTCTATAAAGTTACAGATGAATTGTACCAGAGATTTTTATTTTCTATCCTTTGACTCTCAATTACTCCTAAAAAAGAAACTCAGTACTGCTGAAAAACAAGTCACAGTCTAAGACTGAAAACGGCAGAGGACTTTTGCCAGGAAAGCAGAATTAAACAAATGGCAGCTGAGCAAAGGTTACCTTCTGGCATGAATTAGGTGTGCTCTGGTGGGGGGGTGGTTTCCTTCTACCATAGGTGAGCAATACTTAAAGGTGAAAAAGATAAATAGGCCAGTTACAACTTCCTTGTAATGTAAGCCCTCACCTAAAAGGAGGTGGTGTCCAATTCTAAATTTTGTTGGGTGTGTGGCTCTGACCATATTTTCCAATAGTCAGGCTGAAAGCTATGTCCCTGAAGAAGGCATCTTACCTGAATCAGAGTCTGCCTCTCTGCTTTGGGGAGGTTCTTAGCTTGAAGTTCTGCCTCTTCCCATTCCTTCTTTACCTAGAACAAAGGTCAAAAACACTGTCAGCCATGATTAATACCCTGAAACAACTCCTCCGTTTTCTATAATTACTACCAGATGCTAAGTCTAATAGGAAATTGCAAAAAGGCAACCAATCATATGACCCCTCATGAGCTCAGCATTGTTACTGCCTCAGAAGGCTCTAGGCCTCAACTATCCCCAAATGGAGTCTCAATTCCATGACCTCTTTGTTACATAACCTTGAATAATTAATTTAAAAGTCTCTGTGCCTTTGTCTCCTCACCAAAAAAATTGAGGTTAATACCTACTTTTCAGAGCTGATGTGGATAAAACAATGAGCATTTTGCAAACTATAAGCCCAACATGGGACTGTGTGGGATTTGGGGTGGAGCTTAGGCCTAGCAATGCATTCCCTTTTCAATTTTCTTTCAATCCTGAGTAAATCCAGAAGAAAAGCTGCACTTTGGTGCACCTGCTGCTCTCTAATAACCCTTTTAAAGGAAAAGAAACATCATTAAGACTCGGAACCTTCCACAGACAGCAGTATCTAGCTAGCATGTATTAGTACATGTTTGTTTTCATCTAATGTATCTTATGGTTGGTCACCTTGTTCTCATGGCAAATGGTACTAGCTTTCTATTGATAGCAGTGATAAAAAGTTTCATTCTTTGAAATAAATTTTAAAGCAAGTTAATTACAAAAAAATGAATAAAAAATTTAAAAAAGCAGATAATAGGTATAGGAGGAAGTGCTCAGCAGAGTGTTTGGGACATGCTAAGTACTCAGAGGGTAATTATATTATTAGCTAGATGCAGGCGGGGAAGAAGGACTAGTCCACCCAGAAGGCAGCTCCACTGATTCACTCTCTCCTGCCTTACCAGTCCTTACACATCAGCATGACAATCTAGGGAAAAGGTGTCACTTTTCTTCAGCTATGAGAACCATGCTACCCAAAGCCAAGCGCCATGAAGATGAAGGAACTGTCAAGGTTTACCCTGTCCATTCGGTTGCGGTGCCGAATCTCCAGCTGCTCCTTAGCCTTCTGGAAGCGAGCATGCTCATTGTCATCTGCAGAGGTCTCGAAATACACATCAACATCATTGGTTGGCAGAGGAGTTGGGGGAACTGAAACAAAATTACAGAGGAAGTTCTCTTTGGGATCAGGTGCACTGGTGCTCTAGGAAGAAAACCCAGCTCAGGACCTGCAGGATGGACTCAATTTGTCTTGTGGCATTCTCTTAAGTGCAGGGTGCTGCTATCTGCCAAGACTTCACTTGCTTAGATTACAGTGGGCAAGCTTCCTTACATAGTATTCATCAGCCATGTCAGCCCACGTGAATACAGCAATTTATTGGCAGCTTCAGCACTGATAGAGGCATCTACTTAGGATCTCAGGGCTGAAAAAGAGGTGGTTTCTTCTATACCTTCCCTTCAGTGCTTGAACCCTGGACACCTAAACAATAGCTACCCTTTGTTCATGTACTTGAGGGACCTCTGCCTGGACGGCTTTGCCTCCAGGCAGAGGTCCCGCAAGTACATGAACACACTGCTCCTCTGAGGCAAACCTCATCCAACTGATAGCATCCGAACAGAGACAAAGGCAGAAATCAGATCCTGTAGAGGCACTTTTATGCGATTCCCTACTTTTAAAGAAATTTATTACTCAGGTACCCCGGCTCTTCTGGCTATCCTTGGGTCATAATTTATAATGGAAAACAGGCTGAACTAAATGTTCTTTGCATATAGGCTGGGTAGGGAAAGTTCAAAACACTCCAGCTATAATTTTGAGTTTTCAGTATCACTGAAGGACTCTTAGCCCCACCATCAGTGACAGAACGAACCAAAAAGGATAAAACTAAGTTGCTCTATTTGACAAGGACACCTTTCACCGATACGAAGATAGGGCTTTTTGATCCATGACACTGAACAATCGGCCTTCCCAAGCCTTTCGCAGAGTACAGGCCCACTGGAGCACCCCCCAATGCTGTATGGGCATAATCTCTTACGAGGCCCAGGCATGTATGTGAGTCTCTGCACAAATGGAACTTAGCCTGATAAGGGAAAGGACTGAGATGACAAGTTTACTCAGTCAGCCTCTCAAGACATACCTAAGGTAACACTTATTGGCCTAATTTCATGCAAGATTTCCCAAGCTGGTGTGAACTTTCTTGATAGGTCATGACACAATTTTAGAGCAAGTAGAGAGTGAATGCCAAGGTCCAGCTGACTTTTAATTTAGAAGCAAATCTAGAATTGCATCATTTTAATACATTAAAGCAACTGTGTAACTGATCAGTATAGCTACAAATTAGCCAGCCGATTCAAGTTTTTCTGTTGGAAGCATCTTTTATTTGCCCCTTTATTTACGACTTAAAAACTACAACTAAAGTCATGAAGAATATGAGTCCTACACAAGTTTAAAAAGGATCTCAATATCCCGCTTTCAGATAGATGAAATTAGAATCTGTAACTTAGTAAACACCATTCGCCGCCAAGATGCTCAGAAGTTCAGTGAAGGAGAATTTCAAGCATTGCAGTCCATCATGTGGATCAGCGACACATGACTGTGCTGTAAAGGCCTGAGCGCTGGAGACAGAGCGTTTGGTTCACATAGCCGGGCTGGATAAAGATAACAGCAAACACAGGCTGCCCTCAGCCTCCCTGGGACCAGAGTGGAGAGGACAGCCGGCCAGAGGGCTTTGTTCTGAAGACACCCTCTGTCCTTGTGAATTACTCACTCATGAAGCCAGCACATTCGCCAGCCTCAGCCCCTTCAAAGAAGAACAAAAACGTTACCACTGGAAGGCAACCAGATGCTTCTCGACCTGCAAAGCTCTCCAGACACAGGTCCCACAAGTACGTGAACACACTGCTCCTCCAAGGCAAACCTCATCCAAGCCACGGCAAACGGGAGTTTTACAGACCCGCCACTCCATCACGTCTCTCACCACTACCTAGCTGACCCTTCAGGCAGAGACCACCACCTCCATACTCCGTGAGATTCCTCAGGCTTCTATCCAGGTTTTACAAAGTAGTAAGTATCACAATAATTTCTATCTCTAAATCCTTCATGAATATGCAAAGTTTATTTACCAAAGTTCCCTAGGGACTCCTTTTATTTCACCTTTCAACTATTATCAAATAAAAACAGCTTTCCTGGAGTTAGAAGGGAAGCACTCAAAGCATTACCATATCACATTAAGATTTGAAAGATCTTTTGGTAGAAGGAAGGAAGAGAGAACATGAAGACATTTGAATGAAAAACCATCAGAAGCTATAGCCAAATCCTTTATAGTAAATTATTATTCCAACAAATTCCAGAGTAGGAACCAAGGAAAACTGCCTGGCCTGAGGATTTTCCTAATGAGTAGGTTAGTGCTGCAAGGTGAGAGAATAAAAGTCTTAATGAGAAAAAGGAGTAGCCACGGAGAAATGGGAAACTCTTCCTACCAACGTCCAGCATAAACGCAATTCAACTGAACCACGGAACTTCCTGTCAGACCAAAGCACACACCAAATGAAATCCTCTCACTTCCTGCAACTCTGTGTGACCTGGTGTTGCAAAATACTGGAGAAACAGAGTAAGTCACTACCACTTGGCTGCCAGCTCTCTCTAGAGTGCATTACGCAAGATATTTCAATATTCTAGACTGCCCAAAGTACTCCACTGTCACTCCTCTCGAGAGCAGGCATCCTCTGAGCTGGCATACAGCACAGGGGTTAGTGACAGGGCAGTTCAAAGACAGGAACGTTCGGTGCCTCTAAGCTAGAGCCAGCCCGGGGCACAGCTGCCTTCCCCACTGACACTACAGTGCCCCAGGAGCCTGCAGACTCCAAGGCCAGATGAGAAAGGACAAGCCCCTGGTCATGCCACCCGCTATACCAAGACGGGTATGCACCACCACCACCAAGCAGCACCAGACACACGGTGAGCATGGGACACGCGAACTGAGCTTACCACTGCCGGCAGGAGAGCAAAGCCTAGATCTAAGAAAGCACAAAGATGAGGGGAGGACAACCAACAGTAAACACCCGAGTGGGCAGGGACACCACACAGATGCGGCCACGAGGACGGCGGGGAGACGGACGCCGACAGGACGGTGCTGCCGCACAGGGCCAGTGTGAGGCGGGACTTACTCATCGCTTTACACACAGCCATACAATAATCCTCAGACTCAAAATTGTTCCTGTTGCCGCCGCAGCCGCCATATATAAAGCGCACGCACTTTCCCTTGGAGAGGTCGAAGTACCAACGAGGCATCACGGCCCGGCAGGGCCCCGTCATCGCCTCCTGGGAGCAGACAGCTGTGTGAAAATGGTCAGAGTGTCAGCAGGACAGAGGCAGTGATGTCAAATGCTTCAAAATGCTACAGGCCAGCAAGCCGGGGGATGGGTTGTGGGAGGCCCAAGAAGGGACAGAGCCCGGAGGCCCTGGCTGGCTGAACTCGCCAGCTCAGGCCAGCCTTGCTGAGGACAAGTTGCTTCCCCATGGAGGAGAGAATTTTAGGAACTGGGATAAATATTTTTTTGGCACCCTCTGGAGTCTAGATGCAAGTTTAGACTGACATAGAGGAATTCCTTATCTCATAGCTGTGTGAGCCTCACATTTCTGATGTGCTCACTGGAGATATTTGCCTACTTTGTCTATTCTGGTAGTTTCAATGACCAAAGGGGACAATGTGAGTGGAAAGGCTTTTTTAAGTGGTGATGCCCATAGTAAAGAATAAAGCACCTAGAACAGACAAGTTGTTTCCCACTTTTATGTTCTCTAAGGCAAATTGTAAACTTCTCAACTGATTAAGTAATTTCCTCCCACTTGGGTCCCAAATAATTCTTCAGATCTTAACTGGTTTCAAATATACAATCCGCAGGAGGCTGCATGTAAATGGCTCTGGAACTACTGCAACATTTTCTTGTTTTAATTGGCAAGATGAAAAAAAACTGCAGGTCCCAATCTGTTACCTGCAGGTCAATAAATTTCACCCTCCCAACTACAAACATCTGGACAAATAGGGCAACCTACAGATTAGAACACACGCAGGAAAAGAAAAAATGAGAAAGTCATTTCTATTCTAGGAGGCCAGGACTTGAGAAGTATCAAAGAGGGGAGCTCCCCTTGGGGAGGGAATATTTTAGGCTGAACGTGGAAGAATCCTGCTGAAGGGTGGACTACGTTGTCTCTGTTATTCTCCAGTCCCTATTCTCTAATGCAATCCTACATGTCTCCCTAATGTGCCTGCCTGCCTACTTTGTTAAGGCGGCACCATCACTGCACTGGAGGGCTGAACTCATCTTTAGTGCAGAGATACCACACCTTTCCTTCTGTGACTGACTTACCTGTTAACAGACGCAATGCAAAAGTCTTAAGTGAATAATTACCACGTGGATTTCAAAGCCACGGCTCTACAAGGGGTTACCTTTGACGTCGTGAGTAATTTCCTTGTCTGACATGGTGCCATCGCTGCTGGGTTCAGTAGGGTTCTCCTCATTGTAGTCATCCCCTTTAAAGGTGTCATAGTAGTAATCTCGGTCTTCCACCACTTCCTCCCCTTCTTCCTCATCCTCATCATCCTCATCCACAGCTGCTTCTGTGAAGTCTTCCAGATCTGCTTCAGTAGGAAATTCACTGAAGGCCAAAATAGAAACAAGGAAGGTTAATGACTCCTATGCACAAAGCACAACAATGGGTCCCTTCCCTATTCTGAAACACAAAAACAGAGGCAGGAAATAAGCTCAACGCACATTTCACTGTACCACTAAGGCCCTGAGCCCAGCTACAGCAGCAAAAGGGAAGTATTTGTGAACATTTGAATCTGATCATGATAAAACAATAAGACAAATCCAAATTCAGGGATATTATGTTAAACAAATGGTATGGACGCTTAAAAAAAAAATCATAGTAACCTGCAGAAAATAACGCAGCCCAGAATGACGTAAACACAAAAGTCACAGGTACTCCTGTGATGGGCAGCGGCTAGAATGAAATGCAAGCTTAAATCAACTGTAGCAGAACAAGGGAATGCCCAGTTTATCCAGAAGTGAGGGACTAGCAGCCGGCAGCCATCTTTACAGAAGTGCTAACAAAAAGGCAAAGCGGCCTTTTCGTTAGCCCAAAAAAAGGCTCAAAGTAGAAAAGTTACCTTTTATAAACATCATAGTCTTCCTCTTCCTCTTCCTCCTCATCTTCCTCCTCCTCTTCTTTTGACACAGATCCAATAATCTTTGTCTGAGGGCAGCACACATATTCAGTACCATGGAACTGGTCTACCCCACAGGGGAGCAGCATGCCGTAGCTATATAAAGTCATTCCCTGAGTCAGACATGCCTAAAAGAAACCCACAGACCACATCAGAACATACTCTAGAGTAAATGTGGACAAATCCACCCCGATCTCTAGCCTCATCCAAAAGAAACCCTATAAAGTCACTTAGCAATGCTTTCTCTTATGAACACATTTTCTGTCAAAAAAAAATTATAATATTATTCTAAGGTTTATAAATTTTAATTTACAATGGTGAAACAAGATCTAGTCCAAAAATACTGAAATCTCAAACATGGAAAAAAGTAAGGAAAACAGAATTTTGTCTAATAATGAATGACCAACGCCAGCTGAAGGTGGTCAGTGCTAATTTATTTTCGTCACTGGTGTGACCACTACTTCAGTATTTGACCAAAGGAAGGTTACTGACCAAAGAGCCAACCTAATTACAGAAGACAAGAAAGGGCATGTCTCACCACCAGAAAAGTGAGATGGCATGCGGCCCTGCCTGTGCACACATCCAGACCCATATTTTCTATATTTGGCGATTTCCATGCAGGCCTTAGGGTTGGGATGGTTTCCTGGGAGCCTCACCAGCAGCATACAGTATTCTGGCTCAGCCACCTCCTTAATATCCTCAACTTCAGGAGCTGGTCTGTCAACGCTGAACTCTCCTAAACAAACACCTACTCCTCTCCCAAATATTTCTAACTTACAAGATAGAATTGTAAATCTTGAGGAGATAAGGGGGAAACAAAATTAACTTAAAAGCATGGTGAGATTGGAGAAAAGTGCTACCTTCTCTCCAAATAGATTCCACAGCAGCTGACTTTTCCCCCTGAGTTCTCTTACCTCTTTGACTACTGTGTGCCAGTGCTGGTGATTCTCGCACACCTCCATCTGCTCTTTGTGGGAAAACTGGCACTTTTCTGGAACTAGCAGAACATCACTTACAAATTCACCCACTGGAAAAGAGAACCTTTGTTAGGGTGGATCTGACCATGACTCCAAGTGAAAACGCCCCTCACTGAAGTTTATGATGACAGTTTACACAGCCAGGAGCAGTCTAATGTATATGAGCAGATGCATATCTTGTACCTTCAAAGGCTGACTGCACAGTACAGCTCTAGACAAGTCATCAATCTATCGGAGCCATGATGCCAGGGAACTTTTAAAAGCCCCCCGACTGCAGTCCCTTGTAGTCCCACTGCAGGACTACAGCAACCCCGTGATGATCCTGCAGTAGGATCACCTCCACTCCCACCTCAAACACATGCAGCTACTCTCTCCCCATGGCTCTGACTTCCTTATTTCTGCCCACACCTCTTCCAGTCAAATGCCCAGGAAACTAAAACTAGGTGTTCTACTGAAGCACAGATGAATCTGACTTTAGACAAACCATGATGTAATAATTGAATCCAGTAGGAATAATCAATGAATGATTAATTACAAAGAGGCAAAGGTGCCTTTATAGTGGGAAGCTTTGGCAAAACTACCTTAGCCAGATAACCAACTTAACATCACTGATAATGAACAAACTGGTATGTGTGATGTCCTAAAAGGAAGATATTACCTACAGAGTATTTCTGCAAAAATATGTACCATTTGAATCTAATCATGATAAAACAATAACACAAATCCAAATTTAGGGATATTATGCTAAACAAATGGCACGAACTCTTAAATAAAAGTATCATTGTCATGAAAGTTTTTTGTTTTTAAAGAAAGACTAGGGAACTATTCTAAATGAAATGTAGTAAGTAATCTTTTTAAAAAAGAAGCTATGTAATCCTAGCACTTTGGGAAGCCGAGGTGGGTGGATCACCTGAGGTCAGGAGTTCAAGACCAGCCTGGCCATCATGGTGAAACCCCATCTTTAAAAAGAAAAAAGAAAAATAAATAAATAAAAAAGAAGCTATAAAGAACACTATTTGGACACTTAGGAAACTTTCCAAAACCTGACGACCGTATTGTCATTATACAGGATAATATCCCTAGCTCTTAAAGAAACCAGCTGAAATAGTTAGAAATGAACTGTCATGATGTCCCAACTTACTTTCAAATGGTTTAGCAACATAAAAATACACGTAAGATTCAGAGAGAGAAAAACAGGAAAAATTGGAGAATTTAGGTAAAGGGCATATAGGTATTCACTATTACATTTTCTAAAACTTGTCCTAAAAAGTTGGGAGAAAGATACACATAGCTGTTTATTCACAGGAAGAAAAAAAAAAGGTATCCGATTTGTTTCCAAATAATCAGGGGTGTCAGGGAGTGGGCCCACAGAAGGAGGAAGAATGGCTCATGAACTGATGATGGTTATACAGCTGGGGAATCAGTATTTGAGGGTGAATGGTATCATCGTCTCTGTCTGGCCATGTTTGTAACTTGCCACAATAAAATGTAAGAAACATACAACATACACATCACTGGATAACCACCCTGAGACTCTGATTCAGTAGTGTAAGGTAAGGCTCAGTGATCTGCACTGCACATCCGTCTGCCACGTGATCCACACAGTGTAGAGGGAGAGAAAGAGAGGGAGATAAGTGTGCTTATCCCAGGGAAGATGCAGGAAGCAGTGGCAAGGAGAAGCAGCAGGTAGGCTAACCTCTGAGGTTAAGAGGAAAAAACCCTGAAAATATCATGAGAAAGTAATGTGGTCTAAGAAAGAGCTTAGGGCTCAGCTAGTAGGAAGTCTACACAGAACCACCCCAGCCTTGCCTTCATGGTTGGGTCTCTCAGGATCCTCTACCTTGGGCCTCGGGCAAAAGCACTGAAGTTGGTCTTTCTATTGCCCCAGTGGTAAGAGAAAGGGAGTTGCTGATCTAGCAAGTAGGGGAAGATGGGCTCCTGATTCGACAAGCTACAGCAGTGTTAACAGTCCCCCCACACGAAAACAGCGTTACAAACGGCAGTCAAGTTTCTCTGCGCTGTTAGCACACGGACTCTGAGACCAAACAGCTCAATATAATACTGAAGCAGGAGTAGGAAGTAGGAAGGGTGCAAAGGTGAGCTTGACACACTGCTGCCCTTGAGGACCCCAAAAGCTCTAGGGGAGGCAGGACCTGTATACAAGCTTTAGCAATCAACTAGACTTATAAACATTGCTTAAAAACAGCAAAAACACAAATGGTAAGCTAGAATCTGTCTCTACAGCGACAAACAACCCTGATACTCAATCTAAGTAGAAATTACTTAAATTCTGATATCCAACCACCAACTCACATGGTTTAGTGTGATTGTTCTGAATTAACTAAGCTGTTTTTGTATTTGTTCATTCATGACAAGAAGCAACAACAGTGTATACGTAAGGAAGAGTATATATGCATGGCTGAATGCCAGGGTTCAATCTCAGCACTGTCATTTACTAGTAGAGTGATCTTAGCCAAGTTACTTAACCTCTCAGTCCCTCGGTTTCTTTATCTTTTGGGGACTAAATGCCATCGTCTATACAACATAAGAACAGCTTAGAACAGAAACTATTGTTCTACATTTAGGTTCGTTGTTTAAAAAAAACCAAACTGACACATGGTAGGCATTATTGATGTTAATGTTACTGTGAAGTCTTGCGTAACTCATTTTATACCAACTATACAGCCATACTCGTAAAAGCAATCCATATTTAACCAACAGTTAATGTACTTTAATTTGTAAAACCTCACTTTTAAATGTACAATTTATAACATCAAAAAAAAATTTAAAGCAGCAATTTCACTACTGATCTATAGTCTATAGAAACACTACAACTTTTTTTTTTTTTTTTTTTTTTTTTTTTTTTTTTTTTTTTTGAGACAGAGTCTCACTCTGTTGCCCAGGCTGGAGTGCAGTGGTGCAATCTCGGCTCACTGCAACCTCTGCCTCCTGGGTTCAAGCGATTCTCCTGCCTCAGCCTCCCCAGTAGCTGGGACTACAGGCACACGCCACCACACCCAGCTAATTTTTTATATTTTTAGTAGAGACGAGGTTTCACCGTGTTAGCCAGGATGGTCTTGATCTCCTGACCTTGTGATCTGCCTGCCTCAGCCTCCCAAAGTGCTGGGATTACAGGCGTGAGCCACTCTGCCTGGTCAGAAACACTACAACTTTTGACTAAATCTATGTAACACCTTGGATAAACTCTAAAATGATGCAAAGTAAAACCAAGTTGTAAAAGGTCAGGTACAGTAGGATGCCATTAATGTAAATTTTAAAACACAAAAATATTGTTTATAGAGGCATGTGAATGTTGCAAAAGAACTGAGTTCGAGACCAGCCTGGTCAGCATGGTGAAACCCCATCTCTACTAAAAATACAAAAATTAGCCGGGCATGGTGGTACATGTCTGTAATCCAAGCTACTCCGGAGGCTGAGGCAGGAGAATAGCCTGAACCTGGAGGCAGAGGTTATAGTGACCCAAGATTGTGCCACTGCACTCTAGCCTGGGTGAAAGAGTGAGACTCCATCTCAAAAGAAAAAAAAAAAAAAAAAAAAAAAAAAAAAAAAAAACAAAAAAAAAAAAAAAAAAAAAAAAAAAAAAAAAAAAAAAAAAAAAAAAAAAAAAAAAGAAAAAAAAAAAAACGACGGATATGAAACAAACATGACAAAACATTGAAGAACTTAAATCTGGATGGTGAGTATATGAGCAGTCATTACATTATATTTTATCTTTTCAGGATGCTTGGTATAGTACTTCAGAATTAAAAGTTTAACATCAAAACCTTTCTGGAAATGCCAGAAATTTAATAAAATAATTAATTCCATGTTAAACTATAAAATTATATACCACCAATCTTCAGCTATTCCATGACTGAGTCAATTTATCTGACCTCTAAAAATAAAAAAAGAACACAATGAATTTGAAAACAAACTAAATTCTAAAATTTAATTTTTTTTTTTTTGAGACAGAGTCTTGTTCTATCACCAGGCTGGAGTGCAGTGGCGCAATCCCAGCTCACTGCAACTTCCGTTTTCCGGTTTCAAGCAATTCTCCTGCCTCGGCCTCCCAAGTAGCTGGGACTACAGGCAAGCACCACCACACCCAGCTAATTTTTTGTACTTTTAGTAGAGACGGGGTTTCACCATGTTGGCCAGGATCGTCTCGATCTCTTGACCTCATGATCCGCCCACCTCGGCCTCCCAAAGTGCTGGGATTACAGGCGTGAGCCACAGCGCCTGGCTTTTTTTTTTTTCTTTTTTTGAGAGGGAGTCTCAGTCTATTGCCCAGGCTGGAGTGCAGTGGCGCAATCTCGGCTCACTGTATCCTCTGCCACCTGGGTTCAACCAATTTTCCTGCTTCAGCCTCCTGAGCAGCTGAGATTACAGGCATCTGCTACCACGCCTGGCGAATTTTTGCTCTTTTTAGTAGAGATGACATTTCACCATGTTGGTCAGGCTGGTCTTGAGCTCGTGACCTCAAATGATCCTACCGTCCTGGCCTCCCAAAGCACTGGGATTGCAGGCATGAGCAACTGTGCCCAGCCTAAATATATATATATTTTAGTAGTACTCTTTGATTCAACAATTCCAGTTCTAAAAATATATCCTAAGGATGCAGTGGTTCACGCCTGTAATCCCACTATTTTCAGAGGCTGAGGCAGGTGGATCACTTGAGATTAGGAGTTTTGAGACCAGCCTGGCCAACATGGTGAAACCCCGTCTCTACTAAAAATAGTAAAAATTAGCCGACCATGGTGGTGAACGCCTGTAATCTCAGCTGTGGGGGGTGGGGGGCAAAGGCTGCAGTGAGCCAAGATCATGCCACTGTACTCCAGCCCGGACTACAGAGACCCTNAAAAAAGAAAAATATATACACAAACCCTAAGGAAATAACTAGGCGACAAGTGAATTAAAATCTTCATTAGTGTTATCAATATCAAAAAACTAGAACAAACCTAATGCCCATCAAGAGGGAATTAATTAAATGATGATACATATATACAATACTATGGAGTTACAAAAGTTATGGCTTATGGGTATATATAACATGGACAAATTTCCACGGCGGTTTAGTAATTTTTAAAATCACTGAACAAACAAACAAAAGCAAACACACCGCATATCTCTAACCCCTTCTTCAGGCTAGTTACTTAAGGCCAACTTTATCTTTTTTTTTTTTTTTTTTTTTTTTCAATTTTTGTCTTTTATTCAAAGACGTATGTATCCCTAAAAGTAGCACATAATAATAAAAGCTCAATAAATGTCAAATAAAAATAAACAGAACTAAAAAATAAACAGGGCAGCATACGTAGTATAATCACATTTACAGAAAAAAGCATTTAAAAGCATACACATTTCCAAGTGTATCCAAAGAAAAAAATTTGTCATCTATACACCAAAATGTTAATCACAGTTAACTTGGTAAAGAAATTGGAAATAAAATTGTTTTTGTCCCTTTCCCCCACTGCAAACCTCTTTTATTGAAAAATAAACCCCTTTTAAAAAAGTAAATTGAAAGAGGAAACACATTTAAATCCCAGTATCCGCTCTCTGTCATTTCATTGCTACTTTTTGCCTTTGCTACAATTTATTATCAGAAGCTCTTAGGAAAAAAAAATTTACCTAGGCAGATCAGTATTACTGTTTTATAGAACACTGAAAATGGTTTTCTCTCACTTTAATAGTTTATATCCAAGTTCATATCATCCTCAATTTAATCAGTGGAGTATAATATAATTGCCACAATTTCCTAAGTCACTCGACAAACATAAAGCTCTATTGTTTTTACTGATCGATGAATATGGCAATATAGCAAAACCTAACCCATACAATATTCATTTAAGCTGCAGTCTGAATTTATCTCCAATTTCTAATCATTCCCTGTGATTCAGCTTTTCTTTCCTACTACTTCTTTCCAGCAGTGCTGTGGCAGCAATTCAGGTTTTAGAGCTTTTTCAGAGTTGCTGAAATTCCTTTCAGAATAAATAACAAAGGTTGTTCACCTACTTGAGGAAGCCACCATCACCAACACCCATGCCGTTTTTCTATAAGTAAATCTACTACATACCCTGATCTGACTATTAAGCACTGTATGCCTATATCAAAATATCTTGAGTACCCCATAGATACCTACTATGTACCCACAAAAATTAAAAAATAAAAATATAAAATAAATTTACTACAAAAGCACTCTCCAGGTGCAAATAGGAAAACCATGTAATTTAGGGAGCTGGTCTGGTGAAAGCTGTACCCAGGTGGGAGAAAACAGCCTTACTTAACGAGGCCTGGTGGTTGCCTGAGGTATGTTTCAGGAAAAACAGGGTTCAGAGAAGTCAAGCATCCAGACTACCTCTCATGAGTGCAACATTCACCTCGCACAGGGGTCCACGCCAGGAATAGGGTGAACCGTCGATGGGCTGTCGTGAACTCAAAGGCTAGAAAGACTTGCAAAGGGACACCTGCAATGGATAAATGAGCTACACCGACAGACCAAGGTACGAATGCAAAACAAAGCACCGCAAAGCTGCTAAGACCTGTTCTGATTTCTAAGTAGTTATTAAATCACAACTTGTTTAGTAGTTTCCATATCACAGTAACACTGTCTGTCCAAAAATAGCCAAAAACAAAAAGCAGATCACCTAAGGCCCAGATCTTGGTTTCTAAATAGCATTCCCCACTAAAAGCAAGCATGGTGTCTTAGAGAAAACAGACTCCAGGGGTGGAGTAGGAAAAATACAGAAGGGGCCTGGAGCATCTTTTATATCAGAAAGTAAAATTCTCAAAGAATGATAAGGATATATTAAAAGGACACAGGAACCAGCATAAAGGGGCTCCCACTGGCCAAATGCAGACAATGTGTACATAATAAAACAAATGAATGCAGACATTATCTTAGCCAGATGATGAGACAAACTGACAAAGCACCACTCCTACTGTGATACCCTGAGAACACTTCTGTGATACTTCCCTCAAAAATGAATAAATCAAAAGGATCACAGACAAACACAAATTGCCAAGCATTCTAAGGAACGAAGCTTTGTGCAGTGGCAGTATGGTAGCCAATGAGGTTTATGTGAGACACGATTATTGCCGATTGAAAACTTTCCTATAAAGGAACTGGCCTGTAGTTTAAAAAAAAAAAAAATCAGTTTCATAAAGGGCAAGGAAATATGCAACATGTGATGTTAGATTAGAACCTGGATGTTATTAGAACAACAGGTGAAACCTAAGTAGGGTCTGTAGATTAGATATTGGATCAACCAGATATTGTCTACAAAATCCTGATTTCTGATGATTATACTACGGTTACATAGGAGAATTTCCTTTGTTAAAAAAATACACACTGTAGTATTAAGGCTTGGATATACCATGTTTGCCTTCTTGCCAAATGATTCAAAAAACAACAAACAAAAACTTTATGTGTGTAAGGGGTGGTGGGAAGGGAGAATAAGATTTTTTACCACATTAATCAAAGGTTAACAGTTGGAAAACCTGAAATCTGGGTGAAGGGCATACAGAGGAACTCTGTGCCATTTCTGTAACTATTCTGTAAATTTGAAATTATTTTTAAACTATTATTTTTTAATTTAAAAAAGCAATAGCAACTCTAAAAGACTATCACCAAGGCTTTCTAAGGAGTCTATGGGGGAAAATGGTGGTGGTCACTATTAACTAATGATGTCAGTTTTGCCCAGCTGCTCAAAGGGGAGGTGATAGCGGAAGGGGCAGGGAGACATCAAAATCTAACTGATGACAAGGAAGAACTGCAGTATGCCTTTCCTACTCCCTCCCTTAAATTCTAGTCATGTCATCCCTTATTAGTTTTGGCTTAGGCAACTGTGCTTACATAAAAATATCAATGGATAGCTCTACTGACTGGTTCAGAAGTTATCCAAATGGATGCTGAGGTAAACGTGAATAACTGAAGTAATACCAAAGATTGTATAATGCTTTATTCAGTAACCACAATGCAAAGAAGGTACCAAATGGATTATGGTTAAACAGTCTTTTATGCATTTCATTAACGACAATATTATTGTTTGGTTCTGTAACATGCCAAAAAATTTAAACTATATTATTTGGGAAATAAAGCAATAAAATTTCTGTTGTGTACCAACTATGGTAGCATTCTTGTTTTATAATTATTGTAAACAGTATATCCTACATTCTAGGCACTACCATGGTGCTAAGGAGACAAGAAAAACTAAAGCAGGGTCGCTGTTTGCAAGGTGTTCACAGCATAGTTGGAGAAAGGTCTATGGACAATCATAGTACATTGCGCTAAGTGCAATGACAACAGCAAAAAGTATTACAGAAACCTGGACGAATGGATAGAAAATAAGACCAGGAAAGGCTCCCTTTAAAGGAGGCAACCCCTGAGGTAAGCCTTGCAAGAAGAACTTCCCAAGCAAAGTCAGCAGAGGAAAGCCATTCCAAATACTGAGAGCTGGATGGTGCGTGGCCCAGTACCCTGGGGCGGTCAGTGCTAAGCCTAAAGCATGGGGCAGAGTCACAGAGAACAGGGAATAGTTGAGTAAGGGCCAGATCATGTAGTTTTGAAGGCATGCTAAGGAGTTTCAACATTCTTTAAGATTTTATGCATGAGAGACATGATTTGGTCTTCATTTTCAATCAGTAGGCAACAGACTGAACAACAGGACTGAGAAACAGCATGGAGGCTGCTCTTGGCCCAGATAAGAAGTGACCACAGGCTGAACTAGGGCAGTGGGAATCTGATGCAGGAAGAGGACACAAGCCAGTGATGACCACATTTTTGACTCATAGCTCCCCAAGTATCTTAGGAATTTTTTCACAGTACTCCTAGGCAGAAAAAAAATGCCTAAAAGTAGTTAGACCCAACAACTTAATAAGTACTTATGTCCTATCACCTTAGTGCCCACTGGGCCCTGCACACCTCCCCCAACTGCAATCAGACCAAACACCATCACCTTCATTTCTTTTCCAGCGATTTTCAAAACACATTTGCTTTTCATCACAGGAACAACTAAAAACACTGCTTCACAGAGATATTAAGTCATCAAAAGTTTCTGTGACTATATCTGTTCCTGAATCACCCAGACCACAGACATGTGAGTATAGTTTCAATGTGTCAGGCACAAATGGGTAAAATGAATATATTCCCTGAGCATCTAAGCAACAACTCTGTTTCTGCATAAGAAACTGTTACCATTTTACTCAAATTGGCTCTGAATGTTGACACCAGCAACACAGTCACAAACACCCTTACCAGCCCCAAACCCTTCAGAATGGTAGGTCCTGTGAGTCCTGACCCTGATACCCTTGACCATCCACAGGCTGCTATAAGTCCCTTTTCTTTCTCCTGAAAACGGTAAGGAGTGTGGTCTAACAGTGCAAATGTGTGTGGGATGAAGTAAGGGAAACAGCAGACTCTTCTCCTTGGGCTGCTTTAACACTACTCACTACTATCACCGTAAACCATTGATATGAAACAACGTGAGGGCGTAAGTGCGACTGCTCTGTGGAGAGCACCCTTACTCAGTCCCGTGGAAGGATGTCTATAATGGGAAGGCAGAGTTATTCATCACAGGGAGGTCAACCACTGACACTCCAGGCCAGTAAACACCACTAAGAGAAATTCTCCTCAATAAATTCATGCAGCACCCAGCTTAACAGATGTAAGTATTTCACTGTGAGAAAATTAAATTTTAGAATGGGAGGGGGCTGGCACTTCCTGAAAAGTAACACAGAACACTCACCAAGACACTTGAAAGGTGTAACAATGTGACTCTTGCACTGCTTTTTGTCCCTCCGGCACCAATTGTCAATACTGACCGGCTGGTTTGCCTCCATCACATTTGTGATCTGTAGCTCTGGATATATCTGTTAAGAAAACAAACACACACACAATAAATCAATCTGCAGACAGACACACGCTTGCAAGTAAGGATGGTGTGTCTAAGTTTACTCAGCCTCCACGCTCATCCTATATACATCTAAAGTTACACTCCACTACCTCTGGCTCCAACTGAAGTCAACAAGTAAAAAGACAACTGTATTAGTTTTCTTTTGATAGGTTCGATTTCTGAACACTTCCATGCATTATCTTTTCCAAAGGAATTTGTATTTAAGGACAAACAAAAGTAGGAAGCTTTTAGCCCAAAACAAATTCATGAGGTGTCAAGTTTGCTTGTAGGGTAGCTGTTAACTTGATGAGTCTATGAGGCAAGTCTATGGAAACCTCTGCCAATGAAATTACAGAACAACTTCACCCTGGCCCTGTACGCTCATCTTGGTAAGAAGTGGTGGCTCGCCAGGTGTAGTGGCTCAGGCCTGTAATCCCAGCACTTTGGGAGGCTGAGGTGGGTGGATCACAAGGTCAAGAGATCGAGACCATCCTGGCCAACTTGGTGAAACCCTGTCTCTACTAAAAATACAAAAATTAGCCAGGCGTGGTCACACATGCCTATGGTCCCAGCTACTCAGGAGGCTGAGGCGGAAGAATAGCTTGAACCCAGGAGGCAGAGGTTGCAGTGAGCCGAGATTGCGCCACTGCACTCCAGCCTGGCAACAGAGCAAGACTCCATCTTAAAAAAAAAAAAAAAAAAAAAAAAAAGAAAAAAAAAACACTGCTCTGCCTACAGAGTAGCCCATTATTTATTCTTATAACTAAATATCACTTTACAAAAATTAAAAATTAAGAAAAAAAAAGAAAGAAAAAAAGAAGTGATGGCTCCTGCCTATAATCCCAGCACTTTGGGAAGCCGAGGCAGGAGGACTGCTTGAGGCCAGGAGCTTGAGAGTACCCTGGCCAATGCAGCAAGACCCTGCCTCTATCAGAAAAAATAAATCAGTAAGTTATAACATCTCATATCATCTTCTCTTAAACCCAACGCTGAATCAGACCTGAGATGATCATTTATAATACTGGTAGCTTCTATCAGTAAATGGAAAACACAAACTTACACCTGACATGCTTTGTTTTCCATCTTCCAAGACAAGTGGGCAGATGAGAATCAGGCTGAGCTTCCATGGTATTTGCCAAGCTTCTGAGGTATCCTTCCCTTAAAGAACTGAGAGCTCACAGAATACGCAGGCAAAGCCTTCGAGAGTTCTGTCATACCACACATTGAGAACAAAAGGCTTGGGGCTCTAGTCATTAGCATCTTGGTCTTAGGTCAAAAGGGAAGAATGACAGAATTATCTATTTCTAAGGTAAATAGATTCAACCCTGCCCCAGAAAAAAAGTAGTTTTAACTTACTGGCAACACTCTTACCTCCTGACAGTACTGAAGAACTTCTTCTTTTGCTTCAAAGCAGCTCTTGGTGCCTGTTGGGTCAGGTTCCCATTTCCCAGTCTGAATGTTCACATGCATATTTAACTTCCCACAGAACATTGCGATTTGAGGCTCAGCAACAGCAAACCCTGTTCCAGCATTGGCTGCAAGAGCCTATCAAAGGGAAAAAAATTGCAGGTTTACTCCAAAAAGGCTAACACAGGGGCAACATTCATTCAGTTCTATGTGACAGAATTCATCTTTTAAAAACCTTCAATATTCGGGCGTGGTGGCTCACACGTGTAATCCCAGCACTTTGGGAGGCCAAGGCGAGTGGATCACCTGAGGTCAGGAGTTCAAGACCAGCCTGGGCAACATGGAGAAACCCCACCTTTACTAAAAGTACAAAATTAGCCAGTGCGGTGGCGCATGCCTGTAATCCCAGCTACTAGGGAGGCTGAGGCAGGACAATCACTTAAACCCAGGAGGCAGAGGTTGCAGTGAGCCAAGATTGTACCACTGCACTCCAGCCTGGGGCAACAAGAACGAAACTTCGTTTCAAATAAAAAAAAAAAAAAAGTAAGAATTTTGTTAAGGCCGGGCGCAGTGGCTCACACCTGTAATCCAAGCGCTTTGGGAGGCCATGGTGGGTAGATCACAGGGTCAAGAGATCGAGACCATCCTGGCCAACATACTAAAAATACAAAAATTAGCTGACTGTGGTGGCACACGCCTGTAGTCCCAGTTACTTGAGAGGCTAAGGCAAGAGAATCGCTTGAACCCAGGAGGGGGAGTTTGCAGTAAGCTGAGATCACACCATTGCAGTCCAGTCTGGTGACAGAGCAAGAATTAGTCTCAAAAAACAAAAACACACCTTCATTATTTACTATTTGTATCTTTGTAAACAAATTTATTTTCTCAGAAGCTAGAACAGAATAAAAAGTGACTTTTGGACATACATGATCAAAGTGAAAGGTGAAGAAAAAATCTAACCCTCAATCCCTATATCTGGGATACTTCTAAATTTAGAACATACAACTCAACTGCAGTGTGTCCTCGTAGACGCAAATCTACTTTCTATTCCTTTGCACACATCAAATCATGAAAGTAGAGAATTACTAAAATTCCAATATTTTTACTTAATTTACCCACAAAACAAAATTTTATTGAGCAACTACTATTTTGCAAAGCAATATACTAAGTGCTTAGGATATTGAGAGTGGGCCAAAAAGTAATAGCCTGCTTTCTTGGGGCTCTAATGCAAGAGTTAAAACTCACAAAAGTGTGATCATATTCTCAAATGTTCTCAGAAGGAAAAGAACAGTGTTGAGAAAGCACATAAAAAAGGAATCTGGGCTGGGCGCAGTGGCTCACGCCTGTAATCCCAGCACTTTGGGAGGCCAAGGGAGGCAGATCATGAGGTTGGGAGTTTGAGACCAGCCTGGTCAATATGGCAAAACCCTGTCTCTCCTAAAAACACAAAAATTAGCCGGGCGTGGTGGTGGATGCCGGTAATCCCAGCTACTCAGGAGGCTGAGGCAGGAGAACTGCTTGAACCCAGAAGGAGAGGTTGCAGTGAGCTGAGATCATATCATTACACTCCAGCCCGGGTGACAGAGAGACTCCATCTCAAAAAAAAAAAAAAAAAAAAAAAAAAAAAAGGAATCTAACCTAAGCTTGGGTAGGAAGCTGATCAAGGAAGCTTCCTAAACAAAGCGACACTTGAATAGCACTTTAAGCATCCCATGTTGAGACAATGTTGATTGTGTGGCAGAGAGATGGTGGGAGAGGCATGCAGGGACAACAGTCTGTAGACCAGGAAATGACTTCAGTCCTTATCACTGCAGTGTTGAGAGGTTTTCATAACAAAGATCTGATGCTTTCTCTGGTTGCACGGTGAAGAACAGACTGAAAGGAAATGAGTGTATGCAGGGAAATCATTCAGGAAGCTGGAGATGCACATTCCAAGAGAGAAATAATGGTAGCTTGGGCTATGGTGGAGCGGTGGATAGAGAGATTCAAGAGATCACAGAGCCAAAAACAGGCCAAGGTGTGATAACAGATATGAGGAAGAGGAAGATGTCCAGTTTGGCTCTCATGGCTCAATTATGTGATGACATCATTCATGGACACAGAACACTAAAAGGGATTTCATGAACATTTTAACTCATGTTGGGTAAAAACAATTATTCCAGAAGGTCTGTCTTTGGCTCATATCCTTTTCTGTGCAGTCTAACCATTAACAGTTCAGAAACTATAAGAAAGAAGTAACATTATGACAGCATGGCTCCTGCAGAGTACCATACATGAGAAAAGCACAGGCATCTCTCAAGAAACACGCCACTATGCATGCTTATAGCCAGAAGAGTTTTGTAGTTACCCCGATGCAAAACTTCCTTAAAAAAAAAAAAAAAAAAAAAAAAAAAAAAAGTTCTTAAAACTTGTGGAGGAGCAGGGTTAGATTACATGGTCTACCATGTTGTTCTTTTTAAAAACAGCACAAACATAACATGGTTTTCCTATTAATAAGAAAGGGTAGCTTTGATGCTCCCACTTTTTGAGACAGAGTCTTATTCTGTCACCCAGGTGGAGTGCAGTGGAGCAATCTCGGCTCATTGCAGTCTTGACCTCCTGGGCTCAAGCCATCCTCCAGCCTTAACCTCCTGAGTAGCTGGGACCACTGGCATGCACCATCACACCCAATATATACATATTTTTTTTGGTAGAGATGGGGGGATCTCATTATCTTGACCAGGCTGGTTTCAAATTCTTGGGCTCAAGTGATCCTTCAGCCTTAGCCTCCCAAAGGATGGGGATCATAAGCATGAGACACCATGCCTGGCTGACTTTTAAAGTATATGGAAAATGTATGCTTTTCTAGGAAACTTTCATTTATTTATGCTGATGAACTAAACAGACATGAAAAATCCTTCTAATCAGGAACTTACATTTGATTCTGAAATATACTATGGTCTTTTTCCAGGACCAATTTACCATCTGACATATGTTTTGCTTCGAAGTTTATTAAAATGAACCTGCTTTCTACTATAAGAGAAGGAAGCACCAACCTTTGTTGGATAGCTGGGAGAAAGCTAATTTGGAATTAAAATGTTGCCAATATCTATCAGGGCTGAAAAACACCTCAATTAAACCCAACAAACAATTAGCACCTTTATAGAATTGACTATACCCTGCTGGGATGAATACTCATTTATTAAAGTAGAAGGCCCTATGCCTTCAGTAAGAATGCACGTGAAGCTACAGACCAATGTTGAGTTCCTGCTTCCCCCAACAAAGGAAAAAACATCTAAAGATACCTGTAAAAAGGAACACACAGAATAGGTAAGACTCTCATGGTGCTTAATTCAAACAAATAATTAAAATGTGTAAAAAATATACAAGACAGATGTGCTTAATTTTCACACTTAGTTCAAGATGCATACCAAGCCAGGCATGGTGGCTCACCGCTATAATCCCAGCATTTTGGGAGGTTGAGGCAGGTGGCTACCTGATGTCAGGAGTTCGAGACCAGCCTGGCCAACATGGCGAAACCCTGTCTCTACTAAAAATATAAAAACTAGCCGGGCGTGGTAGCACATGCCTATGGTCCCAGCTACTTGGGAGGCTGAGGTACCAGAATCACTTGAACCCAAGAGGCAGTGGTTGCAGTAAGCCGAGATTGTACCACTGCACTCCAGACTGGGCAACAGAGAATCTGTTTAAAAAAAAAAGATGTGCACCAAAAGGCCTGTTTTTTTGTAATCTAAGGATTATGGCTAGAAACTTGGATTGTATCTGGGGAAATATGGAGATATCCAAAGGTAAAGGTAAGGAAACCCCAGGGATATTTTTGTGTATAGAAACCAGTGCTCTCCCCCAAATTCTTTGTTTCTCACTTCAAAAGCTCAGACAGAATTAAATGAAGAAAACCCAAGAAGACATGATAAATATGTATATGAAAAACAATCTATAGGTCAGAAGAAATGTGTTTCCTAAACCTGCTATGAATGAACTCCTTTAGTTAAATCTGAAAGCTTCTGAACAGTGTTTCCTAGATTCTATCTATGGCTTTCTATATTTTAACATTAAAGGCAGCTACTAAACAAATCAGACTTCAGGTGGTATCTAATCTTTCAGCAGTTCAGCCTGTAGAAGGAGAAACCATTTACCCCTTAAATTCTAAAAATGAATACAGTTAAGAAACAACAATTAGTTACATGAGGTCACCCAAGCCACAGCGTGAAATGGTCCATTTCATCGTAAGAAGCCATTTATCAGCACCAAAGATTGTTCCACATGTTACTCATTATGGTTGTTGGCTAAAAGACCACAAGAGTTCCAACTGTATAAATGTTCAGTTTATGGGTCAACCACTAAGGTCAACACATCAGTGGTAAGTGCATTTGAGCTCTGTGCTGACACGGTCAGTACTATCTTCCCTAAAGAGAATCTAAAATACCGGAGGTTAAAGCAACAGGAGGAGGCAGCTAAGCACCAACAGATCCTCACATCAGTTACCACCAAGAAAAAGCAGAGAAACTGGAATCAATCCAGACAGCTAATATGCTGTAGTGATTCACTTTTGAGTTCAGAAAGATTAATCCTTGTGGTCATAAGAGACTCTCAAGAAGGTATCATCTGAAATATAAAAAGCCTCTGTGGACCATGTCGACGGAGTCAACTAATCAAACATGCCCCAACCCTACCTAGAGTATAAGAGGCTAATTTTTTCTGTAATGTTTGTCCTTCTACCTTGAAAATGCCTTTATTTAATGTGTTCTCCATTTCCTTATGCACACTGTGCCTCGATCCATTACATCAACATATAAATCAATCTGATTCCTAATTAAACATGTTACAAATGGGATTTTGCTGCCAAGTCAGCACTTCTGATATCCTATAAACCTGGAATCCTCTACCAAAAAAAAAATGAATGCCCCATGCGCTGGCACTTAAGCCAGTCCTTGTGATCTATGCACACTGCAGCACATTTAAGGCTTCGAAAACAAATTGCATCAACTGCTTCCCTAGCCCAGCACTTCCATTTTACTTAATAATTCATTCTTAATAAGAAATTCCATTTCATTAATTTGGCTTGGGGAACAGTTTAGCTATCCAAGGACAGAAATTCAACTTGGTAAAAAGCGCTTCTAGTAACTTGGTCGAAAATCCGAAATGGCTTAAAGAAATAAGTAAGTAAATCTCAATAAAGCTAAATCTCAACCTACTTTAAATCAGGGCCTTTAATCACTTCAAGTGATGCAACTCCTGGGCCCATCTAAGCCTGCCTCGCTTCACAAAGTGGTTAGGATCGAGCAGTCCTCCCACCACTCCACAGCAAATGTCCTCATTGAAGCTACTTCCCCAGGATCAAATCTGGCTCCAGGGCTTGTAAAGGTGCCTACCACAGAGGGAGTATCTTCCCAAGAGCACAGTTTGATCCTACTACTGGGAGAATCAGGTCTCTTTGAACAGGAAGGCTTTATAAGACACACAAGTATTAAAGTTTCACCCTACAAAGACAAGGTAACACAGTTCTAGTTCTAACAAATGCGGAATGAAGCAGGCCTTTGAGGCATCTAGTTACCACTCACAAGCTACTGATAGTGAAAGGTATGACGTGCTTGCTCAGAAACCTTTTTTAAGAAAAAATTGGTAAAAAGGACCATCTATTAAAAGATATGAAGATCCTATATATTACTTTCATTTGTATTTGTTCAAGTGCTGAGGTACTACTTCAAGATTCACAAATTACAACAACTTAATGCCCAGTCCCTGTGTTTCTTTTCTGGTTGCCCATTATAAATCTTCACCCAACTGAAGATTTACTAAACTGAACAAAGTGAAAAAAAAAAAAATCCTGTTCTTAGTATCCTTTCAAGGTTATCTCCCCCAAGATATTAGCTACAAAAGGGAAGACAATTACTTTAGAGCAGAGACACCCATCAGACACCCACATTAACCTCACCCACAGTAAGACATTTGAGGGTGCTGATCAGGGAAGGCTGGGGACTGCAACGCATCTGAGAAGACTAAGCAGAAATGACAAGTAAATGCAATGCGGGAGCCTGAACAGGATCCCGGAACAGGAAAAAGACATCAGTGGAAAACTGCAGCAATTATTTGAATAAGGTCTGTAAGTCAGTTAATAGTGCTGTGCCAGTGCAAACCTCCTGGTTTTGATCACTGCATTACGAATTATGTAAGATGGCAACATTAAGGGAAGCAGGGTTACTGTATAGGGGAACTCTTATAGTATTTCTGCAACTATTTTTTAAGTCTAAAATTTGCTCAAAATACAGTGTTTTTGTTTTAAATTCTGTTCATTACATGCCTAGTTTTCAATCTGGAATGCATTGTTTCAATATTAAGAGTCTCATCTGTCAAAAAGAGAAGACACAATTTGAGGTAGAGCAGCCAGTAAATAAAATCAGAACAGGCTTCATACCTGAAAAGTGTATTCATTACTCTGAACACATGGGCACACATCCTGATGCAGTAAAACCCCACGTGTACACATATTAAATTCTATTTCTCTGCAATTGAAAAACTACTACGATTCTGACCCAGAGCCTAATGTGTAAGAAATGCCACATTTTTTTACTGTCCAAACAGTGACCAGAGTTAGGACAGTGTGAAACCTTAAGAGTATCTTTTTGAGCAGCAGAGAAGTGAAGCTTCAAACCACTATGTAATAAAATAGCAGGATTCTTAAGCATTTTGTCGTTTTATAGCAGTAAAATGGGAAAACCTATTCTTGAAAGAGTTTGCATTACATGAATAGAAAATTCTTGTTCTTTTTATTTTTAACATTTAAACTTAATTATAATTAGAAACTGGTGAACTGGGTGTAGGGGGAAAACTCTAAGCATAAAAAGCCATTATTCTTATAGTGACATATACCAGCTGTTAGGTATTATTTTCATAGGCAGTAATTTATACAAATAGCCCCAGCTTTTATTAGAGCTTTAAATATTAAAGTATAAATGAGGTATCATTTCCAAGATTGAAAATGGTTTAGGCTGTCTCCAAGGCTTTTTATGGAAACATGGTAATTTGTCCATCTGGATTACAGTGGTAAGGAGCCAAGCACCATGATCTAATAGGTCTGTCTTTCAGCATGTGTCGCTGAGATGAGAGCTCAGTCTTTTATAGGGGAAGTTACTGAAAATATACAAATACATAAAATACTTCCATGTTAAAAAAAAATGCAGAACAGTGTTTACACAACTGAAATTCTCAAATGAATAGGCTCTTCCTCAGTCCCTGTGTTTTTTTTCTGATTGCCCATTATAAAATAGGAAGTCTCAGAAACTTATTTCCGGAGTATGGAGGCCCCTCAGCCAACCATTACTCTTCTACTTATTGCACTACTGACCTGGGAGAAAGACTAAGACTGTGGCTTTAAGACGCAGACACACAGTGACGGAGCTCTACCTCCATCACTGACTGGCTGTGCCAACTCTGGAAGGTCACCTAGCATCCCTGGGCCTGTTTCATCATTTATAAGGTAATGACAATAACAGTTAACTACACATCAGTGCTGCTTTGACGTTTAAAGGAGTTAATACATATTGAGTGTTTGTAAAGTGCTTGTCACATAGAAGCACTCTTCAAGCACTGGTAGCTATTATCATTACCAGGTTTTAATTTTTAATCTACAAAACAGGGTTACTAACATACCAACTGCTCAGGCCTGCTGTGGGGATTAGATTAAGATAACGCGCAGAAGCACTGAGCACAATGCCTGCCACAGAGTAAGCACTCAACCGTTAGCATCACTATCATCAGGCTGGCTCTTTCCACTCTGCAGCTGTAATTACACAGAACTGGGGCTTGAACCCAAGGCACACAAGGAAAGATGACACGAAGTCCCTACATGACTGGCCATCCTTCCCAAATCCAGGATGCCATGAAATGGGTTTAAAAGAGTGCACATTCCTTCTTTATCCTTTAACTATGGATATGCGGAAAGCAGGTTGCATTAATGCTTCATATTTTGGGGGAATTCAGTCACCACATGTTTAGATGAATGATTTAATACAGTCCTACCATTTAAAACAAAATCGCCCAGAGGTGCTGACTTCCTGGCTCTGGCCCAGCCTCTGGGACTCGGAAGTGAGATCAAGATGAATCTGCAGTTACTACCAAGACACTTCTGTGATCAAAAGAGCACTACGTAAATTATTTCTCTACATTGGATTTCTTGATGGGACATTCTGCTTCCTAGCTATGTAACCTCACGGAAGTTATCTACTCTCTCTCAAACTTAGTATTGACTTTTGTGCAACATAAATAGAGTGCTACTCAAAGTTTAGTTATTACTATCAGACACATGCAAGATTAATTTTGTTTCACACTATAACAGAAAGGACTCTATTTTCCTAAAACTGCCCATGCACAAGAAACATGGGCTTCCTCACTAAGTCAGAATTCACTGTGACTCCAAACCAAAGCAGGCATTTGCCATACTTTGCAAGGCATGCTAACTGCAGAGGTCAGGAAGGCAGGAGGCCTCGGAATTAATATAAGATGATCTAAATGGTGTGAACTGGGGCTTAACCTTTGAACTCTTTGGCCAGTATTACTTAGGCAGTTATTTATTAAGAGTGTGCTGACCAGCACGTGCAGGGCTTGGGGGAGTGCAGAGGGATATGTTTCCTAAATCTTAAAAGGGTGAAATGATTTCAAGAAACAAACACTCAGAAGTACTACTGATTAAATATTAATAATAAAATGTTTATTCTAAATCATTCTTATTGATTCAGATGTCAGAAATAATACAAATGATGAAGGGTTTTCTATAGAAATATCCCAGCACAAACCTGGCAATACTCTCAGAAATTATAAGCTTCCTCTGGCTGACCTGGTACTCTATGATATATACTTTGTTTTTATATGCATTAAGTCAGTCATTAAAAATCAGGTAATTTTAAGCATAGTTTGAGTATTTCATATACTTGTAAAAAAAACTACACTTCTTTTTAAAATATTCCATTTTTCTGACCAACGATTTCACTAAACACTCGAATTAGTGATTTTACCAAGGTTAAGTTGAGAAAACTATCCAACATGCCAGCTTTGGCTGAAATACTGTAACTGACAAGAGGTTAAAACCACAAACACGAATAACCAATGTCAGAGATCTGAAATTGACTTCACAAGATCTCTTTTCCTTTAACGTATCTGGGAAAAAATAAGAAAACAAATTCATGCAACTGAAACATCCATGTTTTAATATATATGATTTTTGCCAGTGTTTTAAAGCAGGGGGTGGTCTCCAACATCCACTAGGGGGCTAACAGGGTCTGCAAAAGGTTTTCAGTGGCCCCCTGAAAAATGAGAAACCTAAGCTAGGTCTAATGTATATGTGTTGTGCACACATCAATGTGTAAGGGTACAGAACTGCTGTCCTTGCTTAAGAATAGCTATTCTGGCCAGGAGTGGTGGCTCACACCTGTAATTCCAGCACTTTGGGAGGCCGAGGAGGGTGGATCACAAGGTCAGGAGTTTGAGATCAGCCTGACCAACATGGTGAAACTCTGTCTCTACTAAAAACATAAAAATTAGCCCAGCGTGGTGGTGCATGCCTATAGTCCCAGCTACTCAGGAGGCTAAGGCAGGAGAACCGCTTGAGCCCAGGAAGTGGAGGTTACAGTGGGCCACGGCTGCGCCACCCTGCACTCCGGCCTGGGAGACAGGGTGAGACTCAGTCTAAAAAAAAAAAAAGAAAAAGAAAAAGAAAAAGAAAAATAACTGTCCTGAATTCTAATATCATCTTCTGCCTTTTGTTATTAAAACAGTTTCATAAAATGATGGCAACAATAAACGAGTAGCTGCTTTTAAAAAATTCTTCTTCTGTAATATTAATCAAGAACAACCTCATCTATTTAAAACATTTTTCTTAGTTCCATTATTCCATAAAAACCAAATATTGGAAATCACAGGCTTATGCTTTTCTTGTGGGTTTTTTTTTTTTTTTTTGTTTTTTTTTTTTTTTTTTTTTTTTTTTTTTTTTTTTTTGGTTGTTGTTTTTTAATTTTTTTTAGACAGCGTCTCAACTATGTCCCCGAGGCTCACTGCAGCCTCAACCTCCCAGGCTCAAGTGATCCACCCACCTGAGGCCTCCAAGTAGTAGGCACTACAGTCACACACCACCACACCCAGCTAATTAAACAGAATTTTTTTGTAGAGATGGGGTCCCACTATATTGCCCAGGCTGGTCTTGTACTCTCAGCCTCAAACAATCCACCTCCTTGGCCTCCCAAAGTGTTAGGATTACAGGTGTGAGTCACCAAACCTGGCCCTTTAATTTCTAAGGTTCTGTTATGTTGAAAGGCATGAAATTCTTGGGTGAATAATCCATATATCTGCCCGTAACAAAAAAAAAAAAAAAAAAATGGCTATTTGCCCAAATGATTTTCACAGGGCAGGGAGAGAGAAACTTTACATTTTAAATACAAATTTCTACACAGTCATTCTGCTAAACATTTTATTAGGTACAGGCAACATTCAGATATCAATCTGGATATAACAAATCAATTTAACTTCTAATGCCCATTAAAACTGTGAAAATAACAAAAATATTAAAGTGCTCTACCCTTTCCAAATTCAAAGCAAGTTAAGACATCTTTCCTATGACTTATGTGGCATTTAAATTTAAAAGTAAATCAGACTGTATTACCAGCTTACAGCAGATCTGCTTGCAGACAATAATTCTTCCTGTCTTGGATCCATGCCCATGTGCATTATTGTAATTATCAACAATTTTAAAAAATAAAGTAATAAAGCAAGAATGAGCCACTAGTCAGTATGTTTACCGCTTGCTGCACTGATCATTAATTAACCTTCTGGGGATCAAACCACCTAACTACTAAATAAATGCATAAAGGACAGCGGGAAAAGCTAATTTCTTTTTTTTTTTTTTTAATTTATTTTATTGCATTTTAGGTTTTGGGGTACATGTGAAGGATATGCAAGATTGTTACATAGGTACACACGTGGCAGTATGATTTGCTGCCTTCCTCCCCATCACCCACATTTGGCATTTCTCCCCATGCTATCTCTCCCCAACTCCAAAAGCTAATTTCAAGTAAAAAGAACAAATAAAAGGGATGTAAATGTGTGTGTAACCACACATGAACACAAACCCATATCGTGTAAAGTTCAACAGCACCTTTTTCTGGTACTTTTTAGAGACACGGTCTTGCTCTGTCACTCAAGCTGGAGTGCAGTGGTGCAATCACTGCTGACTATAACCTTGAATTTCTGGGCTCAAGTGATCCCCCTGCCTGAGCCTCCTGAGAAGCTAGGACTACAGGTGTGCACCAGCACACCTGGCTGGTTTTTAAATGTTTTATAGAGATGAGGCCTTGCTATGTTGGCCAGGCTGGTCTCAAACTCCAAGCCTCATGCAATTTTCCAGCCTCAGCCTCCCAAGGTGTTGGGATTTCAGGGATGAGCCACAGCACCCAGCCCCAACAGCACTTTTGTACTACCCGGATCCATTCACCACCCAGCACTCTGTATCACCTAAGACACTGCTCTTCTGTTCCAGAGAATTCAGAGTGACTAGTGTGGCCTGCAAGGCCCACCAAGGTGCAGCCCCTGCCATAATTCAACATCCCTCCAGGCCAGCACCACCCTCGATGTCACAAGCCAGGGTCTGTCTCACCTCAAGGCCAACTGTCCTCTCTTGTTGAGAATGACTGCCCTGGATTATAATGAACTCCTAGAACTCCCTGCCCCTGCTGTTTCCTAAGCAAGTGTGATGGTCTCACCCTCAGGACTCTGCTCAAAGGGGCATTCCATGGAAGGCCTTCCCTTCCAACCCATTTCTCTCTCTCAAGCAATCTGAAATGACCTTGCTCACTGATCTGCAGTGACCATCTCCCATCACTAGAATTTAAGTACTTCTTTATTTCCACTGTCATTATTATTTTTAGAGAAAGGGTCTCCTCTGTTGCCCAAACTGGAGTGCAGTGGTATGACCATAGCTCGCTGCAGTCTCGAACTCCTGTGCTCATGCAATCCTCCAGCCTCAGCCTCGCGAGTAGTTGGAATTACAGACATGCACCACCACACCCAGCTAATTTTCACTTATTTTTTGTAGAGACAAAATGTCACTTGCCTCAGGCAATCCTTCCACCTCACCCTCCCAAAGTGCTGGGACTACAGGTGTGAGCCACCGCACGTGGTCTATTTCCATTATTATAACATAAAAGCATACCGTGATTACAATTCTTTTCATAGGCTTCTATTTCCCCATTAGAGTAAGCAATTGCATCTTCTTTTACTTTTTTGGTTTCACAAGCATTGACCCCTAATTCTTCCTGAAATTGTCAGAAAAGTCAGTAAAACTCCCTTCCGTGAAGTCAGACACACTGACCCACTGGTTTCACTTGCTTCTTTCTAGAACTCATCCCCCTCTCTGCCCGTCCATTTCCCTGCTTCATCTGGACCAATTATTCTCTCTGCCTCAACACAGCTCTCATGAGTCCTGAAAATTCCTTCCCCTTTCTTTGGTTTCGACTCAGTACTTTCCTCTTTCTCGACTTCCTGTTTTAGTGGCTCACAGTGCTCCATAGCTTCCTGAGAAAGGGTGTGTGAATGGAAAATTTCAAACATGACAGATCCCAAAAAGGTTTTTATTTTATGTGCACATCTTGTCAGTAATTTGGATGAGCACTAAATTATAGGCTGGAAATGATTTCCCTCAGATTTTAAGGTCTTCTAGCTTTCAGCACTGCTATTGATAAATCTAAAGCCAGTCTTCCTAATCCTCTGTGCAGGTCTGGGTTTTTTTTTTTAATACATAGAAGTAAATTCTGGCGGGGTGTGATGGCTCACGCCTATAATCCCAGCACTTTGGAAGGCCAAAGCAAGATCATTTGAGGTCAGGAGTTCAAGACCAACCTGGCCAAAATGGTGAAACTCCATCTCTACCAAAAGTACAAAAATTAGGCTGGGTACAGTGGCTCATACCTGTAATCCCAGCACTTTGGTAGGCCAAGTCAGGTGGATCACTTGAGGTCGGGAGTTCAAGGCCAGCCTGATCAACATGGAGAAAATCCATCTCTACTAAAAATACAAAATTAGCTGGGTGTGCTGGCACATACCTGTAATTGCAGCTACCTAGGAGGCTGAGGAGAATTGCTTGAACCCAGGAGGCGGAGGCTGTGGTGAGCTGAGATTGCGCCAATGCACTCTAGCCTGGGCAACAGTGAGACTTTATCTCAAAAAAAAAAAAAAGTTCCAAGATTTTCTCAATCTCTGGTATTCTGAAATTTCAACCTAACATGCCTTGGTGTGGTCTTTTCCTCACTGACCAGCCTGAGATCTCAGTGGCCCTGTTGGCCTGGACACACAGGGTCCTGTGTTTCTGCTATTCTCTTTCTGAATTTTTCATTAATTATATCTTGGATCTCCTAGATTGACCCTCTACCTATCTTTTCTAGCTTCTTTTTGTTTTCTCCTTTTGTTCTATTGGGGTCTTAAAGTTCTGCTTCCACATTTCTAATTCCAAGAACCCTTTGTTATCTGAACGTCTTTAAATTTCAAACAATTATTTCATAGATGTAATGCCCCTTCTTCTCTTCTTTGAGGTAAGAACTTGTCTTATCTATTCCTCGCATTGCCTTCACGTTGCTTTTACTTCCTGTTTTGTTCTTGTCCATGTTCAAGGTGTTCCTGAAGTCTTAGTTTCATCTATGTCCCCTGGGGCCTCAGCATGTCTTCAGAAGCTCTGATGCTTTCTATTTCTCATCCGAGTTCACTCTGCAAATCAGGTTGCTCTTAGCTGGCTCTTCCCGGCTGAGATTAGGTCTCAGCCTTTTCTGATTTGCTGGCTCAGTCTGTTTTCCATCGTTAAGATTTCATAGGCAACTCTCCCTCCCTGTTCTTTGTTAGTTTATTCATACTTTGTACTGAAAAGTAAGTGGCATTCTACCATCAAGACAGAGCTAGAACAACTAGAATACTCCACCAGCATCTTTTTGGGCACAACAATTCAAAAGCTACTACGAATATACTGGAAAACTAGAAGATGGGAAAGTATTCTCAAGATCATAAGCTTTTATTTCTGACTGTCATAAACATAACTTTGGAGAAAGTAAAGTTCTGACCCTTTATTCAAAGATCGTTTCACTTGATTATTTTACAGTTATGTCACAGTCAACACACTAGTCACTGGGTCTTACAGGTTGAATATGGCCTCAAATTTCATTTACTGAAATCCTAGCCCCAAATACCTCCAAATGTGACCTTATTTGGAAATACGGTCACTGCTGATGTAATTGGGAAAAGGTAATACCGGAGTGGGATGGGCCCTTAATCCAGTATGAGAGGATCCTTCTGAGAAGGGAAATGTGGAGACAGACAAGCATGCACAGAGGGAACGGCACATGAAGACTGGAGTCATGCTGCCGAAAGCCAAAAGCGAGGCCTGGAACAGACCCCTCATTAATGCCTTGCGAGGGGGCCCAATCCTGCCAACACCTTGCCCTGGGACTGACTTCTAGCCTCCAGAAAAGTGAGACAATAAATTTCTGTTGCTTAACTCACTCCATTTGTGGCATCTTTGTTATGGGAGCTCTAGCAAACAAATACACTGAGTAAACAAAACTCAACATGTGTATTTAGGGAGCATAAGCACTCTGAGAGGCAGGATCCAGATGTAGAGAAACAGGATTACAGTGTAAGGTGCACACTCTGAATGCGAACTGAGGACGTGGAGACAGTGAGCACGCTGCAACTGAGAAGAGCTGTAACAGAGGCATGCACGGACTTGGCACAGGAGAGCGACAGCTATGGGGGAAGAGGGGCTGAGCCTTCAGAACTCTTCCCCAAGGAAACGTGCTTGGGCTCCCTCCCAGCGTGCGCATGACCCTGCTATGCATACTTTAGAGGGTAGGAGGCTGTGATCAGGAAAGATTAAGTATAGACAGGAGGCTAGTTAGGAAGCCACTGCATTCATCCAGGCAAAAGATGCTGAACAAAGGCAGGAGCAGTGTGAACAGGAAAGGGACAGATGAGAAATATTTGGACAGGGGACATGAAGGAAGGGTCAGAATGATTCCAGCTTTCAAATTCTGACCAATGGGAAAATGACGAGGCTAACAGCCAAAGAAATTGAAGGGGGGTGGTAGGGAGGGAACTGGGGATTAGAGACAGTTAAACTTCAGTTTTGAGTGCATCATACTAGAAGGACTCACAGCTTATCAAGTGCTGCATTTTTGTCGCCCAGACAAAAATAGAGGATGGGTGTTCCAGAGGGTAATCCGAGCTGGAATTATGGATTTTCTATTCATTACCAGGCTGGAAGAATTTTAAGCCCAGAGATTAGGCAGGACCACCTGGGAAGACTGTGCAATGTGGAGAAAAAAGAAGGCAGTCCCTATTTTCTACAGGTATATTATTAATATCAGTTGGAAGTCTATTTCTGAACAAACATGAAAAGGAAAAAAAGGACACAAATGTTGTTAAAAACTTAAGTATCTCAGTTATAAAAGTCCTTCTGGAGTGTTTTCTTCATGGTCCAGACTGCCTGAGGTCTCAAAATTTAAAGCTGGTGAAGTAGAGAGAGATGACATTTGCTCTTCCTGGGAAACTTCTCTGGAACAAGCATGAGTATCTGGTGTTGCTCTAAGAACCTTATTATTTCCTTCCAGTATATATGCCTACCTGACTCTCACTGCTAATTCATTGTACATGAAGGCCTCAATCATGTCAAGGATGAAGTCAGAGATGTTCCCAAAGATACAATCTTCAGAGGTCTCTTACTCCCAATTTCAGCTAACTTCTTAGAAACCTCCATGCTTCCTTACCAGTGCTTACAGCCTCCCTCCCCCCACCCCCCACCCCCCACCAATCAAACCATCCTTTCCTTGTCCTAAAAGTTCCTTCCTTTGATGACTTACAGATATCGCCCAGACCAAGTTTAACCAATTATGCTGAGAGACTGGGGTAATTTTGGGCCATCTGAATTCAAGTTACAATAATATGCCTCATGCATCCACATTCTGTGACAAGTTCAGCGTCTTCACTCAGTACACATACACAGAGAAACTACATATAAAAACCGCTTGGCTGGGAGCTTATCAGGCTTGAGTCTGTGCTCTGTATTTAATCTTTTAAAAGCAATACTCAAAATATTCTAATCTGATTTTAACCTGTTCTGAATACTATTCCTATTGTTTAAAAACAATAGGAATACTAACCAACATTCAGTATCAATGACTTGTATCAATTCACAAGATTAATCTTTCAAAACAGCAGGATACTTTGTTAATGTAGGTCCTGCGGAAGCTAATCAAGCTGCAAATAATCATTCTTCTAATAGCTGCTGTGGGGGTGGGGAAGAGTGGCTAGACAAAAAAATTCTATAGTCTTATGCAGAAATCCTCTTCAGAAGAAGGTAAGGGGCAGGGTCATAGGATTCTGCTATAAAATGTGGTTTTTGGTTCACTTGAAATCTGCCATGGTGTTAAATATTTACTATAAAAGATCATTTCAAACCAACGTTTTCTTTTCCTCCTTTTCAACAAAGACTGAAAACTCAACTGCCTCTACATCCCAGACAGGGAACAAGGGGTAGAGGGTAAGACAAAAATGGAGACCCACACTCAGCCCCCTCAGGGAGAACACAGGCTCTCTTCACCAACTGAAGTGGGCTGCTGCTTTCTTTAAAACCAGAGCAGAATTTTTATATTAAAACCCATGATATTTGGAAATGTATATATTTACTTTGAATTTAAGAAACAAGGAGGGTCAACACGGTAAGGGCCAAATAAAACACAAGGACAGGCCACATTCTGCCTGCAGGCTGCAGGTCTTCAACCTCCACTTTAGTTTATGTAGTAGGTATCACAGTGAGGAGGCTGACGACAGTTACTCTAAAAGAATAAAATTCACCAAACACATGCAAAAGCCATAGTGTAAACTAAAATTAATTGTGTTCTGTTAGTTACAAACTTATCATAATTAACTTTAAAGATCAGCTAACTTTTCAGCATATGAGGGTTAGAAGACTTAATATTGTTAAGATGACAAGACTACCTAAAACAATCTACAGATTCAATGTAATACTCAATAGCCCAACAGCTTTTTTCTTTTTTCTTTTTTTTTTTTTCAGAAACAGAAAAATGCACCTTAAAGTTCATATGAAATCTCATGATCTTGAAAAAGAACAAAGACTCATACTTCCTGATTTCAAGACTTACTACCAAGACACAATAATCAAACAGTGTGATACTGACATAAAGACAGACAGTTGGAATAGAGAGTCCAGAAATAAACCCTCGCATGTATGGTCAATTGATCTGCCAGAACATTCAATGGGGAAAGGATAGTCTCTGCAACCAATGTTGCAGGGAAACTGGATAGCAAGCTGCAGAAGAGTGAAGCTGGACCCTTACTTTAACCATACACAAAACCAAACTCAAAATGGATCAAAGACCCAAGCTTAAGAGCTAAAACTATAAAACTCTTAGAAGACGACTTAGGAGAAAATCTTCATAACATTACATTTCACAATGATTTCTTTAAAACGACACCAAAACTACACGCAACAAAAGAAAAACTAGATAAACTAGAATTCATCAAAGTTAAAAATTTTGTGCATCAAAGGACACTATCAAGAGAGTGAAATCACAAACAGGACAATGAGAGAAAATATCTACAAATCACATATCTAATTAACATCCAGAATATATAAAGAACTCCTAAAACTCAATAGCAACAAGACAGTCCAATTCAAAAATGGGCAAAAGACTTGAACAGACATTTTTCCAAAGACATACAAATGGTCAACATGAAAAGATACTCAATATCACTAAGTTATAAGAGAAATGCAAATCAAAACAATAAGATACTGCTCCATGCCCATTAGGATGGTTATTATTTGAAAAAAGTAAATAACTGTTGGCAAGGATGTAGAGAAACTGGAACTCTTGTCCACTGTCAGTGAGAATATAGAAGAGTACAGTCACTGTGTCACTGTGGAAAAACAGTTTGGCAGTTACTCAAAAATTTAAACACAGAATACGGTATGATCCAGCAATTTCACTTCTTAGTAAATATCCAAAAGAACTGAAAGCAGGGACTCACACAGATACATGTACACCAGTTTTCATAGCAGCATTGTTTATAGGAGCCAAATGGTAGAAACATCCCAAGTATCCATCAACAGATGAACAAAATGTTGTATATATGCACAATGGAATATTACTCAGTCTCAAAAAAAAATTCGGATGCACAAGCCTTGAAAATATTATGCTAAATAAAATACGCCAAACTCAAAAGGACATATTTTATGATTTCACTTACTTGAGTCCTAGAATAGGCAAATTCATAGAGAGGTTACCAGGGACTGGGGGATCACGGGGAATAGAAAGTTAGTGTCTAATGGGTACAGGGTTTCTGTTTGGCTGAAAAAGTAGTGGAATAGACAGTGAGGATGGTGTACAACACTGTGGATGTTCTTAATGCCACCAAATTGTACACTTTAAAGTAGTTAAAATGAAAGGGTTTCTTCTTCAGTGTTTTGGAAGACGATGAGAAGAACTGGTGTCAATTCTTCTTTAATGTTTAGTACAATTGTCCAGTGGTCCTGAGCTTTTCTTAGTTGGAAGTTTTGTTTTTTTTTTTACTTTTGAGACACAGTCTCGCTCTATTGCCCAGACTGGAGTTCGGTGGCACCATCTTAGCTCACTGTAACCTCTGCCTCCCAGGTTCAAGCGATTCTTCTGCCTCAGCCTCCCGAGTAGCTGGGATTACACACACGTGCCATGCCTGGCTAATTTTTTTGTATTTTTAGAAGAGACAGGATTTTGCCATGTTGGCCAGGATGGTCTCAAACTCCTGACCTCAGGTGATCCACCCACCTCAGCGTCCCAAACTGCTGGGATTACAGGCATAAGTCACTGCACTCTGCCTGTTGGGAGGTTTTTGATTACTGACTCAATCTTCACTGTTATTGGTCTGCTCAAATTTTCTATTTCTTCATGATTCAGTCTTGGTAGTTTGTATGTTTCTAGAAATTTACCAATTTCTTCTAGGTTATCCAATTTTTTGGCATACAACTGTTCATAATAGTCTCATCATACTTTTTATTTTCACAGTATCAGGTGTAGTGTCTCTTCTTTATATCTGATTTTGAGTCTTCTGTTTTTCTTAGTCTAGACAAGGGTTTGTCAAATTTGCTTATCTTTCCAAAAAACCAACTCTTGCTTGTGATTCTTTTCTATTGTTTTTCTACTGTTTTTGTTTATTCTGTTGCAAATTATTTTCTTCCTTTGCTCACTCTGGGATTGGCTTATTCTTCTTTTTCTAGTTTGAGGTGTATAGTTAGGCTGTTTGAGATTTTTTAATGTAGTCATTTATTGCAATAAACTTCCCTCTCAGTGCTGCTTTTGCTGCATCCCAGAGATTTTGGCATGTTGTGTTTTCATTTGTTCAAAACATTTTCAAATTTCCCATTTAATTTCTTTGGCACTTTGGGAGGCCAAAGCAGAAGGATCACGAGGTCAAGAGATGGAGACCATCCTGGCCAACATGGTGAAACCCCGTCTCTACTAAAAATACAAAAATTAGCTGGGCGAGGTGGTATGCACCTGCAGTCCCAGTTACTCGAAAGGCTGAGGCAGGAGAATCACTTGAACCAGGGAGGTGGAGGTTGCAGTGAGCTGAGATCATGCCATTGCACTCCAGACTGGGCAATGCAGCAAGACTCCATCTCAAAAACAACAACAACAACAACAACAAACCAAAACGACAACAACAAAAAAAATACTTCAATGTTGTTTTATAATAAAATTCTCAACAAATGGCAAGGCGCAGTAGCTCACATCTGTACTCCCAGCATTTTGGGAGGCTGAGGCATGGGTTATCACTTGAGCCCAGGAGTTCCAGACCAGCTTGGGCAACACGGTAAAACTCAGTGTCTATACAAACACATCCCCCCCCCACCCAAAAAAAAATTAGCCAGACATGGTGACACACACCTGTGGTCCCAGCTACACTGGAGGCTGAGGTGAGAGAACGGCTTGAGCCTGGGAGGTCAAGGCTGCAATAAGCCATGACTGTGCCACTGCACTCCAGCCTAGGTGACAGAGTAAGACTCCATCTCAAAAATAAATAAAATAAAATTTTAATAAGAAAAAAAGCAAAATTAGACAAATGGCACTACATCAAACTAAAAAGCTTCTACAAAGTTTTGGCAAAAGAAACAATAAAGTAAAAAGGCAACCTACAGAATGGGAGAAAGTATATGCAAACCCTTTATCTGATAAGGAATTAATATGCAAAATATATAAGGAACTCAGAAAACTCAATGGCAAACACACACACACACACACACACACACCCCAAAAGCCTGATTTAGAAAATAAGCAAAGGGCTTGAATAAACATTTCTCCAAAAAGACATATAAATGACCAACAGGTACACAAAAAGATGCTCAACATCACCAATCACCCAGGAAATGCAAATTAAAACATCACCTCACACCTGTTAAAATGGCTATATATTTATAAAGATAAGTATTCGCGAGGATGCGGAGAAACTCTTGCATGCTGTTGGTGAAAAAAAATGGTGCAGCTGCTATGGAAAACAGTATGAAGATTCTTAAAGAATTAAAAGTAGAATTACCATTTGATCCATCAATCTCACATCTGGGTATATATCCAGAAGAATTAAAATCATTATCCCAGACAGATACATGCATTTCCATGTTCACTGCAGAATCACTGACAATAGCCAATACCTGGAAACAACCTAAATGTCCACTGAGAGATGAGTAAGAAAAATGTGATATATACATAAAATGGAATATTGTTAAGCCTAAAAAAAAAGTAAATCCTGCCATATTCAACAACATGAATGAACCTGGAGGACATTATGCTAAGTGAAATAAACCTGTCACAAAAGGATAAGTACTGCAAGATTCCACTTACATGGGATATCTAAACTAATCAAATTATAGAACTGTCATTGACACAGGCTGAAGGGAGGAAAAAACAGTTTCTGTTCAACAGATATAGTTTTTGTTTTGCAAGATGCATAAGTTTCTGGAGATTTGCTGTATAACATTTTATCTACAATGAACAATACTGTTTTGTGCACTTAAAAATTTAAGAGTAGATCTCATGTTAAGTGTTGTTACCACAAAAAAATATTTTAAGGCAGGGCTTGGCGGCTCACACCTGTATCACAGCACTTGGGGAAGCCGAGGCAGGGCTGGCTGAGGCCAGGAGTTCAAGACCAGCTTGGGCAACAGAGCAAGTCCTCATCTCCACCAAAAAAATGTTTAATTCGCCAGGCATGATGGCTCACGCCTATGGTCCCAGCTACTTGGGAGGCGGGAGGGTCATCTGAGCCCAGGAGGTCAAACCTCTAGTGAGCTATGACTGTGCCACTGCACTCCAGCCTGGGCAACAGAGTGATAACCATGTCTCAAAAAATAAATAAAAAGTTATAATGGTTAATAAAGTTTATGTTATGTATATTTTACCATATACACAAATAGATCTGGGTATTTTAGGCTATTCTATTTAGAAAATGCTTATGTCTTGCGGCTGATGTGTAAAACACCTGGAAGGAAACACTATAAATCAGTAAGAAAACAGATAAGCTAGATTTTTTTAACCTGTATATGAGAAGCTTTTTTTTCCTCCCTCTCCTGGGGATGCTGTCTATAAGCAATGAGTCTGACATACCGTCACAGGCTTTCCTACAATACAGCCTCCAACAAAACTAGGCTGTCCCAAATGCACCAACACCTGCAGTGGCGTGTGCCCAGGCAGACTTAGAGGGCTTCAAGCTGGCAGACCAGAAGTTCTTAGGAGGTTGTCCAAAACAAAATACATGGCATCAGGGCCTATGTGGTTCCATTTGTTCTTTATGTGTTTGTGACCAGATCAAGCGTGCTTTCGTTATTGAGAAGAAAATCACTGTGGAAGTATTAAGAGCACAGAGTCAAAAAGTTAAATTAAAAAATGAGGCGGGGTGAGGTGGCTCATGCCTGTAATCCCAGCACTTTGGGAGGCCAAGGCAGGTGGATCACCTGAGGTCAGCAGTCTGAGACCAGCCTGGCCAACATGGTGAAACTCCATCTCTACTTAAAATATAAAAATTAGCTGGGAGTGGTGGCAGGTGCTTATAATCCCAGCTACTCAGGAGGCTGAGGCAGGAGAATCACTTGAACCTGGGAGGCAGAAGTTGTAGTGAGCCAAGATTGAGCCACTGCATTCTGGACTGGGCACCAAGAGCAAAACTCTCAAAACAAAACAAAACAAAACAAAAAAACGAAGCTTTTTTGAGTAATAAAAATTAAAATGCTAAATTAATAAAATCTGTAAGAACTAGAAAAGTGTTGACCAGCATTTCTCCAACAGAAAAAGTTTATTCTATTTATTGTACGATTCTAGGAACCATACAGTGCCTTCAGCTATGGTATTTGTTCTGTCACAGTGCCCTGTATATAACAATTTAATAAATGTCTGCTAATAATGATGACTATATGAGCCTCAAATGAACCAATTACCACAAAGTCTTCCATTTTCGATCAAGTCCTTTCTAGAGGTTCTTTCAAATGCCAATTTGGGATATAGGCACAATGATTTTTTTTTTAAAGCTATCCACAGTATTCTGCTTACATTAGAGAAAAATGAGAAACACGCATGTTCAGTTATAAAGGAATCAAATAAATTATAGAATAGGCAGTCCTCTACTTTCACATAAGGTGTATGTCTATAAACGTGAACCAGTTACAAATATATGCATGTTATCTAGGGATTCTGCTACTAGCAAGTAATAATTTATCAGATCCCAATTACTTCTATTGTTTCAGGGGAAAACATGCCCTTGAAATTTATTTCCATCATTTTATTGGCATTCCTTAACTTTTTCCACATAATTGAGCCCACTGAGTATTTGCCTACGGTCAAAGAAACTCTACATAGAAGAACACCAAAAAAGCACCAATTATCACCATGTGCTTCTTAACAATAAAATAAACATTTTTCTCTCCTTTTTCACTCTTATAAAATCAGGGCAAAACGCAGTAAAATATTCAAATAACAGTTCAATGCTACTGCAAATATCCAATCATTGGCTAGCAGGCAACATCTCTATGTGATAACTCAAAATGTTTATACAAAAGTTTAGGTACTCAAATCCAAATTCACAGTATGAATGGCTAGAGGGGTTGTACATTTAAAATTGCAAGGTGTTCAAAAGCCCCAAACCATGAAGGGTGATCCCAAAAAAAGCTATACACAGGTTATAAAATATGTAATGGCTGGGAAATTATTCAATATGTTAAATGAAGAAAAAAATGAGTTATACACGCATAAGGGGGACTCTACTCTGAGAAGTTAAGATGCAAAGAAAACAAAACCAGAAAAACAAAATAGTTTTTTACCTGAAAAGTAAACTGTAGTTCTGGTTTCTGGGGGTTTGTTTTTGTTTTGATCAAAACGGTATTTTCTAAATTTTTCATAACTTGGAGAACGTAAAGGTTTGGAGTTTGTAACTCAAAGCATATGAATCTAGAAAGATAAATCAGAAACTGACAGGACTCCACAGACTTCAGCTTCAGTCATCACAGTCCAGGAACTTAGAGTAAGATCCTGGATTGCTAGTGTCCTCTGGCTCCAAGTCAAATGAAAACTTGTGTCTGGAACACACATTAGCCTAGACCTCAAATTAATCAATCTGTAAGCACCTATTAAATGAAATGTCTGGCCGGGCATACCATGCCTGTAATCTTAGCACTTTGGGAGGCTAAGGTGGGTGTATCACTTGAGATCAGGAGTTGGAGACCACCCTGGCCAACACGGTGAAACCCCGTCTCAGCAAAAACTACAAAAATTAGCCAGGCATGGTGGCTGGCTCCTGTAATCCCAGCTACTCAGGAGGCTGAGGCAGGAGGCACTTGAACCCAGGTGGCAAAGGTTGCAGTGAGCAGAGACCATGCCACCGCACTCCAGCGTGGGCAACAGGGTGAGATTCCATCTCAAATAATAATAATAAAAGCAATGCTCCCTCCCCCAAAACTTATGAGGCCAGTAACTGAAATCAGAACTTGACAAGTATATAATAAAAAGAGAAAAATTACAAGTCAAACTCACTTATGAGCAAAGAGGAAAAACTCCTGAACAAACTTTTTGCAAACCAAATCCAGAAAATAAACAAACCAAGTTTGGTTCATTTCAGGAATGCAAAATTTCTTACATACTGCACCATCAAAATTAAAATCATATGATCATCTTATACTTGCCAAAAAAGATGTCTGAAAAAAACCTAACATTCATTCATGAGAAGAATCTTTGGCAAACTGAGAATATAAGCTCTTCCTTATCTGATAAAGGGTTTCATATCTACCAAAAGACTACAAGTACCATATAAATTGCAAAAACAGTTTCTCTCTGAGAGAAGTCAGACTAAGATACCAGCTATTATCTCTCCTATCTGAACATTTTAGTCAGTGCAGCAAAGCAAGGAAAACAAAAGTTACAAAGATTGGTTGGAAAGAAATAGAGCCATCACAATTCACAGAATAACTCAGATAAATTCAAAGTTACAGATAAATTATTATAACTAGTATGCAAGTTTAGCAAGGTTACTAAATACAAGGTCAATCTGAAAATATCAATTGTATTTCCACAACCACACAGACAACAAAATATTTATAATAGCATAAAAAAGATCAAATATCTATGAATAAATCTAACAAAAGATATACAAGATAAGATCTCTATGCAGAAAGCTACCTAACACTGAAGGGAGAATTATAGAGGGTCTAAATAAAATACATGTCATGTTCCTGGATCGGAAAACTCAGTATTTGAAAAATGTCCATTTTTCCCCAATTAAACTATAGACAAAATGCAAAATCAAAATTCTAACAGGTAGTTGTTTTGGTGAAATGTGGCAAATTTACGTGAAAAGAAAAGGGTTAAAGGAAGAGCTAAGACACTATTCAAGACAAGCAAGGTAGAAAGGCTTGATCTAGTAGATATAAAATCTTATCTTACAATAATTAAAACAATGTGGAGTTGGTACAAGCATCAACAAAGAGATGAACGGAATAGGAGAGAGAACCCAGAAACAGACTCACTTGAGGTACTTGATTTACCACAAGGGTGACCGAGCCGAGCAAAAAGGAGAGGATGACCTTGACAATAAATGGTGCAGACCAGATATCCATGTGGAAAAAACAGAAATGAAATGGCCCCTAGCTTCACATCTGCACAAAAATCCAGTTAAATTATAGCTCCAAATGAGAGAGGCAAAACAATACAGCTCCTCACAGACAACATGGGAGACTATCATTACATCCGCAGGGTAGGAAAGACTTCTCAAACAGGATACCAAAAGTACCACCATACTAATTTTTTTAAAAAGCTAAAAAATTAGACATTAAAGTTAAGAACTTATCCGAAAAACATCATGAAGAGAGTGAAAAGGCAAACCACAGAGAGAACAGCATTATCTTAATAACCTCAAACTGGAAACAATTCAAACATCCATCAACAGCAGAACAAATTCAGGTTTATTCACATAATGGAATACCATGCAGCAACGGAAACCAGTGAGCCACTGCTACACTCAATACACGTGGCGCTCAAAAATGTGTCTAGTGAAAGAGACCAAATGCATAAAAATATATACTGAATGATTCCACTTATATGAAGCTTAAAGAAAAAAA
>NW_016107315.1:14765190-14768148 GCF_001604975.1 Cebus imitator
TCCTCCTCCTCCTCCTCCTCCTCCTGGTCACATGCTTCAGAAAGCAGGCCCTGAGAGGTCTAAGGCTGTGGAGGCAGTACCATTCCCCTTGCCAAGGCTTGCTTTGGCTAGAAGCATCTGATACACTTCTGTTTTCCAGTGACACTAGAGAGGGCTTATGCTGGTGGGCTTTGAGAAAGGTTTCTTCACTCTTAAAAGCAGATGTACAGGAAGAGACCATCTCCTCCTCCTCTGGACATTATCATATCAGAGCATGTCCCCTGGAACTGCAATAGCCATTCCACAACCACTAGGGGAGTAAGCCCCGAGGAAGGCAGGCTAATTCTTTTCTGGACCACAATCTTATCCCCATCACACTGGTCACTGGCCACTGCCTGTGTATCTGGTGCTGGCAGCCTTCTCTCTCCCAAATAATCCCATACCTTGTTTTGATAAAACTCCCTATAGGGAGCCATAATTTCTTTTCTCAAAATTTTTGGTCAGAATACAAAAATTACACAGCTTACTACTAAAAGAAAGAGAACTTGCACATAATATAAAAAGACACAAACGGGCTGGGCCTGCAGCGGCTCACACCTGTAATCCCAGCAGTATGGGAGGCCAAGCCGGGTGGATCACTTGAGGTCAGGAATTCGAGACCAGCCTGGCCAACATGGTGAAACTCTGTACTAAAAACAAAAATTAGCCGGGCATGGTGGCACATACCTGTAATCCCAGCTACTCAGGAGGCTGAGGCACAAGAATCGCTTGAATCCAGGAGGCGGAGGTTGCAGTGAGCCAAGATGGCACCACTGCACTCCAGCCTGGATGACAGTGAGACTCCATCTCAAAAGAAAAAAAAGGGGTGGGGGGAGGAGGGCAAAAAGTTTTTAAAAATCAGTGAATATCATATGAATGATGCAAAAGAAAAAAAAATGGAAAATGTAAAACAGCAAAGTTCCCCGTAATTACATACTTCATACATACTGTTAATCCTTTGGCATATACTGGGTCATAATATATTAGAACTTAGATGAAATTAATTCCTTTTAAGGGAAACACTCATACCAGGAAAAACAGGTAGGAGTAAAAAGAAATCCACACCCAAAAGGGAAACATGAACCATGATGACAGCAAAGAGCAGTGGGCTTACATAGGATAGGCAGACTCCTTCCCCTGGTCAAGCTGTGTGATGTTCTACTGACTCCCCATCTTTATTGAGATGGAGTCTCACTCTGTTGCCAGGCTGAAGTGCAGTGGCATGATCTCAGCTCACTGCAACCTCCACCTCCTGGGTTCAAGCAATTCTCCTGCCTCAGCCTCCCAAGTAGCTGGGATTACAGGTGTGTGCCACCACACCCAGCTAATTTTTGTATTTTTAGTAGAGACAGGGTTTCACCATGTTGGCCAGAAGGGTCTCAATCTCTTGACCTCATGATCCATCCACCTCGGTCCCCCAAAGTGCTGGGATTACAGGCGTGAGCCACTGCACCCAGCCTACTGACTCCCTTTTTAGGTGGGGATAAGAATCCCGACTTCACCAGAGTGTTAGGGACTTACATAGATAATTTACCCAAAGAGTTTGTTTTGTTTTTCTCTCCTTGTACATTAGAATCATCTGGGGAGCTTTTCAAACTGAGCATCCCAGAGGTACTCAATCAGGATCTCTGGGGTTAGGGCCTAGAAATCATACACAAGTGCATTTTGCACAGTAAAAAGCACTATCCACATTTGTTTTTACTGCTGTACTGTTTAGCACCTAGCACAGAACCATGGAACAGGGGTTTAATAAATACTAGTAGGATGAATTACAAATGAAAAATCAACTAGTTTTCTAATCTTCACCTTTAAAAAAAAAAGATTACAGTTATGTTTTAAAAGACCTCATTTTGTAAAAAAGATCTTAGCTGAGCGTGATGATATGCACTGTACTCCTAGCTACTTGGGAGGCTGAGGCAGGATAATCACTTGAGCCCAGGAGTTTGGGGCTGCAGTGAGCCATGACCGTGCCACTGCAATCCAGCCTCAGTAAGAATGAGACCCTGTCTCAAAAAATAAAAATAAAGACTTCATGATGCATATATAAGAAAAATTCCCTCAGCAAAAGCGATTATTAGTTGTACTTGACACAAAGGACGGGAACTCATTTCTACTTGAATGTGCCTGTGTGGTCCACTTTCCATCTTAGGCCATAAATCAAGGTACAATACACTAAATTTAATTAAGCTTCAAGGTAATCTAGTTTATCTCACTAAAAACCAACCCATGAAAATTGAATTATAGGCAATTTAGAGTTCTCTCTCCACTGGCCCTTCAATGAAAACTACAATTACTGTACAAAGATTTACCCCTATTTTTTGTCACACAGAAAACATTATTTTCATTGAATGGTTTATTTTAGCACAATCCAAAGTAATAATTGTTAAGTGATGGCTTTAATATGCAATGTGTGCTATTTTTATAAAATTTATGTACATGATGTATCTATTAATAGAAGGATATACAACATTACAGTAAGGTTTCCCTGGACACAATTTTAGTTTATTTTTCATTTCTTATGATCTGTATTTTTTAACTTCTTACAGTGAATACATACTATGTATATAATTTTTCTTCTGTTATTTTAGAAAGAAAATCCAAAAAGCCTGAGAATTTAGTAACGGTAAATAGAATTAAACAATCTTGAAAAGCCAGGCATGGTGGCTCACGCCTGTAATTCCGGCACTTTAGGAGACTGAGGTGGGTGAATCACCTGAGGTCAGGAGTTCAAGACCAGCCTGGCTAACATGGTGAAACCCCGTTTCTACTAAAAATACAAAAATTAGCCAGGCATGGTGGCACACACCTGTAATCCCACTACTCGGGAAGCTAAGGCAGGAGAATTGCTTGAACCCAGGAGGCGGAGGTTGCAGTGAGCCGAGATCGCACCACTGTACTACTCCACCCTGAGTGACAGAGCAAGACTCCATCTCAAAAAAA
>NW_016107315.1:14768160-14776151 GCF_001604975.1 Cebus imitator
AAACACATTTTCAAATGCTAGAAAGAACATGATTGGGTCAACAAACAAACTAGAAAACAGACAGCAGATATGATACAAGTATTGTATCAATGTTAAATTTCACTAGGTTGATAACTGTACTACGGATAGGTAAGACAATGTCTTTTGCTCTTAGAAAGTATACACTGAAGTTCTCAGAGGTAAAGGGGATGATGAATGCAACTTACTTTCAAATAATTTGGCAAAAAATAAAAAATAATAGAACGAATGATAAAGCAAATGCTGAATAGAAGAAATGTTAACAACTGGTCAACCTGAGTAAAGAGTATGAGAACTGTACAATTTTTGCATTTTTTATACTATTGAAGTTATTTCTTTTTTTCTTTTTTTTTTTCAGACAGATTCTTATTGCTCTGACACCCAGGCTGGAGTGCAGTGTGCGCCACCAAGCACAGCTAATTTTTGTATTTGTAGCAGAGACAGGGTTTAACCATTTTGGTCAAGCTGGTCTCCAACTCCTGACCTTGTGATCTGCCCGTCTTAGCCTCCCAAAGTGCTCGGATTACAGGCATAAGCCACTGTGCCCAGCAATTAAAGTTATTTCTAAGTAAACCATTTTTAATTGAAAAAGTTTAAAAATCAATACATGCAAAATTGCTCTAACCAAAATACTTAAGATCATATTGGGAACATATTCAAAAACTGTGCTAATAAAAACATATGCAGGACCAACTTTAAACAAAAATTTAAATCAGCACCGTCTGGCAGAAATACAATGTGAGCCACATACATAGTATTAAATACCCTAGGAGCCATATTAGAGTTAAAAGAAACAGGTCAAAATAATTTTAATGTTTTATTTTGGCCCATGTCTACAGTATTTTTCAATATAGTCAATATAAAAACTGAGGGTTTTTTCCTACTAAATCTTCAAACTCTGGTGTGTATTGCATACTTCCAGTACATCTCAATTCAGAAACTGAATTTTCATAGGAAATACTTGATCTACATTTAGATTCATAAAATGTAGTTTAAAAAATAGATTCACATAACCAAATTGTTTAAAAGTTTTCCAACCACTTAATCAGTTTTTATATGTAAACTCAGATTAACTAAAATTGAATAAAATGAAAACCTCACTCCTCAGTCACACTAGTCACCCTACAAGCTCAATAACCACATGTGGCTTCTGGCTACACTGCGGAAAGGCCTGGCTTTAGACAGTAAAACAAATTCCCTCTACAAAAGGAGGAGCTAATTGATAAAATTTAAGCTTATTGTATTTATCAACAGATTTTTAAAACATAGTTATCATAAAAATGGGCCAGGCACCATGGCTCACACCTGTAATCCCATCACTTTCAGAGGCCAAAGCGGGTACATCACCTGAGGTCAAGTGGCCAACTTGGTGAAACCCCATCTCTACTAAACACACAAAAAATTAGCCCGGCATGGTGACAGGCGCCTGTAATCCCAGCTACTCGGGGAGGCCGAAGCAGGAGAATCACTTGAACCCGGAAGGAGGAGGATGCAGTGAGCCGAGATCCCACCATTACACTCCAGCCTGGGCAACACAGCGAAACTCCATCTTAAAACAAACAAACAAAAACCAAACAAAGAAAACCGATATTCCTATCAGAAGCACACCAAGGTTTCTCTCCAAGGTACAGTTAGACATCTGCCATACCACCCGTCAGAAATACCAACACGAAGCCTTCTCTACTCTGCCTCAGTTGTCATCCTTTAATTTGGGTTTGAGTTTCCTAAAAATTGGCAACCAAATGGCCTTCTTCCTTTCAAATGTGGCAGAACAAACTGAAGTTCTGGTTCTCGGGAGCCTAGTCATCTACTGCATAGCATGCCGGGTTCCAGCACAATACTGTCTCAGTCCCAAATGGGAGTATGCACACAGGAGAACTTGTCTCGGATTCAAGAGAGGAAGTGACCCTCACTCCAGAGGTGAGTTTTTTCTTTTTAAACAGGTGTAAGAGATTAATTCAGTCAACACCAAGCAACACTAAAGATATGCCAATCAATAATTCTGTGCCAAGCAACTTGATGAAGGATTTGGCCAGAATCCCTTTGGCTAATCTCAATCAGGGCCTTCCCAAAGACATCCTGATTTAGGCCATTCTCATCTAAATTAAGCTTCCGCAGTCCCTTGCCTGACAGCAAATAAACAAAATCAAATGATATTCATATGAATAAAATTCTGCTAGCTTGACAAAAGGCCCCTTGAAAGATCGTTTAGTCAGTATGAGCAAAAATACAGCTCCAAAGAACAGGAGTTACCATAAAACCATTTGCCAGAAATGTTTAATTCCTACTTTGTTCGGCGATACTTTTCAACTGAGCAACGTTGTGGCTAACAATCAAATTTAATCCACAACAATGAATTCTGATTTTTTTTTTTATCGCTGCACAACTATTAACGCATTACTTAAAACTGCTGAGTCCTTTACTGTGAATTCATTAATGCTTGAAATTACTCATACCAGTGGGAAGTAGGGTGCGAGTGTGAACGATGAGTTCTGACACTTGATCCACTAATGAAGTCCCATCTTCCATATAAAATCCCTTTTCTCCCCTCCCCCAATCTCACTCACCTAGCTGTTTTCATGTGACATCATACCAGGGATCACAGATACAACTCTGACCATTGTGTGGAGACTCAAACAAGCGTAATCTAAAATCCTCTGTAGATAAAACATTTACTATTTCTCAAAGCTGAACTCCTTTCTTACCCTCACAGTCACAAAGCTTTAAGCAGAATGAATACAAAGGTTTTAAGCCATTCCATCAGAGAGCTTTTTTATTAAATTTATTTTACCCGTGGAAATACTTGAATATTCTGTAGAAGTAAACATATTCTACAGAATATGTTACTGAGGTCTTTAAAAGAAAGTTCTCAGTTAATGCCTATTTAATCAAATCCAGTCTTCAGGTCTCTCTGAAATTAGCCAAGTACGCAGAAACCAACTGTAATTTTTAAAAGAGCGAAGAGGGAGAAGAAATAAACGACACCAGAAGTACACATTCCACTCCAGCAGTTCAAGCACTATTTCGAGAAGGGAAGTAAAGATCTAGCCCGCTGTCTCCCTCGGCCACAGCAACGCTCCTCCAAGGCGGCCCGCTCCGAAGACCCCTTGGACCCCGCCTCCCCCGACCCAGACCTCGACCCCGACACCTCCCGCGGCCGCCCCCGCCGCTTCGCCTCCTCGCATAGGGGATGCTCAGGAGGCGACCTGGAAGCACAACCACTGCTGGAATTCTGACACCGAAGAGGACGATTTTTCCCGGAGTTTACATACATTCGCTGGCACCTTCGCTGCTCACTGAAACCCTCACGAAAGCGGTCAACGCATCCAGAGTGGGTTTCCTCCATCTACAGACGCAGGCAAACAGCGCCACTAAAAATACGCGTCCGCGCCCCGGCCCCGTGCAGCAGAGGGAGCAGCGGGCGGCCGGGCGCGGGAGCTCCCCCGGGGCTAGCAGCATCCCCGCAGCGCGCGGAGGCCGGAGCCGCGTCCACCTGGCAACAAAGGCGAAGCCCGCCGCTCGCAGTTGGGAGGCCCGGAGCCGAAGCCCAGGAGCCGCGCCAGGGAGCGTACGGGGTCCGCGAGGGGCCGCCCCTGGAGAGAGCCGAACCGCGGACTCCGTCGGGAGCGGAGCGCCCAGGCAAAGGCTCGCATTGTCCCGGGGGAGGGCGGGGCGAGCACCCGGGAGGCGCGGGGTCCCCGGAGGAAGTGGCGGCGCCGCGGGCGGGTTGGGGGTTGGGACGGCCGAGGCCGCCCGCCGCCCCCCGCAGCCTCGACGTCTTTCATTTGGCCTCTGCTGCGGCGGAGGCAGCCCGACCTCCAGAGCTAAGCACTGCGCTAAGCAGAGGCGGGCGCGGAAGGGCGCGCCAGACCCGCCGCAGCGCCGGACCCCCCGCGCTGCGCCCCCGGCCCGCCCCGCCTCGGTTCCCGCAGCCCGCCCGCAGGCCGCGCTCCCCCAGCGAGCGAAGGAGATGACGCTCCGGCGTTCACTCGGGTCCCCACCTCGATATAGCCGGCCAGCGCCGAGGCGGGCACCGTGAGCCCCACCAACAGCAGAAGCAAGAGCCTGCCCGTGGCTGCGGCGGCCGCGGTCCCGGTGGCTGCCATCCCTCGCCGGGTCGCTCTAGCGCGCGGCTCTGAAGCTCACACACAGACCGGCTCCGCGCTCAGCGCACCGCGACCCAGAAGCATCTGAAGCCCGTTCGCCGCCGCCCGGGGGGTTTTACACCAACCGGAACTGACTTCACAAAGCCACTCCCTCCTTCTGCGGCTTCCAATGCCAGCCCGCAGAAGCCCTCAAGACCCCGCCTTTCCTGCAGTCCAGACCCAATCAGGGAATGGAAGTGCCTGCTCCTCCCGCCCGGTCCAGCCGCGCGCCCCCGCCCCCGGCCGCGGAAGGCCCCGCCCCCGCCGTGGACCCAGTGGCCGCCAGGCGCGGGGGCGTGCGCGCGGTGGGTCAGGGACCTCAGCTCTGCGGGCGCGGGGCTGACTCCGGCCGCCGCCACCCGGCGCGGTTGTGTGTCCCAGCCGCGCTCGTTCGTTAGCCTGCAGCCTCCCGATACGGGCACGCCCCGCTTCCCCGCCCCTACGGGGCATTCTTCAGACTCCTTTGGGTACCGCCCTCTTTTTGGTTCTGGAGATGGTTTTACTGAAAACAGAATGAATTAGGAGTCCGGGACAGTCCGCCAAGGGCAGTCGCCCGAGGCAGGGGGAGGACGACAGGAGGCAGCTGCCCTCCTCCCGCGAGCCCGGCGCAGGGCGCGCCTCTCCCGTGCTGCTCCGCCCAGCCCGCTCGGCCGGGTTCTCGCCACCGAGCCGGCTGCGCTCCGCACGCCCGGCCTCCTGTCCTTAGGCCTCTTCCCGACCCTTCCTTCCCAGCGGCCGTCCAGGTCAGGGATGGACACCAGGGGTGCAAGGACCACGCCAGCCTCACAGCCCGGGCCCCCTTCCTCGTGTGTTTTAGGAAGAGGTCACGCTGCTCCTTCTGTTGTGGCGCACTAGCGGGAGACCTGCTTCTCTGCCTTCCTGCTCCGCGGCATTTCCACTTCACTGGAGAAAAACGTCCTGCTGCCCCATTTAGCAATTGGCACAGCCTCGCCACCGCCAGGGCTCCGCTGGCCTTGTTTCCTTCCAGTAGCCTGTGAGTGAGTTAGGTACCGCCTCTGAGAGACCTGGACTCGCCCCTTCAGGTTCCACTAAATACATAGAGAACACAGTCCCTGCTTCCAGGACGCTGACAATAGAAAGGAGGAGATGTCCGCGGAGTAGACGGAGTGCGGCTGTAAGAAGAGCCCGGGTTTTCCCACCCTTAATCTGCACCACTCCTACGTGCGCAGTTCCCTGTGGGTAAACTGGCTCTGCCCCATTCCTCCAAGACGACACCTTTCCATTTCACAGCCCTTCCTGACACTGTTCCTGCGCCTGCAATGCCCTCTCCCCAACATCTACCTGTTGGAAGCATTTTCACTCTTCCTCGCTCAGTTGGCTGTAACATCATCGCTTCAGGAGGCTCAGAGGGCTGTCTCCCTGTGGCACTTGCTTCCTAGTTATTTCCATACCTCCCTCAGGCCGCTGACAAGAGTCGGGTGTGTCATGCTGCAGTGCCCCTCACAGTGCAGGCCTCAATAAATGCTTGCCCGGTGTTATTGAACCCACTTGTCTTGGGCGCTGATACTAGTTCTGGAACCGGATGAAGTTGTCTCTTGCTATGGTCGGAATTTCGTCTCCACTCCTAACGTGTGTGCCGAAGCACTGAACCCAATTTGACGGTATTTGTAAATGGGTCCTTTGGGAGCTAATCAGGTTTGGATGAGGTCATGGAGGTAGATGGTCATGACGGGGTTAGTGCCTTTATAAGAAGAGACACCAGAGAGCTTGCTTTTCAATCACACTGTCTGTCCCCTACCTCCAACCTCAGGTACACTCTTCTCTGTCAAATGTGAATATTAAAACCTGTCTCACTTCACCACTTTGTGTGATTCAACTTACAATGAATGTACAATAGTGAAAAGCATGAAGTGACTTAAATGTAAGGGGCAGGAGGATAAAGCAATGTATTACCAAGTGCAGGTTCATCTGCAAGTATGGGGGAACAGTATCAATTGATACAACAGTATCAATCTCCATTCTGTTGTGGAGCCTGAGGTGGGACATGTAGCCCCCCAGGGGCTGATTTCCTCACCTACAAAATCAGGGCCTTAAACTCAAGGATCTCAAATTCTGTGAATCTAAATGCTCAGAGAAAAGCAAGTGAGATACCTGAGGTTTTTTTTTTTTTTTTTGTGAGACGGAGTTTCGCTCTTGCTACCCAGGCTGGAGTGCAATGGCGCGATCTTGGCTCACCGCAATCTCCGCCTCCCGGGTTCAGGCAATTCTCCTGCCTCAGCCTCCTGAGTAGCTGGGATTGCAGGCACGCGCCACCATGCCCAGCTAATTTTTTGTATTTTTAGTAGAGACGGGGTTTCACCATGTTGACCAGGATGGTTTCGATCTCTTGACCTCGTGATCCACCCGCCTCGGCCTCCCAAAGTGCTGGGATTACAGGCGTGAGCCACCGCGCCCGGCCAGATATCTGAGTTTTAAAGCAGCGGCATAGATATTCATGCTTTGGAGATTATATCTTCAAGACTGAGCTCTAATATCATGGGGATAGCACAAAGAAATACAGGAACATGATTTAAAGGGTCTTCAATCTAAAATTAGTTAGGTCTTGAAAGAAGTTTATTTGTATTTTCAAAGTATGGAAGGATCATTACTAAGAGCTGATAGTCCCATTCATCAACATTTTGGACTTTAAAATGTTACTGTCTTTTTATTGAATGACACTGGCAGGAGCATACCTGGTCTTGCAATTCTCAAACAATAATTTTTCATCCCAAATATGCTCATGTCAGTTACCAAGGCTTACGAGTAGTATGTTTTCATTTTATTTTATTTTGTGCATAAAAGCAAAAGGCCCCAAAATAACCTCCTGGCTGGGCGCGGTGGCTCACACATGTAATCCCAGCATTTTGGGAGGCTGAGGTGGGCGGATCACAAGGTCAGGAGATGGAGACCATCCTGACTAACATGGTGAAACCCCGTCCCTTATAAAAATACAAAAAATTAGCCCAGCATGGTGGCATGTGCCTGTAGTCCCAGCTGCTCAGGAGACTGAGGCAGGAGAATTGCTTGAACCTGAGACGAGATCGCGCCACTGCTCTCCAGCCTGGGCAACAGAGCAAGACGCTGGCTTTAAAAAAAAAAAAAAAAAAGGCATATTTAAAAACCCAATGTCAGAAATTTTAAATCTCTAATGCTAGGGTGACCTAAAGAAATTGGTATCCATTTTTGAGCTGGGCACAGTATCTCATGCCTGTAACCCCAGCACGTTGGGAGGCCAAGGTGGGTGGATCACCTGAGGTCAGGAGTTCAAGACCAGACTGGCCAACATGGTGAAACCCCGTCTCTACTAAAAATACAAAAATTAGCCAAGCGTGGTGATGGGCACGTGTAATCCCAGCTACTCGGGAGGCTGAGGCAGGAGAATTGCTTGAACCCAGGAGGTGGAGGCTGCCATGACCAAGATCACACCATTGCACTCCAACCTGGGCAACAAGAATGAAACTCTCTCAAAAAAACAAAACAAAACAAAAAGATAAAAAAGAAATTGGCATACATTTCTAAAGCTCTCTAAATAATTCTAAACCACTAATATTCTTGAGAACTGATGCTCTAACATAGTGGTTACTTAATTCTTGAATATCATGAAAAAACACTTTTTAAGTGGAATAATTAATTTTAAGTTACCAGTTGTTTTTTGTTTTGTTTTCCAAATAAATGCATTAAATTAAAACATAACTGTATTAGCACCACCATTTCACTAAAGAAATAACATTTAACAACAACAAAGTTAGGATAGTCATCTTTTGAAATTTAAAAATTGGATAACATAACTTTCTGGCAACTTAATATGTTGCTTTTTTTTTTTTTTTT
>NW_016107315.1:14776173-14799210 GCF_001604975.1 Cebus imitator
TTAGTAGAGACAGGGGTCTCACTATATTGGCTAGCTGGCCTTGAACTCCTGGCCTTGTGATCCACCCACCTCAGCCTCCCAAAGTGCTGGGATTATAGGTGTGAGCCACCACTCCAGGCCATTGCCATTTTTTTCATTGCAAATCAGAATTGTGAATACTTTATAATGAAATGTCCCTGGTTTAGTAGATGTGTTAGAACCTATGTGGTATGGGAAATAGGTATGAATCAATTCTATGCCTTGTCCTATAGCTGATAGCCTTTAAATATCTCCTTCCTTCTACCCAGATTGCCTTTCTCCCTCATCCACAGCTGATGCAGTATTTAAGACTTGGTTCAGATGTCACCTGCTCATGAAGGTTTTCTGCTCCTCCCTTTCTTCTTCTGAGTTTGGTGCACCTCCTTTTTGCTCCCCTAACGTTCTGTATGTACACAACTCTGTCATACTATGTGTAAACGAAGCATTAATTGTTTATTTTCTTTTCAGTTTCCTTAATTATATCACAAGTCCCTTGAGGGGAAGAACCATGTCTTGTTCATGTCTTTACCTCCACAATCTAGCATAGTGATTATACTTAACATGTGTTCAAAAAATATTTCCTGAATAAACACAGAACTAAGTGAAGTTTACAATCTGTCAGAGAAGCTAAAACCTGGGTGTGCATAAGCATAGCAGTAGGTGGAAAGTCATAAATGGCTTAAGAGAAGTGAAGTGTTTTAGGAAGAGCAGAGGAAGTTGGTTACATCTGTGTGAGGACACTAGGTGAGGATCATAGAGGACAGGCTATCTGAGGTTTCCTGGGAATACATACAGGATGTGCTCAGGCAACGTCAAGGAGAGGACAAGAAGCATGGAAAGAACAATGCAAGCAAGGGCATAGCACTGGAAAAACATGATGGAAGAGAACACGCCAGTCATGTTTCACTTAATTGGAGCCCAGGGTTTGTAATTCGTAATTAAGGCAGGATGGTTGGTGGGTTTACGGAAAAGATACTGAGGAGCCATAGAAACCTTTGGATAAGAACATAATTAGAGTTGGCTTTTAGGCGAAAAAAAAAAAAAAAAAAGAGTGTGAGAGCTACAGGAGGGATGCAGTAGAGCCTGGAGTCCAGGAGGCAGCTAGGAGCCCACTGTGATCTTGGGGAAAGAGAAGATATGGGCAGAACTCAGGGCAATGGAGTGGAATTAGAAAGGAGATGGTTGGAAAAGGTAAAGTGTATTGTCTTGGCCAGTCACTGGACAGGGGAGTCAGTGGAGTGAGTGCAGGAGAAGGAAGGAGGGATAAAAAGAACTTTAACCTCAGAACATAGGCCTGGGAGAATATGGTGCTGCTGTTGATGGCATTGGCAGAAATAGGAAAAACAAGAAGATTACGGGGTTGAGAGGAAGGTGGAGGTGCGAAATGCCAGCCAAATCTTCAGCATGAGATGCAGTAGAGTAAGAGGTTGGAATCAGAATTAAAATTTTGGGAGTTACTTTCCGAACGGTTATTAGTAAACTGTATGAGATAGCCAACAGGAAATGCAACAAGAGAGGTAGAAAGCAAACAGAAGGATATGTTACTGTTCTATTCAGTATTTATCACCGCAGCCTAGAGTCAAAAACTAGAAAAGGCCACATAGGGTGAGGACTAAGAAAGAACCACTGAACTTGGAGATCATTGAACTTGGTCGTTGGTCGTTTCTTTGAGAGGGTAAAAGCTATTTGCAGGATGTAAAGGTGTAAGTGGCTTGGAGGAAGGAGAGCTAACAAGTATACTTGTCTCTTTCCAGATATTCCCTGCTGAAAGGGCAAAAACCAGGAGAGTAGCTCTTGTGGGGTGTGGGTGGAGAACTTTGTTGTTGCTCCTGTTTGTCACTGATAAGGAAGCGCTGGTAGAAGGGAAAAAATTGAAAATGAAAGAGACACAGTTAAGATTTGTAAAATGTGTATTAACCCCATTTTACAGATGAGGAAACTGAGGCTCAAAGAGGTTAAATAACTTGTCAAAACCAGTACTAGCAGAGAAGGAAACTGAATCCTGGTTTTACTGACAGAAATATATGGTCTCCTGATCACATCATGCTAACCAACTCCCCAACAAATATTGGAAAATATTAGTCTGAGGCAGCCTTCAGTGGATACATGAAAATATATCAGTGGCTTGCCATTCTTTTTGCTTGCATTTTAAGATTTTGTGATATTCTGTAAAATCACATGCTTAACAATAAACAGAGTAATCTCTATAAAAATGTGACTCAAGAGGAATCAAAGGGTTATTTAGCCATCACATTTTTCTCTCCTACTTAGAACACTTTTTTAAAAAATCAGCCTCAGGTTGAATTTTCTTTGTGTTCTATTTTTTCTTTCCTGTTTTGTTGTTGTTGTTTTGTTTTGTTTTGAGATAGGGTCTCACTCTGTCACCCAGGCTGGAGTGCAGTGGCACCATCATGGCTCACTGCAGCCTCTATTTTCCCAGGCTAAGGTGATCCTCCCACCTCAGCCTCCCGGGTAACTGGGACTGCAGGCATCTGCCACCACACCCTACTAATATTTATATTTTTTATAGAGAAGGGATTTTGCCATGTTGCCCAGGCTGGTCTCAAACTCCTGGGCTCGAGAATCCACTAGCCTTGGCCTCCCAAAGTGCTGAGGTTACAGATGTGAGACACCATGCCCAGGCTTTTTTTTTTTTTTTTTTTTAAACTTATTAGGTATGGGGTCTCACTATGTTGCCCAGGCTGGAGTGCTGTGGCTATTCATTCACAGGCATAATCATGACGCAATACAGCCTCGAAATTCTTGGACTTCAGGAATCCTCTTACTTCAGTCTCCTGAGTAGCTGGGATTACAGGCACGTATACCATCATACCCAGCTCTTTAGTGTGCTTCTGTGTTCTGTTTGCCACCCATGCTGAGCAGGTGGAATCACTTCTCAGAGGGACGCAATGTGGTTGCTTGAAGCAGAACAGGTTTAACCTTATATAATACACATGTTTACCACATTAACAGGTAATTAAGATTTAAATCGTTTATAATGCCTTTCTTCTACCGCCTACTGATCTAGACTAGAACAAGGATCTGATTTTATCAAATAAGTTAAATAGACAAAAATATTAAGTACTTAAAATCAATACAGGGTCCCCAAATTCGATGCCAAAGCAGGGATATGGAAAAGAATCTGACCCAAGAGTACCTTTCGGTTTCAAAGATAATATTAATTTAACTGATTACAATCTGGGTATGTGGACATGTCTAAAATTAAATGCTAGAAAAAAACCTTTAAACATCTTGTGCATATACTAAGTTTTGTTTTGCTCATAAACTGGTTTACAAGTTTGAAAACAGGTTTTGCAAGTCCTAAAACTTACACATGTCAGGTGCCTTCTTAAAGACAAACAATGTGAGATTGCCGGGGTCCCTACCACAGCCTTGGAAGAAACTGGGGCAAAGAGCGGCCTGGAAGCTTACTCTGCGTTAGCTCTGCAGAAAAATCACCTCTGGTTGCAAATCCCTCCGAGAGAAACTGTCCTTGTATATAGCCCTATAGCCCTGCCCAGATAGCTTCCTTCATTTCCTTCATTTATTGTTGTTCCTAAGTTTGGTTTTTTTTTTTTTTTTTTGAGACAGAGTTTTGCTTTGTTGCCCAGGCTGGAGTGCAGTGGCACAATCTTGGCTTGCTGCAACCTCTGCCTCCTGGATTCAAGCAATTCTCCTGCCTCTGCCTCCTGAATAGCTGGGATTATAGGCACCTGCCATCAAGCCCGGTTGATTTTTTGTATTTTAGTAGAAATGGGGTTTCATCAGGTTGCCAAGGCTGGTCTCGAACACCTGAGATCAGGCAATCCGTCCGTCTCGGCCTCCCAAAGTGCTGGAATTACAGGTGTGAGCCACTGCACATGCCCAGTCCTTAAGTCTTATCTGAAAGAAACCATCTCATTGCCTGTACTTCACTCGGTTTGTTCTGCCTCTATGTTGTGGTTGTTTTCTCAGCTACCTGTAGTAATGCTACATTTTCTGGTATTCTTATTTGGTCCTTCTTTGAATGATTTCTTTGCCTGCAGTGCGGAAAATACAAAATAATAGTAAAAAAAAAAAAAAAAAAAAAAAAAAAAAAAAAAAAAAAAAAAAAAAAAAAAAAAAACCTCAGCACTGGGAGCTGCCTATGCAGAAAGTTACTGTTGGTGATTTTTACACAGTACTTGCTTTTCAGAAAAGTTGATGTAAAATTCCTTCTTGAGATGCCTCACATGAAAGAGATCGAAGGTATTTGGGTCATCCTTCTGCCCAGTATGAAAGTCTTTTACTACAATGGAAAGATAGAGAAGTTCACAGCTCCATTGGCTAGACATTTTGTCTTTTTATTGAACTAATCTTCATCACATAATTAAAGATGACGGTTATACCGCATTCTGCAGCCCCCCCACTATCACCTGCAAAGTCCTTTCTTTTCTGTTCTTTTCTTTTCTTTCTTACAGTCTTGCTCTGTTGCCCAGGCTAGAGTGCAGTGACACTATCTCAGCTCACTGCACCCTCTGCCTCCTGGGTTCAAGTAATTCTTGTGCCTCAGCCTCCCAAGTAGCTGAGATTATGGGCACGCACCACCATGCCAGGTAATTTTTGTATTTTTAGCAGAGATGGGGTTTGGCCATGTTGGCCAGGTTGGTCTTAAACTTCTAATCTCAAGTGATCCACTCCCCTCAGCCTCCCAAAGTGCAGAGATTACAGGTGTGAGCCACCACACGCAGCCATACAGAGTGTTTTCTTTAATGTAAACAGATTCACTTCTTTAACCATTTTACTTGTAATACTGTTTCCATTCTTACCATCCTTATATCTCTGTATACATTCCAGTTTACCAATCAGCCTCTACAAGTGTAGAATCCAAAACTGAACACAATATTTCATATACGAAACACACGCTACCCAGAAAATGTGTTCTTCTTCCGGACAATGTGTGTTTTATTAATAATGTAACCAACATGTCCTGATGAGATACCTACACCAAGATCATGTAATATTAATTTGTCTAAGAGCCCAGGTGCGGTAGCACTCCTGTAGCCTTAGCTTCTCAGGAAGCTGAAGTGAGAGGATCTTGTGAGCATAGGAATTTGAGGATTTGAGGCCAGCCTGGGCAACACAGCAGACTCTGTCTCTCAGAAAAAAAAAAACAAGCCGGGCGCGGTGGCTCACGCCTGTAATCCCAGCACTTTGGGAGGCCGAGGCGGGTGGATCACGAGGTCAAGAGATCGAGACCATCCTGGCCAACACGGTGAAACCCCCGTCTCTACTAAAAATACAAAAAATTAGCTGGGCATGGTGGCGCGTGCCTGTAATCCCAGCTACTCAGGAGGCTGAGGCAGGGGAATTGCCTGAACCCAGGAGGCGGAGGTTGCGGTGAGCCGAGATCGCCCCATGCACTCCAGCCTGGGTAACAAGAGCGAAACTCCGTCTCAAAAAAAAAAAAAGAATGAAGAGAGAGAAGGGGATTCCTAAGGGACATTGATTTTTGTCCTTGACAGCTATGGGATAATACCAGCTTTTTAGCAGGCATCTTAGAAAGACTAAGTGGAATAAATAAAGAAATAAATAAAGTGCTTACACGTTTAAGTCAGCACACAGCATGTAATAAGTGTTTGGTACAGGACAATTGGTACTTCTGATTGGTTATTTATGGTTGTGGTGCAAGTCGAGGGAAAGAGAAGCTCATGTTCGTGTAATGCTTTTGAATTTTCAAATTTCTTCTGTATCCCTCACTTCATTTTGTATTTAAAAGAACCACCCAAGACTCACTTATTTCATTTCTAGGACTTTATCCTAGGAAAATAATCCAAATGAGAATAAATTATGGAAAAATGTTTATAAGATATGATAAAAATTTGAAAGTCATAGTAGAAATTGCATATGTAGAACAATTTCTGTTATGCATTTAAAGTCGACTGAAAGAAAATGAACCAACATATTTTTGGGGGGATAATGGGATTATAAGTGATTGTTTTATTCTTTTAAAAATATTTCTATAATGAATATGTGTTATGTTTATAATGGAGGGAGTAATGTTTCACTTTTATTTTGTTTTTCTTGATCTTACCAACAATAACTTAGCCTGGGCAACAAAGCAAGACCCCATCTCTACTAAAAATAAAAATAGCAGCCAGGCACGGTGGTGCATGCTTGTAGTCACAGATATTTGGGAGGCTGATTGGGAGAATCCCTTGAGCCTAGGAGTTCAAGGCTTCAGTGGCGCTATGATACCTGGGTGACAGACAAGACTCTGTCACATATGTACGTACGTACATACATACATACATACGACCTTGTTAAATAGACAGGGCAGTCATTATTGTCCTCATTCTGTAACACTAACATTTGTATCGATAACGATAACTCTTCTTAGCACTCATACATGCCAGGCATCGTCCTAAGCATCTTAGTAGATATTAACTCATTTAGAATGAATTAATGAAAATTATAAATAGCACTTGTCTCATCAGGATGTTTCTAGCTGTAAATAATAGAAATGTCTACTCAACCTGGTCTAAAGAAAAACAGTGTTTATTGGCCCACATAACTGGAAAAGCCTAAAGGGGCAGGGATCAGGCATGGTTTCTGTTAGGACCTCAGCTCACAGCTCTGTGAAGTTCTTGCTCCTCCAGGGAAAGCTTCACCTATAGGCTGATGGCAGATCATTCACAATTGTTGCAGGCCCCATCCTACATCTGCACAGGAAATTATCCAGAAGAAAAGACTTCTTGCCCAGCCTTCCCAACAAGAGTCCTGACATTCTCTGGTTGAACAAGGTCACATAGTCACCCCTAAGTCAGTAACTAGGGAATGGTGGTGGGAATAGGGGGTGCAAACAAAATATGCTGAGTGACTTCAGTCAACTGGGACCTCCCAAGGAATTGAGGGTGGGATCAGTGTTGGAAGGGTGGATAACAAAATCAAATACAAAGGGGGAATTGAGGAAAGGGTGTCAAGTAGGCAGTGGGCAATGTTAATTACTGTATTTCCCAACGCTCTTACTGCCAGGCTAGCCACCAGTTACCCTTTCCCCCTCTTTCCTAAATGTCCTTCATAGCGTCTTTATTTTTTCCTTCTCTATGGGTTATTCCGTGCATTATTGAATATTTGCTTATCAAGTAGAGTTTATGAAACCCCTCAGATTTAAATTACTTTGAAATTTAAAAATAAATTTGAAAATCTTTGAGTTGAAGATAAGATGCAGATCAAACTAACACATCATATTATTTTTTCATGTTTACTGATGGTGTTTGTTTAATTAAGAAATACAAGAAGGGCCAAGTGTGGTGGCTCACTCCTGTAATCCCAGCACTTGGGAGGCCGAGGCTGGAGGATCACTTGAGTTAGCGACCAGCCTGGGTAACAATGCGACGCTGTTTCTGTTTAAAAAAAAATTTTTTTTTTTAAATCAGCCAGGTATAGTGGTGTGCATCTGTGGTTCCAACTACTTGAGAGACTGAGATTTTGATCCCAGGAGGTGGAGGCTACACTGAGCCTAGATCACACCACTGCACTCCAGCCTTGGTGACAGAGTGAGGCCCCATCTTTTAAAAAAAGGAAAAGAAATGGCAGAGAGTGAGCCCAGCTTACTTCTCAGGCAGAGATTCATGAGGTAAATGGGGTTCGGGGAGACCCCAAGGTCTATTCCTGCTTTGTTGTTTGTTTTGTTTTTCATATAACAGCATTATTGACATATACTATACTATACATTTTTTTTTTTTTTTGAGATGGAATCTCACTCTTGTTGGCCAGGCTTGAGCACAATTGTGCAATCTCATCTCACTGCAACCTCTGCCTCCCAGGTTCAAGTGATTGTCCTGCCTCAGCCTCCTGAATAGCTGGGATTATAGGAGCCTGCCACCACGTCAAGCTAATTGTTGTACTTTTAGCCAGGCTGGTCTCAAACTCCTGACCTCAGGTGATCTACCCGCCTTGGCATATACCATACTTTGTTTACATATTCATACCATACGATTCACTCATTTAAGGTATACAATTCAAGGGATTTTGGTATATTCAGAGTTATGCAACCATCACCACAATCAATTTGAGAACATTTTCTTCACACCAAAAAGAAGAACTGTACCCATTAGGAACCACTCCCCATTTCCCTCCGACCCTCCCTCCTCCAGCCTTAGTCAACCATGGATTTTACTCTCTGTATCTACAGATTTGCTTTTCTAGACATTTCATAAAAATGGAATCATGAAGTATGTGGCCTTTGTCACTGGCTTCTTTCACTAAGCATAATGTTTTCAAGGTTTAACCATGTTGTACAATGTATCACTATTTTATTCCTTTTTATCACCAAATATTAATAGTATTCCTTTTTTAAATATATGGCTAGACCACATTTCTCTCTTTCTCTCTAAGATGGGGTCTTGCTCTGTTACCTAGGCTGGAGAGCAGCAGCGCCGTCATTGCTCACTGCAACCTCCAATTCCTAGGCTCAAACAATCCTCCCGCCTCCACCTACCAAGTAGCTAGGACTACAGGCATGCGGCATTAAACCCAGCTATGCTGCCCAGGCTGGTCTCAAACTCTTGGCACATGAGCCACTGTGCCCAGCCTAGACACATTTAATTTATCTGTTCAGATAAACATTTGAGTTGTTTCCACTTTTTGGCTATTAAGAATAATGCTGGCCGGGCTCGGTGGCTCACATCTGTAATCCCAGCATTTTGGGAGGCTGAGGCGGGCTGATCACGAGGTCAGGAGTTCGAGACCAGCCTGGCCAATATGGTGAAACTCCCGTCTCTACTAAAAATACAAAAAAAAAAAAAATTAGCCGGGCATGGTGGCAGGCACCTGTAATCCCAGATACTTGGGAGGCTGAGGCAGAAGAATCGTTTGAACCTGGGAGGCAGAAGTTGCAGTGAGTCAAGATCACACCACTGCACTCCTGCTTGGGTAACAGAGCGAGACTCTGTCTCAAAAAAAAAAAGAAGAATGATTCTTGCTGGGTGTGGTGGCTGGTGCTCATAATCCCAGCACTTTGGGAGGCCAAGGCAGAAGGACGGCTTGAGCCCAGGAGTTCAAGACCAGCCTGCATAACATAGTGAGACCTTGTCTCTAAAAGTAAATAAATATAATGATAATAATGCTTCTATGGACATTTGTACACATGGGGTTTTTTTAAGACAATATCAGATCTGTCGCCCAGGCTGGAGTGCAGTGGCACAATTTCGGTTTACTGCAACCTCCGCCTCCTAGGCTCAAACAATTCTCCTGCCTCAGCCTCCTGCTGGGATTACAGGCATGTGCCCCCACACCCGGCTAACTTTCATATATATATATATATATATATTTTTTTTTTTTAAACAGAGATGGGGTTTCACTAGGCCAGGTGGATCATGCTTGTAATTCCAGTACTTTAGGAGGCCACAATGGGTGGATCACTTGAGGTCAGGAGTTTGAGATCAGCCTGGCCAACATGGTGAAACCCCATTTCTACTAAAAATACAGTAATTAGCCGGCCTGGTGGCAGGCGCCTATATTCCCAGCTAATTGGGAGGCTGATGCAGGAGAACCAGGGAGGCAGAGGCTGCCATGAGCCAAGATCATGCCACTGCACTCCAGCCTGGGCAAGAAAGCAAGACTTTGTCTCAAAAAAAAAAAAAAATTAGAGATGAGGGTTCACCATGTTGGCCAGGCTGGTCTCAAACTTCTGGCCTTAAGTATCTGCCTGTCTCAGCCTTTATACACGTTTTTGTGCAGACGTATGTTTTTATTTATCTTGAGTATATACCTAAACGTGGAAATTCTGAGCCATGTGGTGGTCCTCTGTTTTGAAAGTCAGAAATCTGATCTCATGGGATCGAAGTATTATGTCAAGATAGTCAAAATCAAAAGAGATTGCCCTGTAGAACTAAAAGACATACATCAATTAACAATGTAGTTACACATTTTAAGAGACCAGAACACTCACACTAGCTATTTGGCAAACATCCTTTCCAATATCAAGGTATCTGAAAAACTGAAAAATTAAATTACTTTACTTAATTAAATTTTTTATAGAGATGAGGTCTTGCTATATTGCCCAGGCTTGTCTCAAACTCCTAGGCTTAAGCAATTCTCTCACCTTGGCCACCGAAGTGCAGAGATTACAGACTAAACTTTAATTTCATACTCACAATGACTTCCCAAGGCTTATTAAGACTAAATAATTTGTTTCACATTATGTAGCAAGTAGGTAGAAATAACAGCATTTGAACGCAGGTCTTCCTCTTTTCAAAACTAGCCCTCTAAGAGCTAGACTAGACACATACTGCTTAAACATTACCCCCTATTTATTGTTTATTTGTTGGAAATGACTGTTTCCCCAATTTTTACTCCTACTTCTGCAGATGATTACTCGAAAAAAGTATATGTTAAGCCAGACATGGTGGCTCACATCTGCAATCCCAGCACTTTGGGAGTCTGAGGCTGGAGGATTGCTTGAGCCCAGGAGTTTGAGACCAACCTGGGAAACATCTCTACAAAAAATTTAAAAAGAATTAGCCGGGTGTTATGGTGCACACCTGTGGTCCCAGCTACGTAGGAGTCTGAGGTGGCAGGATTGCTTGTGCCCGGGAGGTCAAGGCTGTAGTGAGCCATGATTGCACCACTGCACTCCAGCCTGGGCAACAGAGCAAGAACCTGTCTCAAAAAAATTAAAATAAAAAATTTAAAAAGTATATGCCAATTCTCAGTAGACTTACTCTCAAAGAGTGACTTGGTATGCAGAGTTTGGAGGTCCTTTCATGTAGCTCTCTCTATCCTGACTTTTTATGAGAAGTTGTTCGTGATCCCATTTCTGGCACACCTCCTTAAAAGCACAGTCAGCAGCATTCAAAGCGGCTCCTGGATGCCTGCCCTACAGGGACTTTTGATGATGCCTTTACTATTTTGAGATAAAAAGAGTTCTGCATCTAGCAGTCCAGAAACATTCATCCCAACATCGGCTTTTAAATTCCTTGGTACATTTACATGATGGAGGCTGCCGAAGACTTGAGATGTTTCCAGATCTACTGTAGCAAGTGGTGTTTCACTCCTTTTTCAGATGCAGATGAGGCCAGGCGCTGATCACTACGTGGTGACTAACACCACCATCACGCCTTCAGATGCTGCTAATTTTGGAATGGCCAGATTTGCTTCACATCTTTTCAGAAACCCAGAGTTGTTGTCACCTGCGCTTGCTGGTATTCTCACACTAAATTACGTGGTCAAGGTAAAATATTATGGAATTTACATCATTGTTAGATGTAATTACGTGATAAAATATTCTTCTTTTTCCCTTTGAGATGCATACTGAAAAGCATTTAGGGATGAAACTGAAAAGTAAGAGGTTGCCCCTAAAAGAAGAGACAATGAGAGGCAGACACAAGTGAATATTTAACACAAGCAATTAAAAAATGCACGCCCATTACTCGAATCACTGAGATTTGTGCAACCGTTCAGATCTGACAGAAATTATTTACACTGAAGCACTGAAGTGCACAGAGAACAGCAAAGATAAACTATACAGCACATGTGTCAAGAAGTGACGTATTAGGTGAGGATAAGTGATACTTGAATATCACAAGATCAAGTTAACATCACCAAATAAAAAGATTGTAACGGTTTCAAGTCATAAAGACTGATGTATGGAGCAATAACCCATCCTTGCAAGGAGACGTTATTCTTGCAGTGGTTGTATTTAATCTTTGCTCTTGGCTGCTGCCCTAGATAAATTAAGGTGGACACTTTCAGGATGTATGAAGTCGAATTTACAGTGACAGACGGTGCAGGGCGTGCAGACCTAAGGATTGCTGCCTTCAAGAATAGGTAAAGGATGGGTAGCCACCTGATTCTTTATCTAAATAACAATTTGCTTAGTTCTTTATAACTTTTGGTCGGGGCTGGGTTCAATCATGAGTTCTGTTGTTTTCTATACTCGGCTAGGTCATGTGTCAATTCTAATTTAAGTTCAGTGTCTTATGAAAACCAAAAAAAAAAAAAAAATCATCTCTCAACCATTCATCCACTTTATGTGTTATCCAAGACCTCTGCCTTGGTTTCTAAAACTGCTAACCGTCTTTTTTTGCCATTCCCTTGAGGAAATACAGGACATACTTTTTTTAAGTCCCTTTTACCCCGGCTTGAGCAATTCCAGCAAAAGGACATTTGGAAGTAAAGAAATAAAAGAAAAGCTAAGACCTAGAAAAAAATCATGGTGACACAATTTCGGTAGTTTAAATGAAATTTGGAAGCTGTTTCTGGCTTTTTATTTTTTATCTTCACCTCTTATCAAAAACAAACCCAGTGTAATTGGCTTGTATATGTTCAGTAAATACCTCAAAATCCTACAGTTAGTAGGTAATTTCTTTCTGTCACTAAGTCACTTTGACTCATTGAGCACTAATCAACAATAAAGAAAACTGGGAATTCTCAAGCAGTTGAGAATATCTGACCCTCAAATGCTGATAGGCTACAGTTACCCAATTCCAGGGCCAAAAATATTCTGTATTTGTATGGTGATTGATTGTATTTTCTAAAGTTAAAAGTGAGACATATGATCTAATAATGAGATGAAATATTTTAACTCACAACATTTTTCCACTATACACACTGGACAGTTAAAAAAATATATTTTGGCCAGACTTGGTGGCTCGTGCCTGTAATCCCAGCACTTTGGGAGGCTGAGGCAGGCAGATCACTTGAGGCCAGGAGTTACAGACCAGCCTGGCCAACATAGTGAAACCCTGTTTCTATTTTTTTTTTTTTTTTTAAGTAGGAGTCTCACTCTATTGCCTAGGCTGGAGTGCAGTGGTGCCATCTCGGCTCACTGCAACCTCCACCTCCCAGATTCAAGCAATTCTCCTGCCTCAGCCTCCTGGTAGCTGGAATTACAGGAACACACCACCATGCCCAGCTAATTTTTGTATTTTCAGTAGAGACAGGATTTCATATGTTGGTCAGGCTGGTCTTGAACTCCTAACCTCATGATCTGTCCGCCTTGGTTTCCCAAAGTGCTGGGATTATAGGCGTGAGCCACCGCACCTGGCCAAAAACCCAGTTTCTAACAAAAATATGAAAAAATTAGCTGGGTGTGGTGGTGCACACCTGTAATCCCAGCTACTCGGGAGGCTAAGCATGAGAATCACTTGAACCCGGGAGGCAGACGCTGCAATCACACCATGCACTCCAGCCTGGTCTACACTCTGTCTCGGGAAAAAACTTTATCTATTTTGCCATTCTACTCCCTATTCATAATTGCTTTCATTGCTGTATATTGGACAGCCTTGGTCTTAATCAAACCCTTTTGATATGGTTTGAATGTCCCCTCCAAAACTCATTACCAGTATACCAGTATTGGAAGGTAGGGCCTTTAAGAGGCGACTTGGCCAGGGCCTTATAAATGGATTAATGTTGTTTTGGGGGAGAGGGTTAGTATCTCAGGAGTTGTTTCCTGACAAAGGATAAGTTCAGTCCCCTTTTTCTCTGTGTCTCACAAGCCTACTTGCTCTCTTGCCTTCTGTCATGGAATGCCCCTCCCCCAATGTTGTTGCCATGCTCTAGGACTTCCCAACCTCCAGACTCAGAAGCCAAATAAGCTTACTTTTTACAAAATAAAATACCCAGTCTGTAGTATTCTATTGTAACTATAGAAAATGGACTAAGATGCATTGCATTCATTAAGACGGGAACCAAAACAAAGAACACACGTATTAAAGAGAAAAAAGTCTAAAATGAAGTAGAAGTAAAGTAACTGGAAATCCTGGCACTCAGATGTTTAATATTCAGCAATGTTAGATCATTATTTTTAATAAACTTATTTTCTGGAACAGTCATTGGGACATTTTTTAAAAGGGCTTACAATTCTGGCAGATCAGATTTATAACAGCAAAAAGAGAGGAAAGCAATCCTGCTGCATTTAGCACTGGGCAGATTATTCTTAGAGTATTGTGTACCAATTTAGTTTCTCTAATTAAAGAAAGATGTGCACAACTTGGGAACTGTACCAAAAATTCAACCAAAACATTCAGAGGCTAGAAAATAATCCATATGGAATTTATCACACAGATATACTCACACAAATAGAAAATAATGAATGTTCATGTTTACTCACTACACTAATTGTAATAGCAAAATATTGGACTCCATCTAGAAGTTCATTAATATGAGATTGGTTAAATGAATAATGGCTCATCTATAAAGGGAAATTTACTATAGCTGTAAAACAGATTGAGAAAACTATGTTTTGTTGTGGAAAGATTTCTAAGATTCATTGTTAAGTGAAACAAGCAAGGTACACAACTATGTACGTAATACATGCTACTATCATGTTAAAATAAAAAGAGGAATGAGATATATATATATATTTTTTTCTTTTTTGAGATGGAGTGTCTCTCTGTCGCCCATGCTGGAGTGCTGGCAATCTCGGCTCATGGCAACCTGTGCCTCCTGGGTTCAAGCAATCCTTCTGCCTCAGCCTCCCAAGTAGCTGGGATTACAGGTGTGTGCCACCATGCCCAGCTAACGTTTTGTAATTTTTAGTAGAGACGGAGTTTCACTCTGTTAGCCAGGATGGTCTCAATCTCCCGACCTTGTGATCCACCTGCCTTGGCCTCCCACAGTGCTGGGATTACAGGTGTGAGCCACCGTGTCTGGCCTAGTGATATGTATTTATATCTGCTTGTGTATAAATAAAAATAATCTCTGGAAGTACACACATGAAATCAATAACAGTGATTGCCTATAAAGGGTAGGCAGGAGCTAGATGAACAGGCGATGGAAGGATAGAGAAACTTTTTATTGTATAGCTTTGTATACTTTTGATTTTTTATTCTTTCAAATGTATTACTTAAGAACCCAAATAGATAATTTTAAATGAACAACAAAAAGGAAAAGGAAGAATCATGAAGAAGAATTGTCAGAGGGATGAGGATTTAAATTGTGCCTGTACTTATGAAGAACCCTAAGTAACACATCTTAGCTGAGTATCTCCACAATCAGTATTAATTACCCCAAGGTTAACTCAATTGCAAAGACAAAGAATAAATAAATTGATTGTACCACCATGTAGTTCACTCATAATTCAAAGACATGGCTGTAATTCACAAAAGAGAAGACCAAATTAGTAGCTGATTTTTCAAAAATGACAAAGAACTAGTCAATGAAAGAGTAACACAATTCAGTACTTTCTAGACTTAATAACGGTTGAAAATCACTTTATAGTTTGCAAATTGCTTTCACATATATCATCTCATTTGCTCTCTTTTCTTTTTTGAAGAGACGGAGTCTCCCTCTGTCACCCAGGCTGGAGTGCAGTGGCACAATCACAGCTTACTGCAGTCTTGAACTCCTGGGCTCAAGTGATCCTCCCACCTCAGCCTCCCCAAAGGCTGGTGTGAAAAATGTAAGCCACCGTGCCTGGCCTGATCCATTTTTATAAAAACATTATGTGATATATAGGACAGAAACTTCCATTTTTATTTACAAATGAGAAATGGAAATAAAGAGAAGATGAATACTTGCTGATGGTCTCGACCACTAGAACATGTTATGTGAAATTGGGACTAGCTTGAAAAATGGGAGGCATATGACCACCAAGGGCTTGTCCAGTCACTGGACTCCTTAGAAGTACTTATAGTGTTTAAATTCATCTACTTCTGCTTTTTGCCATGATTTTATCTCTCAATTGTTAATTTTTCTCTAATCTGGCCCAGGGATTTAGCTGAATTTCTGTCTTATCTTGTTTTATCATAGCAAAAGTCACAGAAATAAATTCTTTTTTCTTTTTTCTTTTTTTTTAGAGACGGAGTCTTGCTATGTTGCCCAGGCTGAGTGCAGTGGCTATTCACAGATGCGATCCCACTACTGATCAGCACAGGAGTTTTGACCTGCTCCGTTTCCAACCTGGGCCAGCTCACTCCTTCTTAGGCAACCTGGTGATCCCCTGCTCCCGGGAGGCCACCATATTGATGCTGAACTTAGTGTGGATGCCTGGTTGGCATAGCCACTACAGTCCAAAACTCCTGGACTCAAGCGATCCTCCCACCTCAGCCTCCCAAGCAGCTGGGACTACAGGCACGCGCCACTGTGCCCGGCAGAAATTCTTTTTTATCTTCCATCCGTTCTATCTTAAATATTAATGCACATAAGAATCACAAGGAAAGCTTATTAAAATGCAGATTCCTGGCACCTCTTTCCAAAGATCCTAGATCCTGACTCACTGGTCATCAGTGGAGCCCAGGAATATGCTTTTTCATAAACATGTGACTATTATACAGCAGTCTGACCCTAAAAAATATGTTCAACAAGTGAGATTATTGTAACTAGTAACTCTGCATGGCTAATTTAAATCAAAGAGGCTTCACAGATCTCCTTCCAAACTCATTATTACTACTACAAAGAGGCAAAGATGAGGAGCTGGGAATGATGATTAGCCCCTAGTGAGTTAAGTGAAGACCATAAGGACAGCACACCATGCTAATATTTGCCTGGCATTAAGGAAAAGAAATAAAATTAAATTAAAATGAAACAGATTCATATCCCCTACCTCTGAAACTCTGAAAGCATAAGATTAAAGTTGTCTTAGGGGGCCTGCATAAGCTGCCTCTTTGCTTCTAAGGAGAATTTCAAGTATTGACTATGTCTACCAAAGACTTAAGTAGTTTGAGATTTGGTTACCCTAGTGACTGCCTTCTCCCTCTGCTGTGCTGCAGATATTTGAGATCTGGCTGGGGACACCTCCTTACAGTTCCTCAATTCCAATGATGGAAGAGGGACAGAACAGCAGAGGCCTCTTCATGGCAATGCCTATTTACATAACTTTCTTCTCACTCCAACCCTGGGGAAGCCCCTATTGTGCCTCCTTTGAAAATTTTGGCCAACATTTATCAGTCTTCAGCTGCCCTCTCCATAGGAGATTATTTTGTGAAAGCTGCTTTAAAATTATTTAAAATAGCTTAATGCCTAAAGCACACATTTGTCATCTGCTAAAGGCTTTTATAGTTTTACATAACTTACTCAGTGTTTTTCACTTTGTACTTATGACCCAAGGCAATTATTCCAAAGGACATACCTTTATTAATTGAAATAATAAAATACTTTATAGGTGTTCCAATAAAATGCAGTAATTTAAAGTTTAAATGGTGTACTGAGTCATTCTAGAATACCCACAAAGCCCAACTTGGTAAAAGCCAAATGGAAAAATCTGGAGGGAGAATGAAGCTAATGAAGAGTTCGATAATGGTGAGATCACAGGAACAATGGGGAGAATTGTAAGAGAAGTCTCATGGGCTTTAGAAAGACATATTCACCAGAAATTTCATTTGTTAATCGCTTTTCCTTGATTCAAAGATTAGCAGGTGTCGACATAGCTCCTTGCCCCATCTTTCATTAGAACATGTCCTCTTCAAAAGTAGGAGTCGCTCTGAGCTGGACCACTCACTGGCCTTAGCTAGTCACTTAATGCCTATTAGCTAATTTCCTGCTCTCTGTACTCTGCATCTATTACTTGACCATTAGTCTTCTTTCCAAGAAAAAAACACATAGATCCAGTAACTAGAAGTTTGTTTAAGGATGAAACTGCATTCTCTATGACATTCAGCTCAAACCTCTAAATTTCACAAAAACATAACAAGAAAGCTTAGATTAGTGGATCTACTTCTGTCTCTTGGTAAGATCTTTATCTGAAGATTTTATAACATTCTTATTTGGGTGGATCATGGAAAAATAAGTAACAGATTTATTAACAGCTCAAAAGTGTAGGCCAGGACAGAGCCTGAGTGACTGACCAGAAAGAACAGTCTCCAGGGAAAAGCAGAGAGGCATCTGAAAATTTCTGTCTTTATCATCCATGTGTTACCCAGTTTCCTTATCCAGAGTTGCACCACTAAGAGTTCTTTCTTTCCTTTCTTCCCCTCTCTCTCTTTTTTTATTCTTTCTTTCTTTCTTTTTCTTTGTCTCTTTCTTTTTCTTTCTCTCTTTCCTTCTTTTCTTCTTTCTGGAGTTTCGCTCTTATGGCCCAGGCTAGAGTGCAGTGGTGCGATCCCAGCTCACTGCAACCTCTGCCTCTGGGGTTCAAGCGATTCTCCTACCTCAGCCTCCTGAGTAGCCGGGATTACAAGTATGCGCCACCATGCTCAGCTTATTTTGTATTTTTAGTAGAGATGAGGTTTCACCATGTTAGCCAGGCAGGTCTCAAACTCCTGGCCTCAGGTGATCCTCCCACCTCTGCCTCCCAAAGTGCTGGGATTATAGGCGTGAGCCATTGTGCCATGCCTGTAGTTTTTTCAAAACTAGGAGATAGGTGGGAAATTTGTGAAGCTATGACTGTAGCTGCTGCCACCTAAATACAGACCAGAACTGCCAATCATGATTACCAAGGCAAAGACGTATTTTATATGTGCGCACCAAAACAGTAGCCACTAGCCACACGGGACTATTGAGCACTTGCTTGTGCCTTGCGTGACTGAGGATGTAAATTTTCTTTTCTTTTTTTTTCTTTTTTAATTATCGTAGGGGCGGGGTCTCAATATGTTGCCCAGGCTGGGCTCAAACTCCTGAGCTCAAGCAATCCTCCCACTTTGTCCTCACAAAGTGCTGGGATTACTAGCGTGAGCCACCGTGCCTGGCCAAGGAAGTGAATTTTAAATTTTATTTAGTTGTAATGAATTTGAATGTAAATAGCTACATGCAGCTAGTGGATACTGTATTGGACAGTGCAGTTCTAGACTTTCAGGTGACTTTTCTAGATATTAGACGCCAAGTCCAGATTTCTAGACTGGTTGAGGCTTCACCTTAACCAACTCCTGAGCTTGGACCCAAAGTAAAAGAAATAGGTGGTTGAAAAGTGAAAGGGTGGACAGAAAAAAATTACCCTAATCTATTATTAAGGTGAAAGAAAGACACGTATACAGTTCTAAACCAAATAGATTAAAAAAAAAAAAAAACATAGTTGATCATCTCAACATTTAGTATCTATACGAGACCAACAAACTATTTTGCTTTTTTTTCTCCCTTAACTGAATGGAGAGAATTGGCAGATGAATTTGACATTGTGTAGTACAGTGAAATATAAATGAAAAACAAATACCAGGCAGGCCTAAGTGGATGTGGATTGAATTAAATATTTACACCCTGCACAGCAGATCTTTTGTAAAGAGCAAGTTTATAAACCAGAAGTTTCAATAATAAAAGAGGGTGTGAATGGTTTTATTTATATCAACCTGCTGCTTGACACCTAGGCCGCTGGCAATCTATCCCAGCCAGCAGGTGACTTAAAAACAGAGTTTTTAAATCACAAAACAGAGTTATTCAATTGCTTTTTTTTTTTTTTGAGATGGAGTCTCGCTCTGTCACCCAGGCTGGAGTGCAGTGATGTGATCTTGACTCACTGCAACCACTGCCTCCTGGGTTCAAGTGCTTCTTTTGCCTTAGCCTCCTGAGTAGCTGGGACTACAGGTATGTGCCACAAAACCTGACAAATTTTTTTTTTGTATTTTTAGTAGAGACGGAGTTTCGCCACGTTGGTCAGCTCCCTCCTGACCTCAAATGATTTACCAGCTTCGGCCTCCCAAAGTGCTAGGATTACAGGTATGAGCCACCTCGCCCAGCCTTCAGTTGGTTTAAAACTGCACTTGTATGTATAAATAAACACAAAAGATGAGAGGTATGTATGCCAAAAAATGTTTATAGTGGTTATTTATATGATTTTAGTTAGGTTATTGTTATTATTGCCTTTAGACTTTTCTGTTTTCTCCATATTTTTAGCATTGAGCTGTAACAGGTTTTTGTTGTTGTTGTCTTGTTTTTTATTTATTTATTTTTATTATTTTTTTATTGAGACGGGGTTTCACCATGTTGGTCAGACTGGTCTCGAACTCCTGACCTCAGGTAATCCACCTGCCTCGGCCTCCCAAAGTGCTGGGATTACAGGTGTGAGTCGCCACACCCAGCCTTTTTTTTTTTTTTTTTAAGACGGCATCTTGCTCTGTTACCCAAGCTAGAATGCAGTGGCTTGATCACAGCTCACTGTAATGTTGAACCCCTGGACTCAAGTGATACTCCTGCCTCAGCTTCCTGAACAACTAGGATGTCTGGCTAAAAAAAATTTTTTTTGTTGTTTATAGAGACAAGAGTCTCACTACATTGCCCAGGCTAGACTTGAACTTCTGACCTCAAGTGATCCCCCAGCCTTGGCCTCTCAAAGCTCTGGGATTATGGGCCACTGCAAATGCCCTAAAACCTTTCTTAAGAACACATCTTTTTCAATAGAAGAAAGCACAGAAAATAATATAGTAAACACTCACGTGCCTACCATCAAGGTTGAACAGTTAGTTTTTCATAGTTTGTTATATTTGTTTTGCACATTTTTTGGAAGAAAGAAATAAAACACTATAGATATAGCTGGACCCCATTGTGTACCTTTCCCCAGTGCCATTGCACTTGCTCCCCAGGAGCAACCTTTAACATGAATTTAGAATGTTTTCCTATCCCTTTTCCTATCCATTGCAGGCGGGAGATTTTGTACCCTGGTGCACTGCCTCTCACAGTGCCTTAGGTAGCCCTGGTCTTAGATTTTCATTCTGCCCCAAGAGCTGCCATTCTAAGTACTTTTCCTACACGTGTGTGTGTGTGTGTGTATTTATATATATGCATTTATTGTGCATTTTAAGACAACACAAAGCATGTATATATGTAATACAAAAGGGATAGAGGGATCCAAGATGGCCGATTAGGAGCAGCTCAGGGTTGCAGCTCCCAGTGAAAGTGCAGAGGGTGAGTGGACGCCGCATTTCCAGATGGATTTTTATTGCCCACAGACCAGGAGATTCTCAGGTGGAGGAGCCCCACGGGTCACCTGCGTGGCTGTTTTGGCCGGCACAGCTGTTTTGGCCATCAGGCTGTTTTGCCGGCGCCTCGGGGTGGTGGTTCTCCATACAAAATACACGGGTCTGGGTGCTGTTTAGCTGGCGATTGGAGCTCCAGGAAGGCAGAGTTGCCCATTCACCTGATTAAAAAGGGGACTGAAACAGGGAGCCAGGCCAGGAGATTCCTGGGCAAAAAAGCGCCACCAATCTCCACGTGGCTGTTTCAGCCGGAGCAGTGGGTTGCCGCAGGGGAAATCACACAGATCCCGGTGCCTTTTCAACAGGCGACTGGAACACCTGGGAGAGAGTCGACCGTTCAACTAAAAAAAAGGCTCTGAGGCAGGGAGCCAGGTGATCAGGCTTGGCTGGTCCCACCCCCACAAAAAAAAACAGTAATTGGAAACGCTCTGGGTTGAGAGTTTCACAGCAAGCACAGCTGAATCTGGGAAGGTCCAGATCTGTGGGGGAGGGATGTCCGCCATTACCGAGGCACTCCACCACTACGGTGGTAGTCCGCCATTGCTGAGGCAGCCCACCATTGCCGAGGCAACCTGCCATTACAGAGAGAGTCCACCATTACAGAGGTGGGCCACCATGGCTGAGGCAGTTCTCATTACACCCATTTATATAGCAATAAATGCCCACATGAGAAGCAAGGAGAGATCTAAAATTGACACCCTATCATCAAAATTGAAAGAGCTAGAGGAGCAAGATAAAAAAAACTCAAAACCTAGCAGAAGACAAGAAATAACTAAGATCAGAGAAGAACTGAAGGAGACAGAGACAAAAAACCCTTCAAAAAATCAATAAATCCAGAAGGTGGTTTTTCAAAAAGATGAACAAAATAGACCACTAGCCAGATTAATAAAAAAGAAAAGAGAGAATAATCAAATAGATGCAATAAAAAACAATAAAGGGGATATCACCACTGATTCCACAGAAATTCAAATCATCATCAGAGATTATTACAAACAACTCTATGCACATAATCTAGTAAACCTGGAAGAAATGGATAAATTCCTGGACACTTGCATCCTCCCAAGGCTAAACCAGGAAGAAGTCAAAACCCTGAATAGACCAATAACAAGGGCTGAAATTGAGGCACCAATTAAGAGACTACCACCCAAAAAAAGCCCAGGTTCAGATGGCTTCACAGCCGAATTCTACCAGACATACAAAGAGGAGCTGGTACCATTCCTTCTGAAACTATTCCAAATAATCCAAAAAGAGGGAATCCTCCCCAGATCATTTTATGAGACCAACATCATCCTGATACCAAAACGCGGCAGAGACTCAGCAAGAAAAGAAAACTTCAGGCCAATATCCATGATGAACATAGAAGCAAAAATCTTCAATAAAATACTGGCAAGCTGACTGCAACAGCACATCAAAAAGCTTACCCACCATGATCAAGTAGGATTCATCCCTGGGATGCAAGGCTGGTTCAACATATGCAAGTTTATAAACGTAATTCACCACGTAAACAGAACCAAAGACAAAAACCACATGATTATCTCAATTGATGCAGAGAAGGCCTTTGACAAAATTCAACAACACTTTATGCTAAAAACCCTCAATAAACTAGGTATTGATGGAACATATCTCAAAATAATAAAAGCTATTCATGACAAACCAACAGCCAATATCATATTGAATGGGCAAAAACTGGAAGCATTGCCTTCGAAATCTGGCACTAGACAAGGATGCCCTCTCTCACCACTCCTATTCAATATAGTATTGGAAGTTCTAGCCAGAGCAATCAGGCAAGAAAAAAACAATAAAGCATATTCAAATAGGAAAGGAGGAAGTCAAATTTTCTCTATTTGCAGACAACATGATTGTATATCTAGAAGACCCCATCGTCCCAGCCCAAAATCTCCTGAAACTGATAAGCAACTTCAGCAAAGTCTCAGGATACAAAATCAATGTGCAGAAATCACAAGCATTCCTATACACCAATAACAGACTTAAAGAGAGCCAAATCAAGAATAAACTGCTATTCACAATTGCTGCAAAGAGAATAAGATACCTAGGAATACAACTAACAAGGAATGTAAAGGACCTCTTCAAGGAGAATTACAAACCACTGCTCAACAAAATGAGAGAGGACACAAACAGATGGAGAAATATTCCATGTTCATGGTTAGGAAGAATCAATATCGTGAAAATGGCCATACTGCCCAAAGTAATTTAC
>NW_016107315.1:14801241-14802730 GCF_001604975.1 Cebus imitator
TATATGTTGCAAAAGCATATATATATGTATATATATATATATATATATGTATATATAAACTGGCCAGATGCTGTTGACACCGGTGAGGCTGTAAGCACTTTGGGGGGCCGAGGTGGGTGGCTCATCTGAGGTCAGCAGTTCAAGACCAGGCTGGCCAACATGGCAAAACTCCCCTCCATACTAAATATATTAAAAAAAATAGCTGTTGTGGTGGCGGGCACCTGCCTGTAATCCCAGTTACTCCGGAGGCTGAGGCTGGAGAATTGCTTGAACCTGAGACTCTTTTCATTCAATTTTATGTTTCTGGAAGATGTTAAAACATAGACACATATCTTAATTAGAAAAATTATTTTTTTGCTGGGTGCAATGGCTCATGCCTGTAATTCCAGCACTTTGGGTGGCCAAGGCGGGTGGATTACCTGAGGTCAGGAGTTCAAGACTAGCTTGGGCAACACGGTGAAACCCTGCCTCTACTAAAAATACAAAACTTAGCCAGGCATGGTGGCAGGTGCCTGTAATCCTAGCTACTACTTGGGTGGCAGAGGCAGGAGAATCACTTGAGCCCGGGACACAGAGGTTGCAGTGAGCCAAGATCTTGCCATTGCACTCCAGCCTGAGTGACAGAGTGAGACTCTGTCTCTTAAAAAAAAAAGAAAAGAAAAAGAAAAGTTATTTTTTAAAAGGTGCAACATCAAAAACCACCAGCATGGCCAGGAGCAGCGGCTCACACCTATAATCCTAGCACTTCTGGAGGCCAAGGCAGGAGGACTGCCTGAGCTCAGGAGTTTGAGACCAGCCTGGACAACATAGTGAAACCCCATCTCTACCAAAATACAAAAAATTAGCCAACATGGTGGCTCTTATCTGTAGTCTCAGCTACCTGGGAGGCTGAGGCAGGAGAATTGCTTGCCTGGAGAAGGAGTTTGCAGTGAGCCGACATCTCACCACTGCACTCCAGCCTGGGTGACACAGCAAGACTCCATCTCCCATAAAAAAAACAAAACAAAACAAAACAAAACACAATAATAAAAGGAAACCTTTTTTTTCTAAAACGCCGTGGCGTATCTTTTCATATCACCTCATTTGGACTTCCTAACAAGCCTAGGAAGCAGGTATTATTATTAATCCCACCTAACAGATCAAGAAACATCATTCAGGAAGTTGAGACTTGCCCGAGGCTAAATAGGTAACAAGAGGCTAAATCTGAAATCACACCTGGCTTTCACCCCTGGCTTTGCAGGCGGGAGATTGTGGACCCCGATGCACTCACTGCCTCTTACCATGCCTTGGGGAGCTCCAGCCTGGGGTTTTCATTTTGCCCTGAGAACTGTCAATGGAAAGTAAAAACTGCTGGGCAAACTTCTCCCTTGCTGACCAAAGAAAGGCAAGAGTCAAGAAATCAGGAAGAGCCGGGCGCGGTGGCTCACGCCTGTAATCCCAGCATTTTGGGAGGCCGAGGCGGGTGGATCACGAGGTCAAGAGATCGAGA
>NW_016107315.1:14803035-14809254 GCF_001604975.1 Cebus imitator
AAAAAAAAAAAAAAAAAAAAAAAAAAAAAAAGAAATCAGGAAGAGGGAAGAGAAACAGAGCAAATGAGGAAAACAGAAAGAGGAAATAAGAAGCTGGGACGTGGGTGGCTCCGTGGTAAAAAGAGAAGACAAAATAGACAATGGTCATTTTGGTCAAGTATATGGGGTGACTAAATTTTGCCCTGGACATTCACAGCTTGGAAAAGACAGACCAAGGTTGATGAAGGTGGAGAAGAGAAACAGGTTAGACACCATTCTGCCCCACATCTTTCAGTGCCTCTGCTGGCAACCCCAGGGCTGGAGGGTGGGGCTGAGAGCAACTCTTCACTTCCCCTGGAGTAGTTTCCCAAAATATAGCCGACACCAAAGATAACGTTAGATATTACAGTAACAGGCATTAGTTGAATGGCAGAATACAAAAATGAGATCTTTTGCAATTGTTTTAATCCCTGTCTCCCCAATTGGCTGAACACTCTGAATCAGGCAAAGTAGCAAAAGAAATATTTTGTTTTCTTTACTTACCACCTTTCACCACACTCAATCTCTCTCTCATTGTAGGGAAGAAAGTTTACTCCCTCTTTCCCAATATTTTCCATGTTCTCGGTAAGCCATTAACTTGAAAGGAAAGTTTTCCTTAACTACCTCTTGGGCAGAGACCATAAGTGCCTGATCAGTTTTAGTTACCAGAAAAAGCCAGTGTAGTTTAAATTTTTAATTTTGTATCCAAATTAGTGTTGGCCTGGTGCCCTCCTGCATCCCTCTAGGTTCCTTTCTCCTCCGGGGAAGGGAACACATGCCTTCCCTCCACAAGAGATGCTCTGTGGTCCTCTTGGCTGCACGGCCTCTCCCTGGCTACTGATGCCTGCCTGTCCAGGAATCTGAGTTCTGACTCTCACAGCAGTGGAGGGTGAGTTCTTTGGTGAGCTGTGCAGTTCCCTGACATGGGAGGCTCGCCGGGCTTGACCACTTCCACTGTCCCTCAGCTCCTATTCCTAGGGGTCACAATTAGGGTGGCACACATCCAAACTCCACGGGGTGTACACTGGGCTTCCCAGATCTGCTTGCATTCCACCAGCTTCAAACTGCGCCCTTTCGACTGACTATCCCAGTCTCAGCCATTCTCCTAGGCCCCTCACCGCCTCAGGGGAGGGAGGCTCCTGAACCTACACGTTATGCTGCCTCCCACCCAACCCCAACCCCTCTCCCCAGCATCTCCAGCTCCACTTCCATGGATTCTGAGTGGATGATGATGAAGCCGCAGGAGTGCGGTGATAAGCTCTGAGTAGGTGTCTGTCTGGTCTCAGTCTTTCAGCTCTGCAGAACAGCGGGAAGTGCAAAAGCCCTCTCTTCTCACCCATGGACCCCAGTCTCCAGTGTGATTACATCTAGTATGGCTAAGCCTCCTCTCTCATGCTTAGTGTCCTTCCTAACCCTACTCCAGAGAGAGCAAGTCTTCTTTAGGCAATAGCATCTATCCACAAACTAAGACCATTTGTCATTCCTTGCGCTTATTTTCGCTGTACAGTCATGCGTTGCTGAACAACAGGATACATCTGGGAAATGCATCATTAGGTGATTTCATCATTGTTCAAACATCCTAGAGTGCACTTACACAAACCCGGATGGCACAGCCTACTGCACATCCAGGCTGTATGATATAGCCTGTGGTTCCCAGGCTACAAACCTGGATGGCGTGTACACTGCACAGTGCTGAATACTGCAGGCAATTGTAACACAATGGGAAGTATTTGTGTATCTAAACATAGAAAAGGTACAGTAAAAATACACTATGAAAGGTATTTTTATAAAGGAACGCCTGTCTAGGCACTTTCAATGAATGGAGCTTACAGGACTGGAATTTGGGTGACTCATGAGTGAGCAGCGAGGCAATGTGAAGGCCTGGAACATTCTGTGCACTACACTTGGGCTACACTAAATTTATTTGAAAATGTTTTCTTTCTTCTTCTTTTTTTAGAGGGAGTCTTGCTCTGTCGCTTAGGCTGGAGTGTGCAGTGGCACAATCTTGGCTCACTGCAACCTCTACCTACCTCCTGGGTTCAAGCGATTCTCCTGCCTCAGCCTCCCAAGTAGCTGTGATTTCGGGCACACACCACCATGCCCAGCTAATTTTTTTGTATTTTTAGTAGAGACAGGGTTTCACCATGTTGATCAGGCAGGTCTCAAACTCGTGACCTCAGGTGATCTATCCACCTCAGCATCCCAAAGTGCTGGGATTACAGGCGTGAGCCACCTCGCCCAGCACTCTTTCTTCATTAATACATTAGCCTTTAAAATTTGTTTAAATTTTAAAAATTTTTATTTTTTATTTGAGACAGAGTCTCTCTCTCTTGTCCAGACTGGAGTGCAGTGGCACGATCTTGGCTCACTGCAACCTCTGCCTTCCGGGTTCAAGTGATTCTCATGCCTCAGCCTCCTGAGCAACTGGTATTACAGGTGCCCGCCACCACGTCCGGTTAATTTTTGCATTTTCAGTAGAGACAGGGTTTCACCATGTTGGCCAGGCTGGTCTCGAACTCCTGACCTCAAGTGATCCGCCCACCTCAGCCTCCCGAAGTGCTACGATTACAGGCGTGAGTCACCGTGCCCGGCCTTTTTTTTTTTTTTTTTTTTGAAACAGGAAGTTGGATTTGTTAATGGGCATTTGGAGCGGGCAGCACAGTGGAAGCCCTCATGAGCGCAGAGTCCGCTACTTGTCTAGACGGACACGAATATGTGAGGGGATGTATCGTACCCCACAGCCATCTGGGATAAGCCGCTTCTCAGCCACGTGTCTTCAAATTTATCCGAATCGAGAGTGGTAAAGCCCAGTCTCCGACATCTGGGTCTTCAGGCGCCGGGAATCTGTCCTCCGCCCTGCGCAGTCACATGCTCCTTGTTCTGCGGATTGGTGCCCGCACTTGACTACCTGGCCGCCCCTGTGAACCTGGCCTCTGCAGCTGGGGCTTTCCTTAAGGCACCCGCAGGCCTGTCCGGAGACTACAGCCCCAGCGCAGGAGGAGACCTGTACAGCCGCTGACGCGGACGGGGTAGGGCAGCGCTGGGAGGTGAAAGCGTCCCTGCCACCACTTTGACCGTGCGCTCCGCATAATTTGTGCGCAGCATCCCGGGATGCAGAGGGGAGCAGCTTGCGTTCATCAGACACAAGGTGGCCGCAGAGGCGGATCTCACCACGTGGCCAGAGAGGGGGAAAGCTTTTGCCTTCTTCCGTCCCAGGTAAAAGATACACATGTTGGCAAGGGGGACACCCCCAGCCCCCAGCAGAAGCGAGGCTTGGGGTGTAAGCGCGTTCTTCAATTCCAGCAATACCAGAGGTGCGGCCCTTGGCAAGCCGTGGTCTTCCAGGGTGCATAAGGGAAAGATCCCTCTATAATCTTAGGTGACCACCATCCCATACACTGCCTGTAGTTAACTGAAACGTTACCTGGCGCCTAACTGTAGTAGCTGTAAGGCCGGCCTCTCGGGGACCTGAATGGACACACCCATCCCTCTCCCTGCCTGATAACTAGGTCATCACCCCAAGCTCATTATCTGGCCTCACCACGCGGCTTCCCAGCACTCGCCTCTACATGCCATACCCAAGCTCACACTCAGCACCAAATCATGCACTCAACCCCCTAAGCCTGCTGTTGAAAAGCCCCGCCAAAAACTTTGAAGAAGCCCCACCAAACCATGCTCAATAGCAGTCTGCCCTGTATGCCCCGGCCAGCCCACTTACCCAAAGTCCCGCCCACCTACCAATGACAGCTCACTCCTTACATGACCTGCTTCTCAACAGCCAATGAAATTGCCTTTGCTTTGTTTCCCCAATAGCCAATCAATTGCCTCCCCTCCCTATAAAACCCTCACCCTGACCAGCTGGGGTCGACTTCTTTGGCCCCTTCCTGGACTGCAGAATCTCGTCCAGGAGCTGAATAAATTAGCGTCTCATTTTCTTATACTTGCCTCAGTTTCCTCATTTTACCTCGGCAATAAACCTTACAGTAACTTTCCATTTACCATGGAGATCTGATTTTTATTTGTAAGGTTTTTTTGTTTGTTGGTTTTCTGAGACAGGGACTCACTCTGTCACTCAGGCTGGAGTGCAGTGGTGTGATCTTGACTCACTGCAACCTCCATCTTTCGGGCTCAAGCAGTCATCTCACCTCAATCTCCCAAGTAGCTGGGACCACAGGTGTGCGTGCACCACAATCCACGGCAAATTTTTGCATTTTTTGTAGAGATGGGGAGTTTTGCCATATTGCCCAGGCTGGTGTCGAACTTCTGAGCTCAAGTGATCTACCTGCCTCGGCCTCCCAAAGTTCTGGGATTACAAATGTGAGCCACCAGCACTTGGCCTCATTTATAAGTTTTTTAAAAACCAAGTTGGTTTTAATAAAAATATTAGGTTAATAATTAACTGTACCGGTGGTAAGAAGCCATTATGGAAAAACAGTGAAAGTGGCATTTGAAAGACTGAAGTTTCTGAAACACTGCTTAAGAAATGAGTTAAATCCAGCGAAGGGGTGAGGCGTAAAATAGTGCTTGCTTACCAGTAAGCACGTACTAAATAGCTATTTGCTACAGTAGTGAGAGCCTCCTATGTGCTGGTGGGTTTTTAAAAACAGTTTTATTGGGGTATAATTTCTTTCTTTCTTTTTTTTTTTTNTTTTTTGAGACCGAGCCTCACTCTTTCGCTTAGGCTGGAGTACAGTGGTACCATCTTGCCTCACTGCCAACTCTGCCTCAGTGGCTCAAGCGATTCTAATGCCTCAGCCTCCCAAGTAGCTGGGATGACAGGCTCATGCCACCATGCCCAGATAATGTTTGTATTTTTAGTAGAGATGGGGGGTTTTACCATGTTGGTCAGGCTGGTCTCGAACTCTTGACCTCAGGTGGGCCACCTGCCTTGGCCTCCCAAAGTGCTGGGATTACAGGTGTGAGCCACCATGCCCGGCCAAGATATAATTTCTACACCATAAAATGTCATTATTTTAAGTGTACTATTCAATAACTTTTAGTCCATCTATGGTTGTACACCCCTCACCACAATCCAATTTTAGTACATTTTCATCACCCCAAAAAGATCTCTCATGCCCATTTGCCCTTCCTGTCCTGTTCCCCAGCCCCAGGCAAACCTAAGCTACTTTAAGTCTCTGTAGCTTTGCCTTTCCTCAGGTAAATGGACTCATTCAATATGTCATTTTATAATCTGGGTTCTTTCACTTAGCATAATGTTTTTGCAGTTCAGTTATGAATAATGCTGCTATGAACATTCACACACAAGTGTTTGTGTGGACATATGTTTTTATTCCTCTTGGGTAGATGCCCAGGCATAGAATTGCTGGGTTGTATGGTAAATTTATGTTTAACTTTTTAAGAAACTGCCAAATGTTTTCAAAAGTGGCTGCACCATTTTACATTTCTACCAGCAAAGCATGAGAGTGCCAGGTGCTGTACATCTATTATTTTGAATACATGGGTGTGGGCATTTCATAACCACTGTTTTAGAGGTGAGAAACCTGTGGTTGCAAGAGGTTAACTAACTTGCAGAAGGTCACTCAGCCTGACAAAGCCAGTATTCCACCCTATCTAGTTCCAAATCCCATCCTTTTCTCCTGGGGACTGGCCCTGTGCTGGGTGTTTGTGCTGGTTGACAGGGTTGGGGGAGGGCACTGCAGTAACTTCCAGCTCACCCTGTGGAGCCACCCAACTGATCAGGTGAACCATGGAGACTGTGGCCATGGAAAAAGGAAGGAGGGCTAGTATTTTTGGACCAGATACGAAGCCCCAACAATGATTTACATGACTCATTTATCTCTTTATGTTTAGAATGAAACTTCAGTTCAGATTTAACCAGGGACACAGCAAAGCAATAAGCTGAGCACTATAAAGAGTCCCCATCACTGTGGACTTTGACAGCCTCATAATCACTTGGCTGGCCACAGAACAGGGAGAGGAGATTTTTGCTTTCCTCTGTCTCTGAGTCAGCAAGTAGTTAGTTACTGAAATCACATCCGCTAACAAGTCCAGGCAACTGCTGACTGCATTGTTCCCGTTGCCTTGTTTTGTACGGTTAGCCAAAACACAAACAGCAGGGTGCATAAATAGATTATATAAAGACATGGGAAATGGCATAGTCAAATTGAAAACATCAAGCAAAAAATTATTGCTTTCTATAATATTTATCTTCAGCAGGATTTTAATATAAGCCTATCTTCT
>NW_016107315.1:14811841-14816109 GCF_001604975.1 Cebus imitator
AAAAAAAAAAAAAAAACTAGGAAAAGTATCTGTAGCTAATTTAACAAGAGTTAGTATAGTGTTATATAAAAAAGCTATTAAGATAAAACACTGTTTCCAACAGTACTGATGGGCAAAATGTATGAAAAGACAAAGGAGTTCATATGATTACAGATAACATGGAAAAGTTTTTCAATTTCAACTTCACCGGAAATCAGTGTAGCAGTTTTCGCTAAGCAAATTAGCCAAAATTGAAGAAAGAACTAGTTATATCATCCATAGCTGCTAGTATGTGATAAAACAAGGAACTGATATGTTTGGTGGCAATACAAAATTTGTACAATCCTCCAGTGTGGCAGTAAGTATGTGCAAGGATGTTAAAAATGTTCATGCTCTTTGGTAATTTAACACCAGGGAATTATCCTAAATGAGAAAAATATATGTATTATGCAGAAAGACACTTGTCAAAACATTATTTGTGGCTGCAAACCACCTGAATATTGAACAGTATGAAAACACAAGAGAAATTATTATATATTTATTTGAGGATATATTTATATAAATACATATGTTTATTAAATATTTGAGCAAATATGAATCAACATGGGCAACTTCCATAATCATAACGTTGAGCAGGAAACAAAAGTTGTAGAATACTTTACATGTTTCATGATACTAATTATATAAACTTCGAAACATGCAAATAATATTACATATTACTTAACAATACATACATATGTGGTAAAAGCATAAAGAAATGTATGAGCTGAATAATCACCAAATTTCAGACAGTGGTTACATATGTTAGAGATGGAGGGAGCTGCAAATGAGGATGATTACACAGAGGGTATCAATTGCATTGATAATGTTTGTTTTTGAGACATTGTTTCTCTCTTGCTGCCCAGGCTGGAGTGCAGTGGAGCTATCTCAGCTCACTGAGACCTCCGCCTCCCGGGTTGAAGCAATTATCCCGTCTCGGCCCCTGAGTAGCTGGGATTATAGGCATGCACCACCAGGCCTGGCTAAATTTTTTGTATTTTTAGTAAAGACAGGGTTTCTCCATGTTGATCAGGCTCGTCTCGAACTCCTGACGTCAGGTGATACGCCCACCTCGGCCTCCCAAAGTGCTGGGATTACAGGAGAGTGAGTCACAGCGCCTGGCCTGATAATGTTTTATTTCTTAAGCTCTGTGAGATACATGGATGTTCATTCCATTATTCTTTTTATCTTCTTGTATGTCTTCAGTCCTTCATGGTAAATTTACAATATTATGTAGCTATAAAATAGTCTCATAGAAAGCCAGTACGATAGCATGGAAAAAACGGCCTTCGCCGGGGGAGGCGGGGCGGCGCGGGGCACGCCAGGCCGCGCGCGGGCTGCCGGGAAAGGGGCGGAGCGCGACAGCGCCTGCGCAGCGACTGGGGAGGCTGTCGCCGCGATGGACGTGTTTCTCATGATCCGGCGCCACAAGACCACCATCTTCACTAACGCCAAGGAGTCCAGCACGGTGTTCGAGCTGAAGCGCATCGTGGAGGAAATCCTCAGGCGGCCACCCGACGAACAGCGGCTGTACAAGGACGACCAACTCTTGGATGATGGCAAGACACTGGGCGAGTGCGGCTTCACCAGCCAAACAGCACGACCACAGGCCCCAGCCACGGTGGGGCTGGCCCTCCGGGTAGATGACACCTTTGAGGCGCTGCACATCGAGCCGTTCTCCAGTCCGCCCGATCTCCTCGACATGATGAAGCCCCAGGACTCGGGAGGCAGCGCCAATGAACAAGCTGTGCAGTGAGGGCCGCCCAGAGGCCCATACCCCGCAATGAAAGAGGTTTGGGAGTCAGAAAAAAAATAACATGGAGAAAGTTTGTACTTTAATGACATTAAGTTAAATAAATTACATATTCAAAATGATTACAACTACTTGAAAGCCATCCAAAAATCTTGCAAAGAAATAACCCCCAAAGTTACTATTTTTCACATTGGATGGTGATGTTATTACCTCCTTATTCCTTTAAAACTTTTCCTCTATGTTCTCTTACGATTGACATTACAAATATAATTGAAAACCAATAAATCTACTTTAAAAATAAGCATGGCGTATTTATTAGTTACTAAGCCATTTGAACTATTATGTCACATTTGATTTGTAAATTAATGTTCTGCTTAGCTTTGAGTCTAGCATTGTGTGTAAGATGTGGAAGGATGGAAAAGACCGGAAAGAGCAGAGGTTGGCGGGGACCTGAGTTAGCCGATGAAGGGGTATGAAGGCAGGACGGGGCCGGGCGCAGTGGCTCATCCCTGTTGTCTTAGCACTTTGGGAGGCTGAGGAGGGAGGATCACTTGAGCTCACGAGTTTGAGACCAGCTTGGGCAGGGTAATGGGAGCCTGTCTCTACAAAAAATTTAAAAAATTAGTTGGGCATGGTATGGTGTGCCTATGGGCCCAGCTACTCAGGAGGCTGAGGTGAGACAATTGCTAGGGTACAGGAGTTTGAGGTGGTGGTGAGCTATGATTGCACCACTGCACTCAAGCCTGGGTGACACAGTGAGACCCTATCTTAAAAAAAAAAAAAAGAGCCGGGCACGGTGGCTCAAGCCTGTAATCCCAGCACTTTGGGAGGCCGAGGCGGGTGGATCACGAGGTCAAGAGATCGAGACCATCCTGGTCAACATGGTGAAACCCCGTCTCTACTAAAAAAAAAATACAAAACATTAGCTGGGCATGGTGGCGCGTGCCTGTAATTCCAGCTACTCAGGAGGTTGAAGCAGGAGAATTGCCTGAACCCAGGAGGCGGAGGTTGCGGTGAGCCGAGATCGCGCCATTGCACTCCAGCCTGGGTAACAAGAGTGAAACTCTGTCTCAAAAAAAAAAAAAAGAAAGAAAGAAAAAGAAAGCAGGGTGGGCCAAGGCTTGCTGTTCCAAATTCCTGAAGTGTTTGAGGAAGATTATTCTGATTGTTGTGGTAAGGTTGGCTTCCAAAATGAGACTTGAAGTGGCAGCAAGGTTCTTTATATGAAAGTAAACAACAGAAAATTCACTCTGTTGAGAGAAGGAATAAATGAATGGAAGAATAAGTCAGAGCTAATATTAATTGAGGCCCTTAATTCTTAGATACTGTTCATTAGATACTGTTATTTCAATGATTTCCCATGGATCTTAGAATTTTAGAAGTGGCATGGGTCTTTGAGAGCATTTAACTTCTTTATGTTATAGTCAAACAAACTAAATTCCAGAGAAGCTGAATAACACTACCAAGTAAATAAAAGAGAGTATTTGGACTTTTCTTTCATCCTACTATTTCCTTTCCTAAAAAAAAGCAGGTGGGCCGGGCACAGTGGCTCATGCCTGTAATCTCATCACTTTGGGAGGCCTAGGTGGGTGGAGTTCATGACCAGCCTGGCCAACATGATGAAACTTAGTCTCTACTAAAAACACAAAAATCAGCCAAACGTGGTGGCAGGTGCCTTTAGTCCCATCTACTCAGGAGGCTGACCTGTAGTCCCAGCTACTTGGGAGGCTGAGGCAGGAGAATCACTTGAGCCTGGGAGGCAGAGGTTGCAGCGAGCTGAGATTGCACCACTGCACTCCAGCCTGGGAGACAATGAGACTCCACCTCAAAAAATAAATAAATAAATAAAAAGCAAGTGGGGGCCTAATCTTTTAACAAGAAAATGTACTACAAATTCCTTGGCCTGCCCTTTGCCACTTACAGAAAACCCCTGACAATCTGGCTCCACCTTATCTCCCACTAATCCTCCGGAACAAGCATGGGATTTTTGGCATACTCACCAGTAAGGCCCTCCACCCTTCTCTCTGCCTAGCTAAAACAATTCATCTTTCAAGGCACAACTAGACTACTTTGTGGGTCGATTATAACCAAGAGTGTAATCCAGAGGTAACATCATGAGAGCCCGAATTTGAAGTGTGTGGAAATGAAGTAGAATAGAAAAAACTTGTGCGTAAGAAAGAGGAGAACAAAGAAGCCAGGGAGAACAATAGTAAGAACAGTACTACTAATAATGGCAGTGTTAACTACTAACATTAATGCATGCTTTGATATGCTAAACCCTGTGTTAACCATTTTTATGTTCATTATTACACTTAATAATGTTCTCAGTAACTTTGAAATGGTAATCAGGATTGTGTCACCTGTAACAGAAAATCCTATTGGGCTGGGTGCGGTGGCTCACGCCTGTAATCTCAACACTCTGGGAGGCCGTGGCGGGCAGATCATCTGAGGTCAGGAGTTCAAGACCAGCCTGGCCAACATGGTGAAACCCTGTCTT
>NW_016107315.1:14816989-14819368 GCF_001604975.1 Cebus imitator
GGCGCACGCCTGTAATCCCAGCTACTCAGGAGGCTGAGGCAGGAGAATTGCCTGAACCCAGGAGGCGGAGGTTGCGGTGAGCTGAGATTGGGCCATTACACTCCAGCCTGGGTAACAAGAGCGAAACTCCGTCTCAAAAAAAAAAAGAAAAGAAAAAGAAAAAATGCCGAGCAACAGGCCAGGCATGGTGGCTCACGCCTGTAATCCCCCAGCACTTCGGGAGGACAAGGCAGGCAGATTACTTGAGGTCAGGAGTTCGAGACCAGCCTGGCCAAATGGCAAAACCCCATCTCTACTAAAAATAGAAAAATTAGCTGGGTGTGGTGCCGCATGCCTGTAATTCCAAATACTCCGGAGGCTGAGGCAGGAGAATCGCTTGAACCTGGAAGGTGGAAGTTGCTGTGAGCCAATATCATGCCACTGCACTCCAGCCTGAGTGACAGAGTGAAATTGGGTCTCAAAAAAAAAAAAAAATGCTAAGAAACAGTGGGACAAGTAGATCTGGCAGCATTGCCTATGTCCCTAGTCCCTAACAGTTTGCATTATATGGCGCAATTGTTTGTTTGTTTGTTTTGAGACGGAGCCTTGCTCTGATGCCTAGGTTGGAGTGCAGTGGCACGATCTTGGCTCACTGCAACCTTCACCTCCTGGGTTGAAGTGATTCTCCTGTATATGGCACAATGTTTTAAATGGTTTAGTCCTACTCTCTACTTAAGGTGTGGTATAAACAATATCAGAACACATTTTATACTACCGTTTCCCTTCTTTGGTAGTTTCTCTTCCTCTTTCCTGCTATCTTTTCCTTTCAGATCTCAGAGAGGAGTCTGCGGGTTTTGGTTAGAGCTGGAAGGAAGGAAACTACTGTCATTCTTTTGTTTCCCATTTGAAATTGTGGCTAACTCTGGGAAACAATAGACAGGATGGTTTAATAAGACTTGGTAAATGATTAAGTGTGGAGCTTGACGTAGAGTCAAACAAAATCTTAAGGTTTTAACCACAAGGTTTTCACGTGGACAATGGCAGATGCGTATTAGCAAGAAAAGAGAATTGTTGGTTTACTTTTCTGCATTAAGTTTCAGATGTTGGCAAAAATTCCTGATAGGTATCAATAAATCTTGTGTAAATCAACCATAATGAGCAAGGGAGAAAAAAAATAAGAAAAAAAAAAAAAAAAAAAAAAAAAAAAAAAAAAAAAAAAAAAAAAAAAAAAAAAAAGACATGATGATCCTGTCCTTACTGGAATAATAAAATGTATTTGTTTTACCTATTTTGATACCTGTTTATAATAAGATGCTGTATGCCTAAAGATGAAAGAAAAGTATTTCACAGTTTTGAAGATAAGGCAACAATGACATTTTTTAAAAAATGACCAGAAGCATCATCAGTTTCTATTTATGTATGCACTTGGAGGACAGATGGCATTCTATTAAATTCCTACAAACCAGGTCTATAAATTGGGTAGATGGAATAAACGCAAAAAAATTGGGAATTCAGTGCCTCCATGATGTGTGACATTGGCAAAAATCAGCTTCAGACATCTCAATAGTGGTGAGTGCTATTACTTTTCATCTCATGGATACACTGTTAATTCTAAGTGTGGCAAAAGCCAATGCCAGTTAATGTTTAGTCTTGTCTTTGCTGAACATCACGGTGTATTGACAAATTTGGTATTACAATCTTCTTAATGGGTGAAATTTTCTGAACTCTGCACACCCTCTTTGGATATGTTATATATTTTTTGCTGTGACTTAAACTGTGGTCCATGGATTAGTAGAGACATCACCTTGGAATCTGTTAGAAATAGAGAGTCTCTGGCTGGTTGCAGTGGCTCACGCCTGTAATCCCAGCACTTTGGGAGGCTGAAGTGGGTGGCTCATGTGAGGTCAAGAGTTTGAGACTAGCCTGACCAACATAGAGAAACTCCGTCTCTACTCAAAGTACAAAATTAGCCTGGCGTGGTAGCGCATGCCTGTAAGCCCGACTACTTGGGAGGCTGAGGCAGGAGAATCACATGAACCCAGGAGACGGAGGTTGCAGTGAGCTGAGATTGCACCATTGCACTCCAGCCTGGGCAGGAAGATCAAAATTCCATCTCAAAAAGAAAATAAAGAAATCATCTCTCCTCAGAAGAAATGCACATATAAATTTGAACACAGTACTTTGCATACATTTTAGAGGAATTCAAGGTTAAAAACCAGGGCCTTATTTTCCACTCCAACCTGGGGAACACTTTTAAACAAATCACATGTGGTCATGAACAAGTAGGTCATGAACACAGCGTGAATAGCTGAGATGTTCATGTGCCTGTGCAACTTTTGTGTGAAGAAACAAACTGTCTGGTAGAGGACTTTTGGCCCCGTTCCCCAGCCATGTGGAAAG
>NW_016107315.1:14824218-14833677 GCF_001604975.1 Cebus imitator
GAGATGGAGTCTTGCTCTGTAGCCCAGGCTGAAGTGCAGTGGTGCGATTTTGGCTCACTGCAACCTCCACCTCCCGGGTCCCGGTTCAAGCAATTCTCCTACTTCAGCCTCCCAAGTAGCTGGGATTACAGGCACAAGCTACCACGCCCAGCTAATTTTTGTATTTTTTAGTAGAGATGGGGTTTCACCGTGTTGGCCAGTCTGGTCTTGAACTCCTGACCTGGTGATTCTCCTGCCTCGGCCTCCCAACATGCTGGGATTAGGGGCATAAGCCACTGCGCACATCTCAGTTTTTGAAGGCTCAAGTTAAGTACATGTAAGCTCACCATAAACTTGTATTTTTCTATGGTGTTTCCTGTAATTATTGCTACTGTATTAATCTGTATTTATTTTTTGTCTGGTCACCACACTCTCTTGTAGACTTAATTGTATACCAATGCATCTCCTTTGGATTTCTGCATGTAACGATAATTTTGTTTTCTAATAATTATCTCTTATTTTTGTTCTATATTTTATTGCATTGATTTGAACTTCCAAGGCAGTGCTGTTCGTTTGTTTGTTTGTGAGACAGGGTTTCACTCTGTTGCCCAGGCTGAATGCAGTGGCATAACCATACCTCACTGCAATCTCACACTCAGGAGCTCAAGTGATCATGGCCTCAGTGTCCAGAGTAGCTACCACTACAGGCATGTGCTACCATACCTGGTTAATTTTTCAATGTTCTGTAGAGAGTGGGGTGTAGCTATGTTGCCCAGGCTGGTCTCCAACCCTTGGGTCCCAAGCAATACTCCTACCGTAGCCTCCCAAAGTGTTGGGATTACAAGCATGTGCCATTGTGCTCAGCCTCAAGGCAGTGTTAAATAATTGCAATATATGGGGCATCGTTGTCACCTCCTTAAAAAAAAAAATAGAGACAAGGTCTCACTATGTTGCCTAAGCTGGTCTCGAACACCTGCCCTCAAGTGATCCTCCTGCCTCAGCTTACCACAGTGCTGGGATTACAGATGTGAGCCACCATGCTTGGCTCTATTTTTCTTTTTATCATTTCCTTTTTATAGGAATGCTTCAGTTGATTATCGTAAGTAGGATATTGTAGGGGGTTGAATTTTATCCCCCTAAAAATATATTCAAGGTCTAACCCCCCTCCTCATACCTGTGAATGGAACCTTCTTCAGGAATAGGGCTTTTGTAGCTTTAATAAGTTAAAATGAGGTTATACTTGATAAGAATGAACGATGATCGTTGTCCTTGTACGGAGAGGGAGATTTGGAAATGAATACAGTTCAGGAAGACTGGGCAGGTGAAGACAGAAGCAGAAAGTGAACTGATGAAAACCACAAGCTAAGAAATTCTAAGGATTGCTGGCGAACACAGGAATTTAGGAAGAGGCAAGAAAAAATTCCTTCCCAGAGACTTCTGAGGGAGTACAGCCTTGCCAACAGCTTATTTCAGACTTCTAGATTTAGAGCTAGGAGAGAGTGAATGTCTATTGTTTCAATCTTCCAGTTTATGGTAGTTTGTTCCTAGGAAACTAATACATATATTGTTCATGTTTGAAAATAGATATTTAAGAACATTTCTACTTCTCTTTGACTAGGATATTTTGTAAAATTAATAGGGAATGAGCACTCTTTAATGAGTTATTAGCATCTTGCTTGCTAAAATGTATGCATTTTTAAAAAAAGTATGTATTTTAGTTTTTAAAATGTCCATATATGTATATGCACATAAATTTTATATTTCATATAAATCCATAAATGCAATCATGTCATATATCTTGGATTTTATGTTTTTCTTTTCTTTTTTTTTTTTGAGACGGAGTTTCCCTTTTGTTGCCCAGGCTGGAGTGCAGTGGTGAAATCTCGGCTCACTGCAACCTCCGCCTCCTGGGTCCAAGCCATTCTCCTGCCTTAACCTCCTGAGTAGCTGGAACTACAGGCACACACCACCATGCCCAGCTAATTTTTGTATTTTTAGTAGAGACAGGGTTTCACCATGTTGACCGGGATGGTCTCGATCTCTTGACCTCGTGATCTGCCCACCTCAGCCTCCCAAAGTGCTGGGATTACAGGCGTGAGCCACTGCGCCTGGCCTGTTTTTCATTTTTTTGTGTTTTTCTTTTCCTTCTTATTTTGCTTTGGACTCTCCTCTTCTCCTGCCCCTCTGCCTACTTCACCCTAACCCACATACCCAAGTAACTGTATATTCACAGATGTTCATATATTTGCATACACACACACACAAACACACACACACAGAGAGAGAGAGACAGAGAGAGAGAGAGAGAGCATTTTTTCATTATTTATTTTACAGAAATGAAATATCACACATGTGATGGTCAATTCTAGGTGTCAAGTTGGTTATTCCATCAGTTACTAATCTAGGTGCTGCTGTGATTAAAGTCCATTATAAATGACTTTTAGTCAAGGAGGATATCTTAGATAATCTGGGTAGGCTTCACCCAATCTGTTGAAAGGCCTTAGGAGCAGAACTGAGATTTCTGGAAAGAAATTCCACCTGTGGGTAGCAGCCTCAGCCCATGCCAGAGAGTGTCAGCTGCCCTTCCTTATGGCCTGGTCTATGCATTCAGACTTGCCTAGCTAGACCTGACGATTAATCGATCAATTGTGTAATTGAATTTTCTTCAACAAATCCTTTGTGATGTCTCCTGCTGTTTCTGTCTTCCTACTTGAGCCCTGACTGATAGAACAGACTTTTTCTCATTTTGCCTTTTTCATTCAGCAATGTATCTTGGAAATTATTCCAAGTCCACTGACATAGCTATTGTTCATCCACTTTAATTGCTGTATACTATTTTATGGTGTAGATGTGCCATTATTTTTTCACTGTCTTCAGTTTCATGCCATGCTGGAAAATGCTGAATTAAATGCCTTATATTGGTTCTTTTATTTGCTCAAGACAGAATCCCAGAATGGAAACTTTTGAGTTAAATGATTATACAAATATCTCCTATAATATATATATTTCATCCCTTGGTATCCTTGAGGATGGGTTCCAGGACACCTGTGGGTACCAAAACCCACAGATGCTCAAGTCCCATATATAAAATGGCATAGCATTTGCATATAACCTACACATATCCTGCCATATACATTAAAGCCATCTAGATTACATATTACAATGCCACATAAAACTGATGGTCAATTTTATGTGTCAACTGATTATTCCATTGACTACTAATCTAGGTGTTTCTGTGATTAAAATACATAATCAATGACTTTTAGTAAAGGAGGATATCTTAGATAATCTGGGCAGGCCTCATCCAGTCAGTTGAAAGGCCCAAAGGGCAGAACTGAGATTTCTGGGAAGAAGTTCTAACTGTGGAGAGTAGCCTCAGCCCATCAGCCTCAACAGCAATACAATGTAAATGCTATGTAAATGGTTGTTATACTGTGTTGATTCTATTTTTTTTTTTTTTTTTTTAAAACCGAGTCTCACTCTGTCATCCAGACTGAAGTGGAACAATCTCGGCTCATTGCACCCTCCGCCTCCAGGGTTCAAGCGATTCTCCTGCCTCAGCCTCCGGAGCAGCTTCGATTACAGGTGTGCACCACCACATCCGGCTAATTTTTGTATTTTTAGTAGAGATGGGGTTTCACCATGTTGGCCAGGCTGGTCTTGATTTCCTGACCTCAAGTGATCTGCCAGCCTTACCCTCCCAAAGGGCTGGGATTACAGGCATGAGCCACCATGCCCCGCCTTGATTCTTAGTTGTATTATTTTTTATTGTAGTATTATTATTATTATTATTATTATTTTTTTTTTTTTGAGACGGAGTTTCGCTCCTGTTGCCCAGGCTGGAGTGCAATGGCGCGATCTCGGCTCACCGCAACCTCCGCCTCCTGGGTTCAGGCAATTCTCCTGCCTCAGCCTCCTGAGTAGCTGGGATTACAGGCATGTGCCACCATGCCCAGCTGATTTTTTGTATTTTTAGTAGAGACGGGGTTTCACCATGTTGACCAGGATGGTCTCGATCTCTTGACCTCGTGATCCACCCGCCTCGGCCTCCCAAAGTGCTGGGATTACAGGCGTGAGCCACCGCGCCCGGCAGTATTATTATTTTTAATTGCTTTTTTACAAATCTTTTCAAATCTATGCTTGGTTAAATCCATGGATGGGGAACCGACAGATGCAGAGGGTCCACTGTATACCTTTATACATAGTTAACTTTAACTGATGTTACTACCTTCCTTCCTAAAGAGCTGGAACAATTCATAACACCACTAATATTATATGAAAATACAAAATCATAGGTGCTACAGTTCTTTTTAACTTTTTTCTGTATGATAAATGTAAACCGATATCTGTAATAATAATTAATTTCCATGTTCCTGATATGTAAAATTTGAACATTTTTAATACGACATTTGTATTTGTTTTCCCCAAATTTTTATTTATATTCTGTGTCTATTTTATCATTGGGTTGTTTGCCTCTCTTTCTTTTTTTTTTTTTTGAAATAGAGTCTCCCTCTGTCACCAGGCTGGAGTGCAGTGGCGTGATCGCCGCTCACTGCAACCTCCGTCTCCCGGGTTCAAGCGATTCTCCTGCCTCAGCCTTCCCCAGTAGCTTGGACTACAGGCGCGCGCCACCACGTCCAGCTTATTTTTGTATTTTTAGTAGAGACAGGGTTTCACCATGTTTCTCCTGACTTTGTGATCTTCCTGCCTCGGCCTCCCAAAGTGCTGGAACTATAGGCGTGAGTCACCACACCCGGCCTGTTTGCCTCTTCTTATACATTTGTAAGAAATTCCTCTCTAGGCTGGGCGTGGTGGCTCACGCCTGTAATCCAAGCACTTTGGAGGCCAAGGCAGGCGGATCACCTAAGGTCGGGAGTTCAAGACCAGCCTGACCAACATGGTGAAACCCCTTCTTTAAAAAAAAAAAAAAAAAAAAAAAGAAATTCCTCTCTTTTCTCTAGCCTTGCTCGGTGGCTCCTGCCTATAATCCCAGTATTTTGGGAGGCCAAGACTGGTGTATTGCTTGAGCCCAGGAGATAGAGACCAGCCTGGGCAACATAGCAAAACCCTATCTCTACAAAAAATAGGCCTGGCTCAGTGGCTCATGCCTGCAATCTCAGCAATTGGTAGGCCATGGCAGGTGTATCATTTGAGCCCAGGAGTTCAAGACCAGCCTGGGCAATATGGTAAAATCCTACAAAATAAAAAATAGTAACAGCGTGCACCTGTAGTCCCAGTTACTTGGGAGGCTGAGGTGGGAGGTTTGCTTGAGCCTGGGAGGTCAAGACTACAATGAGCTGTGATTGTGCTACTACACTCTAGCCTGAATGGCAGAATGAGACCTTGTCTCAATTTTTAAAATAAACAAATAAAAAGAAATTACTCTTTGTTTTCTCTATAGCAAAAATTGTAATGTACTATTTATTGAATTTGTTTATGGTATGTATAGCTAACATACATCTGTTTAGATGTATGTAAATATGCTTATTGTCTTCATTATAGCTTTTTTTTTCCAGCTACAACTTCTTGGTTTCAAAACTTGGGTAAAGAAGGTCACCCATGTCCCTAGAAAAGATGGTACAGGTGGTATTTTAGATTGTCCTGCAAGATATTTATTGCTTTCTTGTTGTATTTGTCTTTAGTCTTTTTGTTTATGATATATTCACCTAAAAAAGTACCCCAAGAGGCTGTAATAAATCTTAGTCATATTATAAACAAAGGGAGAAGTAAATTCTTCTTTTCAAATTCTTAGCCAATTTAAAAATGTTCTTGGCTTATTATAATATTCGGAAATTCCAAAGCAATTTTAATAGCACATTGAGTTATAATTGACATGTAATTTCAAAATGTTTCCTTTGGAACTTTTGTAATCCCTCTCCCCCCAACCTCTCTTCACTCCCCAGGCAACCCCTGATCTGCTTCCTATCACTACAGATTAGTTTGCATTTTCTAGGATTTTTTACAAATGGAATCATGCAGTAAATACTCTTTTTTTTTAAATTTTTTTTTTAAAGACGGGGTTTCACCATGTTGGTCAGGCTAGCCTTGAACTCCTGACCTCAGGTGATCCGCTTGCCTTGGCCTCCAAAGTGCTTGGATTACAGGCATGAGCCACCATGCCCGACCGGCAGTAAATACTCTTTTAGGGAGTCTGGTTTGTTTTACTTAGGATAATTATTTTGAGATTGTGTTGTTGCACATATAACTAGATCATTTCTTTTTATTGCTGAATAGTATTAGATTTTATTGATATACCTCTTGTCTTGGTCCGTTTTCATGCTGCTAATAAAGAAATACCCAAGACTGGGCAATTTACAAAAAAAAAGAGGTTTAGTTGGACTTAACAGTTCCACGCAGCTGGGGAAGCCTCCGATCATGGTGGAAGGCAAGGAGGAGCAAGTCTGGTCTTACATGGATGGCAGCAGGCGAAGAGAGAGAGAGCTTATGCAGGGAAACTCCCCCTTAGAATACCATCAGATCTCATGAGACCCACCCACCACTGCAAGAACAGCATGGGAAAGACCTGCCCCCATGATCCAGTTACCTACCACTGGGCGTCTCCCACAATACGTGGGAATTCAAGATGAGATTTGGGTTGGGACACAGCCAAACCATATCACCACTATACACTTACCCATTCAAATGCTGATGACCATTCTAGGTTTTGGCTATTACCAAATACAAACATTCATATACAAGGTGGTTTTGTTTGTTTGTTTGCTTGTTTTGAGATAGGTTCTTGTTCAGTCATTAGGCTGGAGTGCGGTGGCACAATCATGAGTCACTGCAGCCTCAACGTCCTGGGCTCATGCTGGGACTGCAGATGCATACCACTATGCCTGGCTAATTTTGTATTTCTTTGTAGATATGGGGTTTTACCATGTTGCCTAGGCTGGTCTTGAACCCCTGGGCTCAAGGAATCCACCTGCCTCAGCCTCCCAAATTGTTGGGATAACAGGCATGAGCCACCACGCCCAGCCTCATATACACATTTTTCTATGGACATATGCTTTCATTTTCTTTTTGGTAAATACCTAGGAGTAGAAAGATAGGCATGTGGCCGGGCGCGGTGGCTCATGCCTGTAATCCTAGCACTTTGGGAGGCCGAGGTGGATGGATCACTTGAGGTTCGGAGTTCAAAACCAGCCTGGCCATCATGGTGAAACCCTATCTTTAAAAAATAATAATAATAATAATAAAATAAAAAAGAAAGACAGGCATATCAATACCAAGGCATATGATAGGTCTATGTTTAATGTTTTAAGAAACTGCCAAGCTTTTCCCAAATTGCTCATACCATTTATATTCCCACTAACAGTCATGACAGTTCCAGTTGCTCCACATTTGTCAATACCTGATGTAGTCAGTCTTTTTATTTTTGGACATTCTATTAATAATAGGTACACACCCATTAGGAGTACTGCATGTGGTTTTTTATTTGTTTGTTTATTTGTTTTGAGATGGAGTTTCGCTCTGTTGCCCAGGTTGGAGTGCAGTGGCACAAACTCAGCTCATTGCAACCTTTGCCTCCCAGGTACAAGCAATTCTCCTGCCTCAGCCCCTTCTGAGTAGCTGGATTACAGGCATCTGCCACCATGCCCGGCTAATTTTGTATTTTTAGTAGAGTCAGGGTTTCACCATGTTGGCCAAGCTGATCTTGAACTCCTTACTTAGGTAATCCACCCTCCTCGGCCTCCCAAACTGCTGGATTACAGGTGTGAGCCACTGTGCCCAGCCTGCATGTGGCTTAAATTTGCATGTCTCTAGTGATTGATAATGTACAGCATCTTTTCATGTGATTATTCATCATGCATATATCTCCTTTGGTGAAAGGTCTGTTTGTGTTGCTTCCAGTGAGAAGCCTGTTGTGGTTCTTACTTTGGTCCTCCTATACATAGTTTGATTACTACTCTGCTGAAGATTTAAGGGGGCCTTCTGTACCTCTCCAGAGCTCTCTTTCTCTTTGTGTAGCTCTCTTCTGACACTGAGCCCTGCAAACTCCAGCCACCCTGGAAGCCCAGATGTGTCTCCTCAATTCAGAGAAATTGCCGAGCTCCTGCAGGGTTTTTCACCCTGCACTGCAGTCTGTCATTTTCTGCAGCAAGCTTACTAGAGTTTCTAGTGCTTACTGCAGAGAGTGAAGCATACTGCAGCTCTAGTTAGCTGGAGCAATTGTGGTGCATGTCTCCTCTTTTTGGTTTCTGTCCTTTGTTCCCTTATGTTCACTTTTTTAACACTGTAATTTTAAATACTTTGTCTATTTTTTTTTCTTAGTTGTTTTAGGTGAGAGAATAAATACAGTCCCATTTTTCCATCTTGGCTGGAAGCAGAAGTTCTTTACCAAAATGTTTCTGAATTTATATAAAAATAGTACAAAACAGTGTATATGTTTTCTCATGAATTAAAAACTTTTTTATCTTTCTGTAGTGGCTCGATTTATCTCCGGCAGTGTTTTCTGTCTTAAGATCTATTTTGTCTGACATTAATTCTGGTTTTCCTTCAGTTAGTGTTTGCCTGATGCCTTTTTCTATATTTTGACTTTCAGCCCTTGCTGTGTCTTTTTTTCTTTTTCTTTTTCTTTTTTAAAGTTTCAGTTTTTGTTTGTTTGTTTGTTTTTTGTTTTTGAGACAGAGTCTCACTCTGTCACCCAGGCTGGAGTGCAATGGCATGGTCTCTGCTCACTGCAGGCTCTGCCTCCAGGGTTCAGGTGATTCTCCTGCCTTAGCTTCCCGTAGTTGGGACTACAGGTGCATGCCACCACACCTGGCTAATTTTTGTATTTTCAGTAGAGACGGGGTTTCACTATATTGGCCAGACTTGTCTTGAACTCCTGACCTCATGATTCGCCCACCTCAGCCTCCCAAAGTGCTGGGATTACAGGTGTGAGCTACACCACGCCTGGCCTTTTGAAAGTTTTTTTCCCGGGCTGGGTGCAGTGGCTCAAGACTGTAATCCCAGCACTTTGGGAGGCTGAGGCGGGTGGATCACGAGGTCAAGAGATCGAGACCATCCTGGTCAACACGGTGAAACCCCATCTCTACTAAAAATACAAAAAAAAATTAGCTGGGCATGGTGGCATGTGCCTGTAATCCCAGCTACTCAGGAGGCTGAGGCAGGAGAATTGCCTGAACCCAGGAGGCGGAGGTTGCGGTGAGCTGAGATCGCGCCATTGCACTCCAGCCTGGGTAACAAGAGCAAAACTCCGTCCCAAAAAAAAAAGAAAGTTTTTTTCCCCATGACACATGCCCAGGAGGTCCTGAGAACATGTACCCCTGTGTCTTTATTTTTTAGGTGTCTTTTCAAAAACAGCCTGTAGGTGTGTGTGTATTTGTATATATATTATTTGTGACAATCTTTTTCTTTTTGTTGTATTGTCTAGTTTCTTTATATTTATTATGATCTGGAATTATTATTATTATTATTTTGAGACAAAGTCTCACTCTGTTGCCCAGGCTGGAGTGCAGGGGTGCCATTTCGGCT
>NW_016107315.1:14834880-14837271 GCF_001604975.1 Cebus imitator
TTGTTTTAGAGACAGGATCTCACTCTGTTGCTCAGGCTGGAGTACAGTGGCTATTTACAGGCATAACCACAGTGCACCGTGGCCTTGAACTTCCGGGTTCCAATGATCCTTCTGCCTCAGATTCCTGAGAAACTGGGACTACAAGTGTGAGCCACCACACCTGGATAGTTCTACAATTACATGCTGATCCTTCGCTCTACGTTTTTTTCTCGTCCCTGTCTTGCCTTTTTTGGATTCTTTTTAATTTTTCTCTTCAATTCTATTTTTACTGTGCTGTATTAGAAATTATGCCTCTGTTTATTTGCTTCCTAGTCTCTCAATTAAACATGTATTACTAATAAAATAGACAATGGAATATTTACCCTTCTCTCAAATACTTCAAGACTTTTAGGATACTCTACCTCTGATCATCCCCCTCTATAAGTGTGTGCTATTCTGTCTAGTACCTTAGCTCTATCTTGTCATTTTATTAATGCTACAGATAGACATTATTGTTTTATAAATTCAGTATTGATTTAGAATTACCTACATATTTTCTAATGTTCTGCCGTACAATTCCTTTATATATATATACACACATATATGTATATATATGTAAATATATATATGTAAATATATATATATGTATATATATATTTTAGATGGAGTCTCATTCTGTCACCCAGGCTGGAATGCAGTGGCGCCATCTGTCTCACTGCAACCTCCACCTCCTGGGTTGAAGTGATTCTTTGCCACAACCTCCCAAGCTGCTGGGACTACAGGTGTGCACCACCACACCTGGCTAATTTTTTTGTATTTTTAGCAGAGATGAGGTTTCGCCATGTTGGCCCAGCTGGTCTTAAACTCCTGGCCTCAAGTGATCCTCCTGCCTTCGCCTCCCAAAGTATTGGAATTACTGGCATGAGCCATTGCACTCAGCCTAAAATAATAATCTTTTAAAAAATTTAGGCTGGGCGCAGTGGCTCACACCTGTAATCCCAGCACTTTAGGAGGCTGAGGTGGGTGGCTCACCTGAAGTCAGGAGTTTGGGACCAGCTTGACCAACACGGTGAAGCGCTGTCTCTACAAAAAATACAAAAATTAGCTGGGCGTGGTGGTATGTGCCTGTAATCCCAGCTACTTGGGAGGCTGAGGCAGGAGGATCACTTGAGCCCAGGAGGCAGAGGTTGCAGTGAGTCGAGATCTCGCCACTCCAGGCTGAGAGACACAGTGAGACTCCATATCAAAAAGAAAATTGTGCTAATTTTGGTAAAACATACATAGAATTTACTATTTTAACCATTTTGAAAGGTCTCACTCAGTGGCATTAGTATATTTACATTGTGTAGCCATCACCACCACCGATCCTCAGAACTTGTCTTAAAAAGCTGAAATCACAATTCCTCCTTGCATTCTAAATCTTCTACCTGCGACTGTATTTGTTCTGCCTCATTTAGCACTAACTCTACTGTAAAATATTTTGGTAGTCAATTCTTTTAACTTTCATTTGTCTAAAAATGTTTGCATTTCACCCTTGGTCGAGAGAAGCAAGTTTCTCTGATGGATCTTTCCTTGGGGCCAGTTTACTTTTTATTCACCCAGACACTCATTACATAACTCAACTTGATGAAAGTATCTTCTCTTAGGCTTTATATTTTGAGTGGGCCCAAGACTCTACCACCTGTCTCCTACCTATACCCTGTACATCCTTAAAATAGAAACTCAAGGTGTTAGTGTTCTGCAGCATCCCTTGGTGAAAGCCAACTTTGATGCAGGTTCATCTCCTAAGAGTTCCACTTTGACTTTAAATTTTTTAAATGACCATAGCTTTATAATATTTGTTAGCAGATCGTATCCTCAGAAACCTGCAAGTTTGTTTCTTCTTTCACAATCCTTGTGCTGTTTTTCTTTGTCTTAGTTGCATTAGTTAATCTCGCAGGACCATGTTAATTAGAAGCAGGGTAACAGCATCCATCCCTTGTTCCTGACATTCAGTTGGAATGCTTTTAAAAGTTTAGCATTAATTATATTTGCTGTGGCTTTTTGGACCCAGTCTCTTTTCTTTTCTTTTTCTTTTTTTTTTTTGAGGCAGGCTCTCACTTTGTTGCTCAGGCTGGAGTGTAGTGGTGCTATCTCTGCTCACTGCAAACTCCACCTCCCAGGCTCCAGTGCTTCTCGTGCTTCAGCCTCCTGAGTAGCTGGTATTGCAGGTGTGTGTCACCAGGCCTGGCTAATATTTGTATTTTAAGTAGAGACGGGGTTTCGCCATTTTGGCCAGGCTGGTCTCAAACTCCTGAACTGAAGTCAGCTTTCTGCCTTGGCCTCCCAAATTACTGGGATTACAGACATGATCCACCACACCTGGCCTTTGGACCCAATTTCGAATATACTGATGAAATGTCTTCTTATTAA
>NW_016107315.1:14838496-14844160 GCF_001604975.1 Cebus imitator
CCATGATGGCCAGGCTGGTCTTGAACTCCTGACCTCAGGTGATCCACCCACCTCGGCCTCCCAAAGTGCTAGGATTACAGGCATGAGCCACCGCGTCCGGCCCACATAATTTCTTAGTAATGATAAATTAGTTTCCCATGGCTGTTGTAACCAAGTAGCTTAAAATCTTACAGATGTATTCTCTCTTGGCTCTGAAGGCCAGAGGTCTGAAATCAAGGCACTCGGCCCTGTTCCCTCTGAAGCCTCTAGGGAAGAACGCTTCCCATCCCCTTCTAGCTTCTGCAGGTTGCCAACAACCCTCAGCATTCCTTGGCTGGTGGAAGCATCACTCTCTCTCTGTTTTCGACCTTACTATACCCTCCCCTGTGGATCTATATCTTTGTTTTCTTGTCTTAAAAGAACACCAGTTATAGGTTTTTAGGGCCTACTTTATCCAGTATATCCTCAACTTAATTAGTCATATCTGCAAAGGCCCTAATTTCTTTTCTTTGAGAGGGAGAGGGAGTTGCCGAGGCTGAAGTGCAGTGGCACGATCTCAGCTCACTGCAACCTCTGCTTCCCAGTTCAAGCAATTCTCCTGCCTTGTCCTCCCCAGTAGCAGGGATTAACAGGCATGCACCACCACGCCCGGCTAATTTTTTTGTATTTTTAGTAGAGACAGGGCTTCACCATGTTGGCCAGGCTGGTCTTGAACTCCTGACCTCAGGTGATCCACCCACCTCAGCCTCCCAAAGTGTTGGGATTACTGGCATAAGCCACTGCGCCCAGCCCCTATTTTCATGTTGATGTTTTGTTTTGTTTTGTTTTTGAGATGGAGTCTCATTCTGTCACCATCTCAGCTCACTGCAGCCTCCACCTCCCAGGTTCAAGTAGCTGCGACTGCAGGCGCCCACCACCACGCCCAGCTAATTTTTGTATTTTTAGTTGAGATGGCGTTTCACCTTATTAGCCAGGCTGGTCTCAAACTCCTGACCTCTTGATCCATCCCCGCCTCAGTCTCCCAAAGTGCTGGGATTACAGGCGTGAGCCATCATGCCCAGCCCATTTTCCCACACTTCTTACACTCATAGAGTTCTCATTCTTTATAGTGATATTTAATGAAGTATTTCTTCTAGCTAAGACATTTATACATGGATTCCATTCAGGGTTTTCTTTCCCGGATGAATTTTTCTCATTCTCTGTGAGATGTGATTTGCGACTGAAGGCTTTCCCATCTCCCTTTTGTGCATAGGAAGGACATTCCTCCTGGCATATCTTCTTTGGTGTCTAATGAGACTTAACATTTTAATAGCAGCTTTTCCACATTTATCACTGTTACATGATTTCTGCCTCGCCCCTCCCTGCCCCACCCCACCTTGCCCGGCCTTGGCCTGCTCCGCCTTGCCCTGGCCTCCTTGCCTGCCTGCCTTCTTTCCTTCCTTTTCCTTCCTTTCCTTTCCTTTCCTTCCTTCCTNGTCTTGAACTCCTGACCTCAGGTGATCCACCCACCTCAGCCTCCCAAAGTGTTGGGATTACTGGCATAAGCCACTGCGCCCAGCCCCTATTTTCAAATAAGGTCACATTTATAGTTTCTAGGTATGAATACTGGGGACACTATTCAACCCAGGACAAATGTCAAACACCAGTTACACTCTTGGGCAGCCTCACTGGGACCCTTGTCTTAGTCTGTTTTGTGCTACTATCACAGAATATCTCAGAATGGATAATTTATAAAAAACAGAAATTTACTGGTTCACGGTTCTGGAGGCTGAGAAGTCCAAGATCGTGAGGCTGGCATCTGGTCAGGGCCTTCCTGCCACATTAACCCATGGCAGAAGGTCAAAGAGAGCACGAGAGAGAGCAAGAGACTGAACTTGCAACCTCAAGCCCTTTCATAATTGCCATTAATCCATTCATGAAGGTGGACCCCTCCTTACCTAAACAACTCCCAGTTAGGCCTGACCTCACAATGCAATTGTATTGGTGATTACGTTTCCAGTGCATGTTTTCTGGGAGCCACATGCAAACCAGAGCAGCCTTCTTTGGCTTCTTGCTGAACCACCTGTACCTACGCTTGAAGCTCTGAATAATTCTGACTGGGTCACAAACTCCTTGATTCTATGTCTGTAGCCTATCCAGTTCCCATATCAGACCTTCACTTCTGTCATCTCCTTCCTTCACAGTGCAGATCTGAAGACAAATGACTGACTCTTTTTGGTTTTGTTTTGACTGCTATCTTGTTTGATTATTTTGAACTTACAGAAAAGTTGCAAAAAATAGTATAAAAATTCCCATATGCTGTGACAGAGAATCCCCCATATATTAACATTTTAACAATTTTTTTTTTCTTTTCTTTATCCTACAGATAGGCTTTTGTGAACTTGATATGTTTGGTTTTTCATTTTCTCTCTTTGCATGTATGTGTGTATACATACTTCTTTATTTTTCTGAATGGTTTGGCTGTAAACTGCAGATCTATATCCCCTTTGCTCAGTGTGTTTTTCCTAAAAGCAAAGATATATTTCTATATATTCATATTACAATGACCATAATCAGGAAATGAACATTTATACATTATTCCAGCATCCTCTAATCCACAGACCTTATTCCAGTGTGACCAGTTAGTTGATATACTAACATCCTTTATATCTACAAAAAATGCTTTTTCCTGATCTAGGTCCAATCCAGGGCATATCTTTCATTTAGGTGTTTTTTTTGTTTTGTTTTGTTTTCTTGAGACACGGTCTTGCTCTGTCACCCAGGCGGTAGTGAAGTGGTGCAAACATGGCTCACCGCAGCCTCCAACTCCCAGGTGCAAATGATCCTCCCACCTCAGCCTCCCAAGGAGCTAGGAATACAGGTACATGCCAGCACACTGGGATAATTTTAAATTTTTGTGCAGGCAGGGTCACACCATGTTGCCCAGGCTGGTCTCCAACTCCTGGTCTCAAGCTATCCTCCTGCCTCAGCCTCCCAAAGTGCTGAGATTACAGGCGTGAGCCACCATGTCTGGCCTAGTTCTGTCTTTTTATTCTCCTTTAAGCTGGAACAGTTTTTCGGGCTTTGTGTTTCATGACATAACTTTTTTTTTCTTTTGGAGGCGGGGTCTCGCTCTGTCATCTGGGCTGCAGTGCAATGGTGTGATCACAGCCGGCTGCAGCACACTCGTTGTTTTCGTTGGCCTCTCTTATCTGCTATACTATTGGCAACAGATGTGACTCTTCACCTCCCATGCTTTCTTCAGGCAACTCCCAGTAAGCTTCCTAGTTCTCCCTTGAAGCTGTTATTGTCAAAGTTACCGGAGATTTTCACCTGCATCTTTCCAGATCCACAGGTTAACTTGTTATCATCAGCTCTCAGCAACATTCGCTACAGCTAGCAACACTACATCCTTCTTGAAACTCTGTCTTCCCCTGCCTTCTCAGCCATCCTCTCCAGGTTCTCCTTCTGTGTTATTTCATTCTCAGCCTTTTTGATGGCTGCCTTCCTGTTATCCACCTCTAAATTCAGCAGCTCCCAAGAGCTTAGTCCTGGATACACTTGTCTTCTCTCTATACACACTCTCTCTCATCTAATCCTAGTTAGAGGATCACATCTAATCCTATGTATTTAGATACAATGTATAATCTGATGAATTGTATTTCTACAATTATATTTCCAGCCCTGTTCTCTCTTTTGGATTCCAGCTGCCAACGTGTTGTATCTAGTTGGATTTTCCAAAAAATATTTTAAATTTAACATGGCTACAATACAACTCTTGATTTTCTCACCATTTATCTCCTAGTGTTCCTAATCTCAGTTAAGGCATCAACATTTATTAGCCACTCAATTTTCCATCTTATAAATCATTCTCGATGGCTCCCTTGTCACGAGCAGCTCCCACTCTGTCCTGTATGTTATCCATTTGCAAGTTCTGTGGCTTCACCTCCAAAATATATCTGATATCCATACACTTCTCCCCATTTAAGCGACTTCTATTTTAGTCAGGATGGGCCGTTTCTTGTTTAGAGCATGGTGCCACAGACTCCTTGTCTCTTGCCCTCTCCCCTAACAAAATCAGCACGCTAGAGCAGCCAGAGTTCTTTTGAAAGAAAAAACTGTGTTATTCCCTTACTTAAAACCTCCAACAAGTTGCACTTTTTTCTTTGAATTCCCACATAGTCAATGATCCTATTAAACTGCACTTTAAATAATAATTCCAGTACCATAGCCTTCAAAGCCTTATGTGGTCTGTCCCATACATAGCTCCCCAAGTTTTCTTGCATCCCTGTATCCTTGTAGCACTACACGGTTTTTTGTATCACTCTGTCCTGTGTTCCAGTACCTCTGGTCTTCTTGCTGTTTCTCAGTGTGTTAGACCGAAAGCTCAGTCAAGGCAAGGATTTTTGTGTTGTGTCGTGCTTTTGTCTGTAGCGTTAATTGACGAATCCCAGAGCATCTAAGACAGTGCCTGGCATTTGGCACACATTCAATGAATATCTATTCAATAGAAGAATAAATATGTGCACGCCATACTAATTTTTTTGTTTTTGACCTCACGGTCTTTACTTTTACCATTCTCTTTGACTGGAATGTTCTCCAAGATCTTAACATGGCTGGCTACTCCCCTTCCCTCTGCCCCATAACTCAAGGATCAAATGTTAATATCTTAGAGAAAACTTCTTTGGCCCCGTATTTAAAGGGCCAGTGTTCTCTGCCTTTACATTTTTCTAGTTTACTTTCTTTATAGCACTTATCATTACCTGGAGTTATTAATTTTCTTCTTGTTACCTACATTAGAATGAAGCTGCATGAGAGCAGGGCCTTTTTTTGTTGCTGTTGTTCCCTATTCTATCTTTCTTGTTTAGAACAGTGAGTGGCACACAGTATATATTCAACAAATACTTCTTGTACACCCCAATAAGTGAATTTTACAGTGTAAACTTTAAAAATCATTTAAAAATCCACAGATAAAGCAAATTCCTGAGGTTCACTCCAGACCCTCTGAATAAAAACTCTGTAGGGTGGAATCTCCCTGCACATATTTATGTACTGGGAAGTTTTGGAACATTTCTGTAAAGCCATGCGGGTAACTCAGGCTTTCCAGTTTGAGTAGCCCCATTCCTCATGATGCATTCTCTTTTGGGTTCTGTAGTGTTGTTTCTGGTCAGCAGACCAGTTGAGACCATCTCAGTTCATCAGCAAGGATGTAATAATGTTAAATCTAAAAGGAAGCATTTCTCACTGAGGCAAGGAATATGGGGAGTGGCAGCTTTTGCAAGGCCACAGAAGGACCTGCCAACCAGTGGCATTGTCCTTCCACCCACAGCACTAAAAGAGAACGAACATTCAAGTGACTCTCTCAGCCAATATGACCTTTCCTAAGGCAGCTGACTTCCATGTCTCTATACCCAGAGAAGAGCTACTAGCATCTCTCATTAGCTGTGTTAAGGTCGGCCTCATCTAAGTCCAGTTAAGCTACCTGTAAAGGTGTTTAAGGAAGAACAAGACATGGCCTAGACATGAAGTTGTTTACAAGGTAGTTTACTGTTTGAAGTTGTTGTTGTTTTGTTTTTTAAAGACTGGGGCTTGCTCTGTCACCCAGGTTGTAGTGCAGTGGCACGATCACAGCTCACTGCAGCCTGACCTCCTGAGCTCAAACAACCCTCCTGTGCAGCCTGCGGGTAACTGCAGCCACAGAAGTGT
>NW_016107315.1:14844514-14849958 GCF_001604975.1 Cebus imitator
TGTCACCCAGGTTGGAGTGCAGTGGCATGATCTTGGCCCACTGCAACCTCTGCCTCTCAGGTTCAAGTGACTCTCCTGCCTCAGCCTCCTGAGTAGCTGGGATTACAGGTGCGCACCACCACCCCCGGCTAATTTTTGTATTATTAGTAGAGACGGGGTTTCACCATGTTGGTCAGGCTGGTCTCGAACTCCTGACCCGGTGATCTGCCCACCTAGGCCTCCCAAAGTGCTGGGATTACAGGCATGAGACACTGGGCCTGGCTGTTTCCAGCTATTTAAATAAGAAAATGGTAGACTAGGCAAGGTGGCTCACGCCTGTAATCTCAACACTTTGCAAGGCTGAGGCGGGAGGATCACTTGAGGTTAGAATTTGAGAGGACATGGTGGTGGGCGCCTGTAGTCCCAGCTACTCGGGAGGCTGAGGCAGGAGAATCGCTTGAACCCGAGAGGCGGAGATGCAGTGAGCCCAGAACTCACCACTGCACTCCAGCCTGGGAGACTGAGCCAGACTCCGTATCAAAAAATAAAAACAAAAACAAACCAGTGAAGAGAATACTATTGAGTTAATTTTACAGTTTTTCCCACTGTGGGTGTTTTCTATTCCTGTCTTTTACTTAGTTGTCCTGTCTCCCTCTTTTTCTTGGTGAGGCAATCGTTTAGGATTTTTGTAGGTTATATTGTCAGTACTTCTCATTTAAGTTCCAGACAGTGTGCTAAGCAAAGCACTTTACTCGGTACTTTAAAAGCTCATTTAAATCTTCAAATTTAACGTAGCAAGGTAGGTATCATGGAAGGGAGAATCGCTCCCTGAAGGTCCGAAGGTCCAAGGTCTCTGCCATCTAGCTGCCACGCGTGCTGCCTACCAGTGGGTATTTGGAGCTGGGTCTCTCCAAAGCTGGGCTCTTGGCTGCCCTTTGAGAAAGCAATTTTAAGGGACGGCAGGATGTGGAAGCCTACGGTTAAGAAAGGAGTGAGCTGAGTCATTGGGTAACCAGTGTGGAATAATGCTTCTTAATGTCGGAAATGACAATCACCTCCTTTCCAGATTGGTAGAGGGGAAAGGAGAGGCGCAGTGAAAGCGCTCTCAAGGTGCGGTGGGTCAGGGTGATTGGCGGCGGTGGGCCGCTCCTTGGGGGTCCTCAGGGCGAGACCCCGCAGTCGTAACCGGGCCGCGCCGAGCCCGGGCTGCGCGGGACGAGAGTACGGTTTTCGCCAGCGCTCCGCGGCCAGGCCGCTTCTGACGCAACCCGTGGCAGGGCGGACGGACGCGAGGGCCGCCTCACTCCCGCGCGCTTCCCAGGAACCCCAGGCCCTTGGGACCGGGAGGCGGGACCAGCCCCCCCGCAGGCGGCTCTTGGCGCCCGAGAGACCCAGGCAAGGCTGCACGCTCCCTGCCCGACCGCGTCCAGCAGCAGCGGGAGCTTGACCCCAATGCGAAGAGCCGGGCATTCTGATTGGCTGAGAGTAGAAACGCAGGAGAGCGCCGCCTGAGACCCGCTCTGCGATTGGGTTTTATACGAACCGCAGAGCACGAAATAAAGAGGCCTTCAGTCATTGGGCCATTGTATGAATCTCCTTTTGGCTTCTCTGCAGACTGAATAAGCGTCTCAGGATCTTCGTCATGACTCCTAAATCTGGGCCTGTCAGTTCGCCCCAGCATTTCTCGTCTCTAGGCAAGGCATGGGGCTTACAGAGTTTAACCAATCATATAACGTCGAGATCAGGTTGCCAGGCAGATTATGCTAATAAGACCCCGCCTTTTATGCTGCTCCCACTCTGCGGCGGGAAGAACCACCTGGAGGTGGCGGGGGGGTTTGATTTCTATCACCCCTAGGGAGAGAGGATCGGGGACCCGCTGATCTTCCAGCTCCCCTCACCCAACGTCGTGTAAGTACCTAAAGGATTAAGGGAACCAGATAAGCCAGGGTCCACAGTACCCCATAGACTGGGAGGGTGTTTCGTCTTTGCTTAGTCCCACCCAAAATGGCGCCCAGCTCTTTCCGCGTCTCAGAGCCCGGCCGGGGCCAACCGACCGCGGACCCGGGTGGGGGGGGAATTGATGGTGGTGGTGGGGGGGAGAAATCCCGGCGGCACCGCCCGATGGTACAGTCCAGCCGGGGCTGGGACGAGGCACCTCACTCGGGGTGGGGGGTCAAACCATCTGCACCTTCCTAGGGGAAAGGGGCAAAGCCCCCACCAGCAGGCCCTCCTGGCGCCGCGACCAGCGCCGGCCTCGGCGCCTCCTTGCCCCTGCCTCCGCCGCGCGCAGCCTCCCCCTGCGACCCCCGAGTGGCTCGCACGCTCCGCCGGCCGCGCGCACCTCTCCTCCCCTGCCCGCGTTGGTTGGGCCGGGACGGCTGTTGGGCGGCCTGCGCGCTCCGGCTGCGGCGGTTGCGCTGGCGCTCCGGGCGCGGCGGGCAGGTCTCCGCCGGCTGGGGGCCGAGTAACGGGGTCCGGGGGCTGGGCGCTGGGCTGAGGGTGGCGGCGCGGGCCGGGCTCCGGGGCCGGCCGGTTGCGGGCGCGTGGGGCGTAGGGTCTTGTCCTGTCTGCTGGGGCGCCTAGCTTTGTCTGCGGAGGCCGCGCCGCCCACCTGCCATTGAAGGCTAGGTCCCCGGCCTGCCTCCCCAAGCTGGCGTCCGGGACCGGGCGGGGGGCCGGCCCGCAGAGGTGTCGTCCGTAGGGCTGTGGGGTGGCCCCTGCGGATCTGTCCCGTAGCACCACGTCGGGGTCGGCCGGGCGGAGGCTGGTGGCGGCCCTGCCCCTGTCCGCCTGCGCCCGGGTGCAGCACAGAGGCGGGGCGAGGCCGATCGGCGCTCGGGAGAGGGCTGATGGTGTGCAGCTCTCCAGCCCCGTGCCAGCTTTTGTTAAGCAGGTTTAAGCCTGCAGCTAGGTGTTGGTACACTACTAAGTAAAATGGAATATTCACCGTCTGCCCTCCAGCCACGCGAACGCAGTGTTGTTGAATTTCATGTGTGCGCGCCTTTAGCCTTGCTTGGTGGATGAGTTGGATTTCAGTGCGTTTTCAATCAATGTCCGTGTACACTTAAGCATAAGGAGGGGTGGCTTTGTGCTGTCATCGAGGATTAAAACTGTAATGAGACCCTCCCAGCTCTGTTCTGTGCCCTAATTCTGCTCTTTTGCCTCTTGAAATCTTCCCTGGCTCGTCACTCCAAATTCTTTAAAGTCAGCAGTACTTAACCTTTATTAAAAATAGCAAAATCACTCATGACTGTTTTGTGGCCTCTTTGTTTCTATCACCCCACCATTGCTGTAAGGAAAGAAGGTGTATTATTACATTGTATTTTTTTTTTTTGTACCTTCCTACCCATTCCAGCACCGCAGAAGCTTTTCTTTAAAAAAAATTAGGATCGATTGGGGGTAAAGCAGTGTTTAAACAGTGTTTATTCAGTATGGGGTATTTAGAAAGTAACGTTGCTAGGTTTATTTATTTATAGAACACAGGATCTCACTCTGGTTGCCCAGGCTGGAGTGCAGTGGCTCGATCTTGGCTCACTGCAGCCTCTATCTCCTGGACTCAAGCGATCCTCCTGCTTCAGCCTCCCTAGTAAATGGGACTACAGGCGTGCACCACTACGCCTGGCTAATTTTTCTACTTTTTGTAGAAACGGGGTTTCACCATGTTGCCCAGGCTGGTTTCTAACTCCTGAACTGAAGCAATCCTACCGCTGTGGCATCCCAAAGTGCTGGGATTGCAGGCGTGAGTCCCTCGCCCGGTCTTTAGGTTTACTTTTATAATTAATTGAAGTGAAGTTGACACAGAATGAACCATTTTTAAAGTAAACAGTGGCGTTTAGTGGAAGGCTTACAGTTTTTGTTTTGGCTCAAGACAAATGTCTTGTGCCTTCTCTTATTCCGTGAGCTCCCACTCGTAGCTGTTATTCGTTTTGCAAGGGTACAAAATTGTTCTGCTTTTTCAAAGAAGACATACTAATGTGTGCATCATATATTATTGTATATCTGAATGTAATCGAGTATGTTTTTTAGAAAAGCCAAGGTTCCTTTCTTCAAGGGCTCTGAATGGTTTTTGCTTAGAGGTTATGGAGGTATAAAGGATAGCACAATTCAATATAATCCCAAATTGATTGGCACTATCTCAGTTCCTGCTTGCCTGTTTTGTTTTTCCTTCTAGTTTTAAAGAGTAATGCGTGATCATGGCAGAAAACATTAAAGTTAAGCCAGGCGAGTTGGCTCATGCCTGTAATCCTAGCACTTTCGAGGCTGAGGCGGGCAGATCATCTGAGGTCAGGAGTTTGAGACTAGCCTGGCCAACATGGTGAAACCACGTGTTTACTAAAAATGCAAAAACTGGACGGATGTGGTGGCAGTCGCCTGTAATCCCAACTATGAGGAAGGCTGAAGCAAGAAAATCGGTGGAACCCAGGAGGCGGAGTTTGCAGTGAGCCAATATCACACCATTGCACTCCAGCCTGGGCGGCAGGAACAAAACTCTGTCTCAAAAAAAAAAAAAAAAAGAGAAGCAGAGTGAAAAAAAACAAAACCCATAATTACCCAGAGATAATCCTTGCTGTATTTCAAATTGGTTTTGTGTGTGTGTAAAATATTTGTACAAGTGACATAATCTTGGTTTAGTATCTAGTTTTTAAAACGTAAATAGGTGTCTAAAGACTTCGCTGATGATTTGCCACTTTAATTACTTTCATTATTTGAAGTGGCCCTCGTGAAGTCTGCTGAACTAAAAGAATTATAATATTTTGATTTAACTTTTTAAAAGCATAATCTAATTGATAGGGATAGGTTTCCGGGTAACATAATTCATCAAAGGGCTGAGAACTACTGAGCTATAATTTTGGTTTCCTCAATTTTTCATTTTAAGCACCGGTAAACACTTCATAACCGCATAATTATATTTGGCAAAAAGAAAGTGTTGTTGCAGTGTTTGAGTTGTTGAGTTTGTTTTAAACTTGAACGCTGATGTACTTTGACCTATTGTGACTAAAATACAGTCTTCTCCCATCACACCCCACCCCAGGTAGTGTAGCCACGCCCAGTTCAGCAGTTTGTTTTTTCACAAGCAGAATTTATTGTCTAGTATTTTAACTTATTGTAGGTACTTTAATAGATTAACGAAGGAGAATTTGGTCTGGTGTCTAGAAAGAGCCAGTCAGTTATAAAGGAAATATTTGCTATAATCAAATCTTTGGAGAATGATCCTACTCAAATTCTCCCGAGGGGTGGGGTAGAGGCAGGAGGGGGAGAGGGGAGCTTTTTGTGACTTATTTTGGCCTGCTTTCCTCTTCCCTATTCTAGTGTTAAACTGTTTGCGTGGTTTAGTTGAATCACTGCTTAAGAATATCTGGCCGGGCGCGGTGGCTCAAGCCTGTAATCCCAGCACTTTGGGAGGCCGAGGCGGGTGGATCACGAGGTCAAGAGATCGAGACCATCCTGGTCAACATGGTGAAACC
>NW_016107315.1:14850493-14887983 GCF_001604975.1 Cebus imitator
AAAAAAAAAAAAAAAAGTTATTTTACCATTTCAATACTTGTGTGGAATTCTCTGGACATTTCTGTCCACCTTCCAGAATTTTTCTGTGCCTTTCCATTGACCCTCCCCGTGTCGATTTTAAATATGTGTTGTAGAAAGCACCACCTGAAGGTAGGTTCTTTTTCCGTAACTCGAAATAATGTAGGGAAGGGGAACGGGTGAGGAAGTGGAGTGGAAAAGGGAGGATATGGGTAACCCCGAGTGCAGTTACAGCTAGACTAGTTAAAATGTGGTGAAAACGATCATAAACTCAAAAGTGCACAATACTTTTAGAACCCTAAATATGTAGATTACTAAAAGGTTATTATTGTCTGCTAACATAGCCTGTTACTGTTTGCTATTCATTTAAACTCTTGTTATTGCAAACAGGAGGATACTGGAGACAAATGCTCCTCCCCCTCCCTGTGGCTTTGAGCATTTGAAATATGGCTAGTGCTGTGAAGTGTGAAATACATACACTCAGATTTTGAGATTTAGTAGAAAAGAAATTTCGATTTATAGAATATTGATTAAATGCTGGATGACAATATGTTGGATAGACTGGGTAAAATAAAATATATTATTACAATTAATTTTACTTGTTTCTACTTTTTAAAAAATGTAGCCGGGCATGGTGGCTCATTCCTGTAATCCCAGCACTTTGGCAGACTGAGGTGGGTGGATCACCTGAGGTCAGGAGTTCGAGACCAGCCTGACCAACATGGAGAAACCCCATCTCTACTAATAATACCAATTAGTGGGGCGTGGTGGTGCATGCCTGTAATCCCAGCTACTTGGGAGGCTGAGAGGCAGGAGAATCACTTGAACCTGGGAGGTGGAGGTTGTGGTGAACTGAGATCCCACCATTGCACTGCTGCCTGGGCAACAAGAGTAAAACTCTGTCTCAAAAAAAAAAAATGTATATGCTAGAACATTTTAAATTGTGTATGTGGCTTGCATATTTCTTTGAACAATGCAGCCTTAGTCTGCTAGGGATAGGGTGTTCCCAGGTGACATTAAGATGTATTGTTTTTTGGTTTCTATAATTTGAATGAATAGATACTGCTAGTATGTAGATGGCTGTTTTTTTAGTGCTTATGATAGCTCTCACAAAAGCATGATTATTATTTTGAAGAATATCTTAATCTCAAAGCCACTTCCAGATAATTAACTGTTATTGAATTAATGTATTCAGTGGATCACTTGAACTTAAAATAATAAAATGACATTGGTAAACACATAATCCACTAAAAAAAAGTTGAGCTAAGCATAATCAGCTAAATTTTCCCAAACTTGGCCTGTTACATGCTGATTTTTATAATTTACCATTTTTCAAATGTTTAAGAGAAACCTGAAGTTGAGAACATTGAACTTACATTTTTTTCTCCTGTGATTTAGAAAAAGACCATAATACTTTGATTCTAAAGGTGGAGGAAACCCTTTGGACCAGCTCATGGAAGAACTGTCTTTTTTCTCTTTCTTTCTTTCTTTTTTTTTTTTTTTTGAGATAGCCCTGCATTCTGTCACCCATGCTGGAGTGCAGTGGTGCCATCACAGCTCACTGCAGCCTTGACTTCCCATGCTCAAATGATCCTCCCACCTCGGCCTCCAGAGTAGCAGGGAGTACAGGTGTGCACCACCATGCCTGGCTAATTTTTGTATTTTTTGTAGAGATGGGGTTTGCCACATTTCCAGGCTGGTCTGGAACAACCGTGGCTCAAGCGACCCACCAGTCTCTGCCTCCCAAAGTGCTGGGATTACAGGTGTGAGCTACCGCACCCAGTCGGAAGAACTGCCCTTTTAAACACAGTTGGAGAAACATAACCTGTTGTATTTGACCGGAGCGTAGAAAGTTACCACAAGACAAAAGTATGCCAGATTGCAGGGTCATTTATTATGCCGGCGACCACAGAGGACTCACGTCTCTCCAACCTGTGGTGCCAAAAGGAGGGTGCCATGATTTTTTATACCCGAAAAACCGCCTTGGGAGTGGGGGTGAGGGGCGGGGATGGGGATGATAAGGTTTCGGACATTTCAAGAGCTACGGGATTCTGTGATTCACCTCCTGGGTGGAGACAAGGGCGGGGGTCTCCGGACATTCCAAGGGCTAGGGGATTCTGTGATTCACCTCCTGGGTGGAGACAAGGGCGGGGGTCTCCAGACATTCCAAGGGCTAGGGGATTCTGTGATTCACCTCAGTGGTTTACAGAAGTCAAGATATACATTTGTTTGCACATCACAGATTTTAGCAGTTACTGATAAGAAAAGGTAAGCAGCTTTACATAGTTTTGAAGAACAAACTAGCAGTTCTATTTACAGAGGCCAAGGACAGCAGTTATTGTGAGGAGAATGGGGCAGCCATTTCAACTTATCTAAAAACAGTTTTGCATTTTATAAAATAGTTTTGCTCCGGTTTAACCTATATATAAAATCCATATTTTTTTTTACTTCCATCTTTGTAAACATTGACAGTTTGGCCCTAACCTGCCTTCGCTGATGCCTTTCCTTTTACTACCTTGTGTGGAGATTTGATATGGTGTAGTATTCACAGCATGGCCTCAGGGGCAAAGAGGTTCGCTGCTGTGTTCAGCTTGCTGTCTGTGATCTTGGGCGAGTTACTTCTGTAAGCCTTGGTTTTCTTAGCAAAACTAGTTTCTTAATTATTACTAGGGATAATGATAGTAATCGACCTCATAGATTCTGAGTGAGGATGCCTGTTAATCACTCACCACAATTGTATAAATGGCTCAATAACAAAGCACACAGTGCTAAATGGTTCAAAAATTGTTTATCTCTTTTGGAACCCCCATTTCAGCCAAACTGGTCTTCCCACTGTTCCTTAAATATTTGGGATTTTCTCTCTGTGCTGTCACACCCTCCTTTCCCAAGTGGAATGTTTGTTCCTCTCTCTCTCCCTCCCCTCCTCTCCTAGTTCTGCCTGCCGTAATTCTGTCAATCCTGCTAAGGAGCAGTGGTTGGAAAACTTTTTTTAAAAGGACCAGGTAGTAAATGTTTTTGGCTTTGTGGGCCACATGGCCTCTGTCGAAACGATTCCCCTTTGCCATGGAGTGTGAAAGCATGGCTGTGTTCCTAGCAAACTATTTTGGACCTTGAAGTTTCAATTAATGTAACTTTCCTAGAAATATTATTATTCTTTTGAGTCTTTTTAAATATTTTAAAATGTAAAAACCGTTCTTAGCTCACGGGCCGCACAAAAGCAGGTGTTGGCCATCCTCGGGCTAGGGCTCGTTATCACCTGTGCCAGAGCACGCTGACCTCACACTGCCCTGTTGGAGCCTCGAGACCATCTCATTTGAAAGAAATCCTTTTTGTCTCTGAAGATCCTGCAGGATTTCTGTACTGCTCTATAGTAACGGTAACATTTATTGAATGCTTAGTTTGTATTGTACTGCAGTTATTTGTGCTTGTTTCTTGCTTCCTAAACAGATTTTAAATTTCTGGAAGCTACAGCTGATTTTTAGCCCCCTTATGTAGAATACAGTATAAATGAGTGCCTTGTACTTACTGGATTCTAAAATGTTTTGAGGGATAACTGAGTGAATTAAAGTACTTGAAGTTGTTTGTCAAGTTTTCCTCCCTTTAAAAAAAATTTTTTTATTTTCACTTTTTTTTTTTTTGAAACGAGTCTCGCCCTGTCGCCCAGGCTGGAGTGCCATGGTGCAATCTCGGCTTGGCAACCTCTGCCCCCTGGGTTCAAGGGATTCTCCTGCCTCAGCCTCCTGAGTAGCTGGGATTACAGGAGCCACCACACCCAGCTAATTTTTGTATTTTTAGTAGAGACAGGGTTTCACCATGTTGACCAGGCTGGTTTCAAATTCCTGACCTCAGGTGATCTGCCTGCCTTGGCCTCCCAAAGTGCTGGAATTACTGCTCCCACCCCCTCCCTCCCTTTTTTTTTTTTTTTCAAGATTCTTTTTTTTGTATGCAAATTCTACCATTTTCTTAGAATTGCTTGAAGATTTTGAGGCCAATTTATTGGGGGTTATTTTCAGTCCTTCCACAAACCATGATTACAGGCGGTCTTAATAGAATGCCCTTCTAATGGGGACTAGCTATTACTCTAATTATTGCTCTTTGTTTGACTTTTTAACTGTCCTCTCCAAAACACTTGTTTACATTTAGTCCTTAACACAGAACATTGACAGGACCATGTCCAATTTTGCAAAGGAGAGAAAGTAGGTAGAGGGTTAGGGAATTAATTACACAAGTATGAGAGAGGGCTCAGAGCAATGGGAGAAAAGGGTCTGGATCCTCAGCCCCAGGCAGGGGGATGTAGATTAATAAGGTTTCAGTGTCTTCCATCATTTCTTCTTCTTCTTTATTCTTTTTCTCTTGAAGTTGATGAATTGAAAATTATTCTGGATTGTGTAAGTACTTCATCACTTGATAAATATAAGGACCCGTGAATGGTTAATATTTAGTACACCATTTTATGTGACATGCAAGTTCTCTCAAGTACTTTAGTCCTATGGAAGTGAGATATTACATAACTACAAAACAGTAATTCTAGAATTAAAATGAAATTATGTAGTAGTAATTGGACTTTGATGAACTTTTTTTCACTTAAACATTTTAAGAAAGTTTATGTTAACTTTTTTTTTTTTTTGAGATGGAGTTTCACTCTTGTTGCCCCACCTCCTGGGTTCAAGCGATTCTCCTGCCTCAGCCTCCTGAGCAGCCGGGATCAGAGGTGTGCGCCACCATGCCTGGCTAATTTTGTATTTTTAGTAGAGACAGGGTTTCTCCATGTTGATCAGGCTGGTCTTGAACTCCTGACCTCAGGTGATCCGCCTGCCTTGTTCTCCCAAAGTGCTGGGATTACAGGAGTGAGGCACTGCGCCCGGCCCTATGTTAACTTTTTAATATTTTTAATTTTTTTTAGAGACAGTGTCTCACTATGTTGCTCAGGCTGGTCTCTAACTCCTGGGCTCAAGCAGGCCTCCCGTCTCAGCCTACCAAGTAGCTGGTGTTACAGGTGCAAACCACCACCACCAGCTTATTTTCTTTCTTTTTTTTTTTTCTTGAGATGGAGTCACTCTCTGTCACCCAGGCTGGAGTGAAGTGGTGCGAACTTGGCTCACTACAACCTCCGCCTCCTGGGTTCAAGCAGTTCTCTCTGCTTCAGCCTCCTGAGTAGCTGGGATTGCAGGTGCCCACCACCACGCCTGGCTAATTTTTGTGTATTTTTAGTAGAGACATGTTGGCCATGTTGGCTAGGCTGGTCTTAAATTTCTGACCTCAGGTCTTGAGACCAGGCTGGTCTCAAACTCCTGACCTCCCGCCTTAGTCTCCCAAAGTTCTAGGATGACAGGCGTGAGCCACCACGCCCAGCAGCTTATTTTCACACTTATATATACTTATCCCAAGTTCTAGGTACCTCACATATGGCATATGTTATTTTAAAAATATACTTTTTTCAGATTCATGATTTTAAATAAACCATAGCAGATATAGAAAATTCTAAAACTTTATTGAGTGGCTTTAAATAAAAACTAAATAAATGGAGAGCACAGTGGCTCAAGGAGTGGAAGATTCAATATTGTAAATGTGTCAATTCTCTGGAAACTGATTTATAGCTCTAATGTAATTCCACATTTAAAAAAATTAGACAAGTTGATTCTAAAACATTTGCCAAGTCCCCAGAAAAGGCAAAATACTCTCGAAAAAGAAAAGTTAGGAAAACTTCTCTCCTAGAGATCAAGAAGAGATATAATAATAAAGGTAGTGTAATATTGGCACCGGACAGACTAATAATGATAGGCCATTAGAACACCATATAGGGTCCAGATATAGTATCATGGATAGCCAGACACTTGATTTATGACCTGGAGGTACAGCAGAAAGGCAGGCAAAACAACAATTTTAGAATTAATATAGGAGAAGATACTCATGACCTCAGTGTACAGAAGCATTTCTTAAACGAAGATGCTACGGACACTAATAGAATAATAGGCAAAAGTCTTGAACAGGCACTTCAGAAAAGGAGAAATCCAAATGTCTAACAAACATATGAAAAGGTGTTCAACCTTGTTAATAATCAAGGAAATGCAAATTTCAGCCACAGTGCCAGATCATTGTACACCTAAATTAAAGTTGGATGTTGAACAGTAGAGACTTTCATAGATGGCTGGTACAGATATAAATCCACATGACTACTTTGGAAAACAGTTTTATCAAGAAAGTCCAAAATATGTATACTCCAGTGCCCAGCAATTTCGATATCAGAAATGCATATGCCTGAGAGAACTAGAAAAAATATTTGGAGCAATTTGTTTTCATGATGTTGATTCAAGTAATATTTCAGGACTGCTATGTCGTGTTCTGAACACACAGAGAGCTTTGTTTGTGGAACAACAGTGAATAAATGTTATATTTTCCTTCTCTGTTGAATATTTAAATATTCCATCCAATGTCTTCCTCAATTTTTAAAACAATGCTGGAAACAGAATAGGCATTTAATGAGTATTCTTGTGTTTTAAAAACTATTTGAATTTCTACAATGCGAACCCTTCATCACGGCTTTGTAGTTACCTCAACTCTGGCTGTTGAGTAATTTGCTCAATTAAATCTGTCTGTGGGTGTAGTGAATTACAACTTCCTCTGGTTCCCTGAGATCAAGTCTAACCTGGTGATTGTGTCATCTGGTGGGAGGCCAAGGCGACAGCAGCAGGTGGAAACCATGCTCGGGTCCTGGCCACTTTGCCTAGGGTGGAAGCTGTTGTGGCAGAGAGGTGAAAGAGCTTCAAGCTTTGTAGTAAAAGGAACCTGGGCTTAAATTCCCCTTATCAGCCCTGTGACCTTGGAGAAATAATCATTCTTGGTTGTGGTGAGGATGAATTGAGATCAGGTATTTAAAGGACATCTGACAGTGCCTAACACGGGATAGGTGCTCCGTAAATGGCTGTAGCTGTAATTATTACTGTTCCACTAGCTGCTTACTTAAGTAACATTGAATTTCCACAGAATGCATTTTGAATCAGGTGGAATATGATTATGCTGATTTTGAAAATAAGGAGCTGCATCTGTTAAAGGGTTCTATTTTTGTGGTCTTTAATTCCTTCAGGGAATTTGCAAATAAAGCTAACATGTTGTAGGCACACCTGAGTGAAAACGTTTACAAAGAATTTTGGCAAAGATTTCAAAACAGGAATGCCTCTATTTTGTGTCTCCTGTGGAAACAAATGCTAATCACATAGTTTTTATTTTTGCCTTTTTTTTTTTTTTTTTTGAGACGGAGTCTTACTCTGTCACCCAGGCTGGAGTGCAATGGCACAATCTTGGCTCACTGCAACCTCTGCGTCCTGGGTTCAAGCAATTCTCCTGTTTCAGCCTCCGGAAGAGCTAGGATTACAAGCATGCACCACCATGCCCGGCTAATTTTTGTATATTTAGTAGAGACAGGGTTTCACCATGTTAATCAGGCTGGTCTTGAACTCCTAACCTCAGGCGATCTGCCTGCCTTGTTCTCCCAAAGTGCTGGGATTACAGGAGTGAGCCACCATGCCTGGCCTCAGTTTTCTTCTTAATCTTGTGTCTGAGTCATGGTTCAGTCTATTTTTACTAAAAACCATATGTTTCAGGAGTTGCAGAGTGAGCAAGTAGTTTTTACACTGTTTTATATTACATATTGTAGTGTTAAATTATGAAAATTATTCTCTAGAATGATTTTCCTCTAAGTAATTTTAATAAGTTGAAAAGTTTTCCCTAGTTAAAACATTTTAAAGCACATGGGTTTATTGAGAAAACAGTTTACTGCTTAAGACTGTGCCTTATACATTAACCAGGAGTTTATCCTAACAACTTGGATTTGTGATTTGTTGAGTCATAGATGCCACCCAGAACCATCTGTAAAGGAAGGCTTTTCAGGCCGCAAAAGAACCACCTGAAAGTCTCCTAATTACTGCACTGGGTGATTCAACAAAAGAGCTTGAGATATGGGGGCCAGTTAGTGTTGGGTGCATGGGTGAAACACGGTCTTACATTGTATCTGTGCCCTCCACCAGCTGTCTTGTGACCACATACCGCTGTTCAGAAGGGAGCTGGAGGATGTGTGCTGGGAGCTTTCTAAATTCATTATTCATAGCTGAGAAACATAGATGCTTAATGATTCCCACCCCCCCCACCCCCCACCCCCCCCAGAGACAGAGTCTTGCTGTTGCCCAGGTGGAGTGCAGTGGCATGATCACGGCTCACTGCAACCTCGAACTCCTGGGCTTAAGCGACCCTCTCACTTCAGCCTCCCAAAGTGCTGGGATTGCAGATGTGAGTCACCGTGCCAGCCTGGAATTTGTCTTTCACCTAGCTTTCTTTGTTACTCCGGTACAACCAGTTCATGAACTGTGGGAACTTTAGACCAATTAAAGTTTAAATTCTTCCACTTCCTCTGTGGTCTTTTATAGCCCCATCCTTATTACTGTTAGAGGCTTGTCTCTCTCATAGTTACTAGTCCCTCAACTTCTCTTGCCTCTGGAATTTTCTAGAAAGTTTGCCTCGACTTAACCTCCATCTTTTTTTTTTTTCCTAAGAACAGCTTTATTGAAGTAAAATTTACATACCACACAATTCGCTTATTTAAAGTGTACGTGATTCAGCCAAGTGTGGTGGTTCACGCCTGTAATCCTAGCACTTTGGGATGCCGAGGCGGGTGAATTGCTCGAGACCAGCCTGGGCAACATGGCGAAACCTGTCTCTACCTGTAATACAAAAATTAACCAGTCTTATAACCTGGTCTCAAAATAAATAAATAGATAGATAAAAAAATTTTTTTAATTTAAAAATAAAGTGTACAATTCAATGGCTTTAATACATTCACGGAGTTGTGCAGCTGTCTCTGTCAACACAGTCAACTTTAGAACATTTTTATAACCTCCAAAAGAAACCCTGAACCATTTAGCTGTCACCATTGATTCTTCTATCTCCTCCTAAGCCCTGGGCAACCACTAAGTTTATTTTTTGTGTCTATTAATTTGCTTATTCTGCAAATTAATATTTCATATAATATTTTACATAAATGGAATCGTTCAATGTGTATTCCTTTGCAACTGGCTTCTTTCACTTAGTATAATGTTCTCAGGATTCATCCACATTGTAGCATGTACCAGTTCTTCATTCCTTTTTATGGTCAAATAATATCTTGTTATATGGATATACCACATTTTATTTATCCATTTATCAGTTGATGGATATTTGGATCATTTCCATTTCTTAGCTGTTATGAATAATGCCCCTGTAAGCATTCATGTACAGGTTTTTTTAGGGACATATGCTTTTATTTCTGTTGGGTTTATTACACCTTGATGAGGAATTGCTGAGTCATTTGGTGCCTCTATGTTTAGCCTTCTGTGGAATTGCTGGGCTGTTTTCCCTATTGGCAGCAGTGTTTTACATTCTCACCAGTAGCGTGTGAGGGTTCCAGTTTCTCCTCATCCTTACCCACACTGGTTATTATCTGTTGCCATATTAGAATTTTGAATGAAATCAAGAAGACGAAAATGCACTACAAAAATAAGCATAATAGAAACCAGAGTATCATTAATAAAGGCAGTTTTGTGTAGTTTGTTGACATGGCATGAAAGCTGTTGCCTCGTGTTGGGTTTGGAGCTCTCCAAACAATAAAGGATACAGATTAATATTGTGCTGAAATTGAGGCCATAAAAGTATTATTCGGAAGCTACAATATGCTGTAACTTTTCTTAGCTGGACAAACCTTTTCTATTAGTGGAGAGTTTATAATCTGTGTGATTTGAACTTCAGGTATATTTTGCCTACACAATAGCAGACATGAACCTGAGGTGCTTATTTTCATTTAACTATTTTCATTCTTTTTAACCCTGGAATGAACATAAACTGTTAGGGTGAATTGATAAGGATATATTAATAAACACAAAAACCACAACAATGAGCATTTTTGAGTGTTCTGGTGGGCCAGGTGTGGTGTCAAGCACTTTCCATGGGTTTTCATTTGCACAGTGTATTTTATTTATTTAATAGTTCTTCCTTAGGGAATTGGAACTATTGGTACAGCCGTAATCATGTTATAGATGAAGTCATGACGCCTTGAGAAGTAACTTCACTCACCTGGGTCATAGAACTGTAGCTGGCAGCTGAGGAGTCTCAATCCAGGCCCCCGACCCTAGAGCTCTGTTGCCATCCACTCAAAGTGACGCAGCAGGCTTGGCACAGTGGCTCATGCCTACAATCCCAGCACTTTGGGAGAGCTAGGCAGGTGGATCACTTGAGGCCAGGAGTTCGAGACCAGCCCAGCCAACATGGTAAAACTCCATCTCTACTAAAAATACAAAAAAATTAGCTGGGTATGGTGGCGCACCCCTGTGGTCCCAGCTACTTGTGTGTCTGAGGTTCAGTTGTTTGAACCTGGGAGGGAGAGGTTCCAAGTGAGCCAAGATTGTGCCACTGCTCTCCAGCCTGGGTGACAGAGCGAGACCCTGTCTCAAAAAAAAAAAAAAAAAAAAAAAGCAAACCAAATTCAGGCAACAGCGTTAGAGGTGGGTGGGGAGAAGTTTGGTCAGTAACAGGCTGCTAGAAGGTCACATTAAGACACCAGCTATGACATAAGGGCTTATCACAGCCCGCCACACAAGGGAGCACTATGTGTGATTTCCAGCCATTCTCGTTGCCATCCTAAGCCTCTGCCCCCTCCATTAACTAATATAGCTTGGAGGTACAGGGTGAGGAGAAGATCTACATTCTGGTCCCAGAACCATACTCCCCAGACTCTGCCATGCCACCTTGAGCCTGTTGTTACCCACCACGAGCCCAACACCTCTGTGTACACGGGGAATGAAAGCACTGGGACTGATCTTGCAGTGTTGGTATAGGAGGGTCACAGCTCATAAATAGGAAAATATTCAGACAGTGTACACGAACCCCAAGATCTATAGCTTGGGTTATAAGAATTGGACTTCTTAAAGAGTTTCTTTTATTACTCTATTTTATTGATTGGTTGACTGAGTCAGGGTTTGGCTCTGTCACCCAGGCTGGAGTGCAGTAGTGCAGTCTCAGCTCACTGGAAACTTCCTCCCGAGCTCAAGTGATCCCCTCACCTCAATCTCCAAAGTAGCTGGAACAGATGCATGCTACCATGCCTGGTTAATTTTTTGTAGAGACGGGGTTTTGCCCTTTTGCCCAGGCTGGTCTCAAACTTTTGAGTTCAAGCAGTCCTCCCGCTTCGACCTCCCAAAGTGCTATGGTTACAGGCATGAGCCACCATGCCTGGCCCAATACCATATTTCACTTACAGTGTATTTTTTGCTTTCACAAAGACTTATTTTGATTTTGTGTGGCTTTGGAGCAGCTGAGTTCTATGTACCTTGACAGTTGTATTGTACCAGATCATGTCATCTATCAATTGCATATTCCCCCCACAGTGTTTTTTCTTTTCAGCTCATTAAAATTCAGTTATAGGCCAGGTGCGGTGGCTCACACCTGTAATCCCAGCACTTTGGGAGGCCTAGGTGTGTGGATCACGAGGTCAAGAGATCAAGACCATCCTGGCCAAGATGGTGAAACAACATCTCTACTAAAAATATAAAAATTAGCTGGGTGTGGTGGCATGCGCCTGTAGTCATAGCTAGTTGGGAGGCTGAGGCAGGAGAATTGCTTGAACCCAGGAGGTGGAGGTTGCATGAGCTGAGATCATGCCACTGTGCTCCAGCCTAGTGATAAAGTGAGACTCCATCTCAAAAAAAAAATTCAGTTATAAACCTTGATATATACATATATATATACACACACACACATATATATGTTTCAACACACACACAGACACTTTCTTAGCAGTGGAAGCAGTTAAATACCATTATATTTAATGGCAATGCTTTTTTTTTTTGTTTATAAGAGTTCATCCTAAAAGGGTTTTTGGGAAGTAACAAACTGCCTCCTAAGCAGAAGACTGCACTACATTCATTCCAGAAGACCTCCTGGGCCAGTTATGGCTTCAGGTGCTGGGGACACTCCCTCATCAGCTCCAGTGAAGTGACGCTCCTGCAGCTGCCTTCCAGTGGGAGGACAGGTGGTACACACATCCTGAATTTGCCTAACTGATGGTAAATGCTTTGCAGAGCATTACAGCAGAATCCCATGAGAAAGGATGATCAAAAAAGCTTACTGAGGGGTAGCATTGGCCCTGAGATCTAGAGATTGAGAAGGAGGTAGGTGGTGGACAGTGGCAGAGAAAGCATCCCTGCAGAGGAGACAGCAGTTGCCACCCTAAAGGGTGGATGAGTGGAAGGAGAGCATGTAAGCCAAAAAAAGATGGAGGACCCAAGGGAGCCCCGCAGCACAACCTGTGGAGGTCCGGCCACCAGAGGAGGTTGCAGAGGCATTGCCAGGGAGATGGGAGAAAAATCAGGAAGGCGTAGTATCAGGAACTGAAGGGAAGAGATTTGCAGAGGGTGTGAGTGCCATGTGAGGTCAGGGAGGGTGAGAGCTGTGGGGGAGCCCTGGATTTTGCAGTTGACACTCTAGAACGTGCTGTCTCAGGGAGTGGTGGGGATAGAAGCCTGAGTGGGGTGGGCCGAGGCTGAGGCGGGGAGCGGGTGAGGCCATGGGGCTAGACTGCAGGCCGCACTGCAGAGTTTCAGTGCGTGCAGGGAAGAGCAGAAAGGCGGTGGGTAGGTGAGCAGGAACTCGGGCTCAAGGGAAGGTTTTGTTTAATGTGAAGATTTCTTTGAAATATGTCTAGAAAAGTGCACACTTTTTTATTTTAATAAGGATAGGAGATTCTAGCACATGCTAGCTGGTGCGCAGAGAAAGCCTGGAGGGTCCCAGAAGTCCTGGCACCAGCCGCCAGGTGGAAAGGCCACCTCCATTGTCCCAGGAGGAGCAGCGAGTGCAGTGAGGGCGGGGTGCTGGTGGGGAGCTGAGAGAATACCTGCTTGAGCGGCTCTCTTTTCCCGGGGAAGCCTGAAGCATCAGCTGGAGTCGGGATAGTGGAGGGGAAGCCTAAGAGAAACGGGGAGGGAAAGGAGTAGTCCTTTTTGGAGATGAGAATCCAAAGTTAATTCCAAGGCAGAATAGGCGTGGGAGCCAATGTTCAGTGCTGCTTTGAGATCAGTGGTTCTGAATTTAAAGGGAGACCCATCAGCACCCATGTAGGGTTCCCTCTGGTGTGGGTATGGCAGAGAGTCAATGGGAGGAAAGTGGTCACAAGAGGGTCACATAATGACGGGCTTCAGAAGCTAATTCAGTAACAATGTTTATGTTGCTTTATTCTAGGCTACCTTGAGGAGTATGTTCTTCTTATGGTTTAGTGCCGTACTCAGGAAGTGGGAACGAAGGTCTCTTCAGTTTCACTCAGAGGAGTGAATTAGTCTATTCCATCTGAAACCTTCTCCTCCCCTGTATACACTAAGCGAACTCTGGAAAGGTTAGCTCACTAGGAATGAACAATTACAGTGTAATATTTTGTCAAAATAAAAATATATTTTCAGACCAGGTACAGTGCCTCACACTTGTAATCCCAGCCCTTTGGGAGGCAGAGGTGGGTGGATCACCTGAAGTCAGGAGTTTGAGACCAGTCTGGCCAACATGGCGAAACTTGGACTCTACTTAAAATACAAAACATTAGCCAGGTGAGGTGGTGAGCACCTGTAATCCCAGCTACTCGGGAGACTGAGGCAGGAGAATCACTTGAACCTGGGGGGCAGAGGTTGCAGTGAGCTGAGATCGAACTACTACACTCCAGCTTGGGTGACAGAGTGAGATACTGTCTCAAAGAAAAAAAAATTGTTGAAGACTTTTATTTTGAGACAAGGTTGTGCTTGTTGCCCTGGCTGGAGTGCAGTAGTGTTATCTCAGCTCACTGCAACTTCTGCCTCGGAGGCGAGTGATTCTCCCACCCCAGCCTCCTGAGTGGGAGAATCCCAGACAGCTGGGACTGCCAGGTGTATACCACCATGCTCAGCTAATTTTTTATTTCCTGTAGAGATGGGGGTGGTGGTCTTGCTATGTTGCCCAGGCTGATCTCGAACTCCTGAGCTCAGGTGATCCTCCCACCTCAGCCTTCCAAAGTTCTGGGATTATAGGCATGAGCCACCTCTCCTGGCAAAAAATAGCTTTTTGATTATTAAAAAAATACAGCTTGAATACTATTGAAAAGTATTCAGAAAATATCAAAAGTTAAAAAGATGTAAAGTTACTCAAATTTAACTTTTCAGAGGTAACCATGGTTAACATTTTGGTGACTCTTTCCTAAGACATTTCTTTATGTGTAAATGTATAGGTATCTTTCTACATCATAAATAATTAAATACATGTCTATGTATAGTTGAATGCAGCCAGCCCACCAGGTTCTACGTCTGGTGGAAATAAGAAAATACTGTATTTTTCATCTGTGAGTGGTTGAATCTGTAGATTTGGAACTCATGGAAACAAGGGCTGACTAATTACATTTGCAAAAATTTCTATGAAGGAAAGGTATAGGGTGATGTGCAAACAAGCAACAGGGAGACATAAATCAAAGTGCCGATGCAGTCAAGGCTTCCTATACACACACACACACACACACACACACACACACACCCACATACACACACACACACACACACACATTTTTTTGAGACAGGGTTTTGCTCTGTTGTTTAGGCTAAGTGCAGTGGCACCATCACAGCTCACTGCAGCCTTGACCTCCCAGGCTCAAGCAATCCTCCCACCTCAGCCTCCAGAGTAGCTGGAATCACAGGCACATGCCACCATACCCAGCTAAACTTTTGTATTTTTTGTAGAGATGGGGTTTCGTTATCTTGCTCAATCTGGTTTTGAACTCCTAAACTCAAGTGATTCAGCCTCAGCCTCCCAAAGTGTTGGAATTGTAGCTGTGAGCCACTGCACCTGGCCATATTTTATAATTTTTTTAATGAGGATAAAAAATAAAATTTCTCTCTGGGGAATATTTATTTATTATATATTTTTTGAGACAGAATTTTGTTCTTGTTGCCCAGGCTGGAGTGCAGTGGTGCAATCTTGGCTCACTGCAACCTCTGCTTCCCAGGTTCAAGCAACTCTCCTGTCTCAGCCTCCCAAATAGCTGGGATTACAGGTGCCCACCACCACGCCCAGCTAATTTTTGTATTTTTGGTAGAGATGGGGTTTTGCCATGTTGACCAGGCTGATCTTGAACTCCTGACGTCCAGTGATCCACCCACCTCAGCCTCCCAAAGTGCTTAGATCGCAGGCTTGAGCCACCACAGCTGTCCCATCAAGGGAATATTTAAATAAATGACTGGCACATCTATCACATTGAAAGCAATGAAATTACTGCAGATACTTTCAGTGTCTGAAAAGGTGTCCACAGCTTATTGTTAAGTTAAAGTATATTTCTACATATAAGATAATGGAAAAAAAGTATGGCTACATTTCTGCATGAGTACCTGTATGTATAAAGACAGCTAGTTTATGTGCATTGTGTTTATATGTGATAGAACAGTGGAAAGACAGACACTAAAACATCAGCAGTGGCTGATGTAATATCTAGGGAATGGGCTGGGGTGGAAGAGAGTAACTTTTACTTTTTATTTCAAATAATTCTGTAATGTCAGAATTTTCCCCCGATTCGCTGGTTTTTAGCATACTTACAGATGTGTACAACCATCATCACAAACAATGCTGAAACATTTTCATCACCTCAAAAAGAAACAACACAGGCTGGGCACAGTGGCTCACACCCGTAATCCTGGCACTTTGGGAGGCACAGGCAAGTGGATCTCCTGGGGTCAGTAGTTTGAGACCAGCCTGACCAACATGGTGAAACCCCATCTCCACTAAAAATACAAAACTAGATGGGCGTAGTGGTGCATGTCTGTAATCCCAGCTGCTTGGGAGGCTGAGGCAGGAGAATCACTTGAACCCAGGAGGCAGAGGTTGCAGTGAGCTGAGATGGCACCACTGCACGCCAGCCTGGGCAACAAGAGTGAAACCCCATGCTGAAAAAAAGAAACGTTATACCCTTTAGCTATCTCTCCATCTTCCCCTCCTCTCCTGACCCTAAGAAATCACTAATCTTCGAGTCTTTATAGATTTTCCTCTTTTGGACTTTAAAAATATAACATGTGGTCTTTTATGACTGGCTTCTTTCACTTAGCATAATGTTTCGAAGTTCAGTTATGTTGGAGTATGGATCAATACTTTGTTCCTTTCTTATGGTCAAATAATAAATATTCCATTGTATGGATATACCACATTTTGTTTATTAATGCAGTGGTCCCCAACTGGGGACTTGTTTTGTGGGAGACAGTTTTTCCATGGACAAGGGGTTGGGGGTGATTTTGGGATGAAGCTGAGACTCTAATGCCTCAGATCATCAGTCATTAGTTAGATTCTCAAATGGAGTGAGCACCTTGATCCCTCACACGCACAGTTCATAGCGGGGTTCCTGCTCCTGTGAGAATCTAATGCTGCTGTTGTCCTAACAGGCCACAGGACTGGTACCTGTGTGTGGTCCGGGGGTCGGACAGCCCTGCATTAATGTGCAGTTGGGTTGTTTCCGCATTTTGGCTGTGATGAATAACACTACTATAAACTTTGTGTTTAAGTGTTTGTGTGGATACATGTTTTCCTTGCTCTAGGGTTTGTATCTAGCAGTGGAATTGCTTGGTTATACGGTTGTTTAATTGTTCCAGGAACTGCCCGGTCGTTTTCCAAACTGGTTGCACCCTTTGCATTCCCACCAGCAGCCTGTGAGGGCTCTGATCTCAACACATGCTGGCCACACTTATCTGACTTATTGATTCAAGCCAGTATAGTAGGCGTAAAGTGGCATCTCATTATGGCTTTAATTTACATTTCCCTGGGAACTAAATTCCACTAGGAAGTAAAATCAACACAGTTTTAGTTAGGGGACATGGGCCTAAGGAATTGAAGGTTGGAAGGGGCTGCTGAGAGGCAGCAGAGTTCCAGGCAATCTCCTGGGGCAGAGGAGGTAAAGGATGGAGCGTGAAGGTCTGGGAAGGCAGTCAGCACAGGAGGGGTGGAGTCTAAGGTGGGGAAGGGATGGGGATGGGAGCCTCAAGTCCAGCACTGGTTTCTCCTCGAGGGCTCTGCTTACGAGGCTCTGGTGGTCAAAAAAGGAAGTCAAAACACAGCAGGATGGAAGAACAGAGTTTTTGGTAGTTTCAAGTTCCTGGGAGACAGAAACTGGAGTAGAACACCCACCAAGGAGGAGGAGCTCCGGATGTCTTCCTTGCAACCCTGGACGGTCACGCCCTGGAGCCAACTGACAGAGTATTACAGTCAGAAAGACAGTGAAGCAGCCTCGGGTGAGCCCTGGACTGTGCTGCTTGCCCTCTGCAGCCCACCAGAGGCTAAGTGGATCCTGGGGAGGATGTTGGGTACCCTGAGGAGAGGGCACGGGAGCTTCCGGGTGTCAGTGGAGTTCTGCTTCTCGAGCTAGAGGTATTTCCTCTGAGAGCTCCTCTCAGGTCAGACACTTAGGATTTGTACCCTTTTTTGCAGGCACATGATGCACGCTGGTGCTTTGAGGTTCCCACCTACTATCTCATGAAGGTATAACAGAGGACCACTGGCAGATTTCTCTGTGAAATTGCCTTCACATTTACCAGCCAACCAGCTGCTATTCTTTATAAAAAGAAAAAGGCAAACATCAAGGTTTGTCGTTCCTTAGAACTCACACTGAATGTTTGTTCCTTTTGAACTTGCAAGGATTTTCATGTAGGATTGTCGGGCTAGGACCCCCAGCAAGTGTCTCAGCCTCATGTTTCTTCTGTCTGAGTGAATGTCAGGAGCCCCTTTGATGCACCTGCTGGCGCCCTGACTAACAAACTCTGAGATGGGATGGGAGGATCAGTCTTTGTTTTTTTGGTACATGGAAAGCTCTTAATTGAATTAGGAAAAAGTCCACATTTCTTGGATGGGAATGAAGAAAGATTTGCTTGCATGCCTCTTTGGGGCAGGAAGAAAGGTGTGCCACAACCGGACGGGAAACCTTGAGCTGACAGTCTCTGCAGCCCTTTGTCCACAAGGAAAGTAGGAGGTATTATTGCCTGGTGTGAAGATTTCTGCATGGGAAGTGGCAGGGCAAAGGGACACCTCATGGAGAGGGAGCGGCAGGCGGAGGTCGCTGTCTCATACCTGCCCACGGGCTCCACTGCTGGGCTTGTTTCTGTCATCCTGTGTTTTCTCACCCGGTTGGTTTGTTTTGAAGCCTCGAAACCTTAGTTCAGTTCTCTTCTGGTTATACAGTATCTTCCTTGATGCCAACCAGAGACAAGTCAGGAAAATTTCTTTAGGACATGCTACACATTAGGTTTTAGATTGTAACAAATAGCTCTATCTCATAATATCAGAAGCATGACTTGCTCTGAAGTGTACCTGCCATTGCTCGCCCAGTCTCTAAAGGCTTTTCTGGAGTTTTTCCTCAATGGCATAAACTCACATCATCTGGAGGAGTCCTCCTGCACCTTGGAGCTTCCAGAGCTCCATCGCGTGCCTCACAGTCCACATTTGGAACAGCTGGTCAATGTGAGTGGCCCCTAGACATGCCTGAAATGCCCCAGCATCATCACAGCCTCGTTTCTTTCATCTTTACCTTCAGAATTCTCTGTTTATGTAGAAATATCCCACATCCATCATGGCTTAACCGAAAAGTGAAACAATTTTATTTGGAACCTAATCAAAGGCTTATTGGCTTTTCTTTTTAAAAAAAACTTGTTGAAATCCTGTATGAAAGCCTGGTTTCCCTGCTTGCTTGCTTGCTTGCTTGCTTGCTTTCTCTCTCTCTCTTTCTTTCTTTCTTTCTCTTTCTTTTCTTTTCCTTTCTTTCTTTCTTTCTTTCTTTCTTTCTTTCTTTCTTTCTTTCTTTCTTTCTTTCTTTCTTTCTTTCCTTTCTCTCTCTCTCTCTCTCTCTTTCTTTCTTTCTTTCTTTTTCTTTCTTTCTTTTTCTTTCTTTCTTTCAGATGGAGTTTCACTCTTGTTGCCCAGGCTGAAGTGCAATGGCATAATCACGGCTCACTGCAACCTCTGCCTCCTGGGTTCAAGCGATTCTCCTGCCTCAGCCTCCTGAGTAGCTGAGACTACAGGCATGCAGCACAACGCCTGGCTAGTTTTTTATATTTTTAGTAGAGACAAGATTTCTCCATGTTGGTCAGGCTGGTGTCAAACTTCTGACCTCAGGTGATCTGCCTGCCTCAGCCTCCCAAAGTGCTGGGATTACAGGAGTGAGCCACTGCTCCTGGCCTTCTTTTTTTTGAGAGAAAATTTCTCTCTTGTTGCCCAGGGTGGAGTGCAATGGTGCGATCTCGGCTCACTGCAACCTCCACCTCCCAGGTTCAAGTGATTCTCCTGCCTCAGCCTCCCGAGTGGCTGAGACTACAGGCGCACGCCACCATGCCTGGCTAATTTTATATTTTTAGTAGAGATGGGGTTTCACCATGTTGGTCAGGCTGGTCTTGAACTCCCAACCTCAGATGATCTACCTGCCTTGGCCTCCCAAAGTGCCAGGATTACAGGTGTGAGCCACTGTGCCCAGTCCGTACCGCCCCCCCCTTCTTTTTTTTTTTTTTTTTTAAAGACAGGGTCTCTTGCTCTGTCACCCAGGCTAGAGTGCAGTGGTGCAATCTCACTGCACTCACTGCAACCTCAGCCTTGCACTTCAGCCTCCTGACTTAGCTGGGACCACAAGTGCATACCACCATGCCTGCCTAGTTTTTTGTATTTTTTTGTAGAAATGTGGTTTCCCCATGTTGTCCAGGCTGGTTTTGAACTCCTGGGCTCAAGCCATCTGCCCTCATGCTCCCAAAGTGCTGGGATTATGGGCATGAGCCACCATGCCCAGCTTCCCTGCTTCTTTACTTCGGTTCCTTAGGCATATTTCCCCTAACTAAAGGTGTGTTTAGTTTACTTCCTAGTGGAATTAAAAAATATATATTTTAGTCATGTTACTCTGCTCAGTTTCTAGGTTTCAGTAGCTCTTTAGCTGGGGTCAGAGTGGTGCAATAAGAGGGGCACTGTGCTCTGTTTGCTGGAGGGACTCAGGCTGGCCAGACCCTGGACAGTGGAATGGGCAGGTGACATCCCCTGTCTTCCTCCTCCCTAAGATGTAGAGAAGACCACCTTGGCTCTGTCACATGGTGGGGGTGAGGGGCACATGAGACAGCACGTGGGAGGGCTCTTGGAACGGATCTTGCTAGGCAAGGTGAAAGGAGTCGTGTTTTTCGTAACTACTCATTTCTATTTTTTCTAAGGAGTGCTCATGGTTTGTTGTTAATATTTTAAAATTTGAGAAACACATGATGGAGGATTTGGGCCTCCCCGTCTCATATGGGGAATTTGTGCTGAAATTTGTATTATTTTGTTATTTGTTCATCACTAGTTCTGCTGCCAGTTTCTATTCACCATTTAGAACTAAGTCCATTATTTTTTTCTTTTCTTCTGAATTCTAAAATTATTTGTTCCAGAAATCAGTTAGATGGAAAATCTCTCTCTATCATGTTCATTCACTTGGAATGAACATAATAGAAGCTCTTTATTTTCATTCTTCTTGGTCTGATTTTGTAGCTCTGAGATTTAATGTGACACCTCTCAGTCATGTGGTTGTCAGCCACTGCTGGGAGTAGAACACTATTTTATTGTTCTGTACTGTCGTTTCTTTCCTGAACATAAGTTTTAAACAACTTCATTCAATTGTTGTATGCATGAAATGGACTGAACTGATGAATGTTAGCTCTTAGACCAGGGTCTAGCGCGTGGTAAGCAATCAGTTTGTGTTGGCTGTCCTCACATCCTATCCCTGTGATGGGAACTGTACCCACTCTCTTCCCCTTGGCCGTGCTTGGGGGCGCAGTGCCAGAGCGACAGCCTGTGCTTAATGATGGTGGGTTCTAGTTGGCCAGGGTAGGAAGTTTCACAAATCTTGTATGAAAAGCATGGAGTGACACCCAAGGTGAACCAGGGGTCAGAGATCCAAGGAATAAACCTAGAATCAGAGCCTCAGAGTTTATGGCTTAGGAAACCAGGGGGTGTGGAAAAAGAGAAGCAGCTGGAATAGGCCCACAGGATGGCCTGTGCTGATCAGGCCTTTAACAGGAAGGGACCCATCAGTGAACGGGACAGGACCTTCCTTGTAACCCTCTAGTTGCTCTGCTTCTCTTCACCCTGAGAAACCTTAGAGGTACCATGTGTGGATGAGGTACTACAGGAGACCAAATATCATTGCCTTTTCCCCATCACCCTACCTCTAGTACAACTAAATACACCAGCTTAGGAGTGGGAGAGTGAGGCGGGTTTGATAGCACATTGGCAATAACAGCAGTCACTGCTATTGATTGTTCACCTCCTGTGTGCCAGGTACCTCGGAAGGGACTTGGTGTAGCCACTCTGCTCCAGGAGCTGTGATTGGCTCTCGGCAGTTCCAGAAAGGGGCGGGTTGGAAACCAGCTCTGCTAACCTGAGCTTGGAGAGACCGCAGTGGTGGCAGGAAGGGAATGGTGTCAGTGTGGCTGGGCAGAGGAAGGGCCAGTGGGAGGCAGGGTTTGCCTTGAATGTCAGCAGTGGAGGCCCTGGGGTGGCAAGGGTTTATTCATTATCAGAATGGAAAGGGACCAGTGAAGTCCCATTCCCACCATGGTGGGTTGGGGTGGTGATTACTACCAGGGCCATCTCCAGCAGTTTTTATTTTAATTTTTTATGGCAGTAAAAGATACACATAAAGTAAAATTTACCATTTAACCATTTAGAGCTGTAAATTTTTTTTTTTTGAGATGGAGTTTTGCTCCTTTTGCCCAGGCTGGAGTGCAATGATGCAGTCTCAGCTCACTGCAGCCTCTACCTCCTGGGTTCAAGTGATTCTCCTGCCTCAGCGTCCCAAGTAGCTGGGGCTATAGGCGCCTGCCACCATGCCCAGCTAATTTTTGTATTTTTAGTAGAGATGGGTTTTACTGTGTTTGCAAGGCCAGTCTCAAACTCTTGACCTCAGGTGATCTACCCGCATCAGCCTCCCAAAGTGCTGGGATTACAGGCGTAAGCCACTATGCCCCGCCTAGGTGTAAAATTTAGAGACATTAAGTACATTCACATTGTTGTGCACCCATCATCATCATCCATTTTCCGAAATCTTTCACTCCAAGGAAACTCCATCCCCGTTAAACAGTAACTCCCTGTTCCCCTGCACAGCCCCTGGTAACAGACAGTCCTATGTTTTGTCTCTGGAGTTGCCTATTCCAGGTACCTCATATAAATGGAGCCATACAATACTTGTCCTCTTGTGTCTGGCTTATCTCACTTTGCGTAATGTGCTTAAGGTTCCTCCCTGTTGAAGCATGTGCCAGAATTCCCTTCCTTTTTAAAGCTAAACAACATTCCACTATATGTACAGACCACATTTTGTTGACCCATTCCTCAGTGGATGGTCACTGTCGGCATTTTTAAGAGCAGCATATTGGGCACTTTATCGATTTGCCGTTTGTGTATTCAGGCACCAGAGAACGGTGGGCGCCCAACAAGAGTCCCCATATTCTTGTTCTCATATGTAACTATGGAGTGGATTTCAACTCAGGAGATCTTTCTCATGGGAATGATCTTTTTTAAGTGAAAGTTTCACTTTCACTTCTAATTCCTGTCTGGTTAGCTGAGAACAATCTGATTCATATTTTCTCTTTTCTTACGTTTTTCTTTTTTCTTTTTTTTTTTTTTTTTGTATTTTTAGTAGAGACGGGGTTTCACCATGTTGACCAGGATGGTCTCGATCTCTTGACCTCGTGATTCACCCGCCTCGGCCTCCCAAAGTGCTGGGATTACGGGCTTGAGCCACCACGCCCGGCCTTCTTACGTTTTTCTTTCTCTCCCTCCCCCTCCCCCGCTACCTATTCTGTTTATCCAGTTATTTCTTTCTTAGACTTTTCTCCACTCTCACTCCTTTTATGCCTCTTGTCCTCTCATGTCATTTCCTCTAAATGTTATTGCTCTCTTCTGGAATACACTCTTTTCCTTCTGTTTTTCTGTTGCTTTCCTCTCTTTTCTTCTCTTCACTTTTGTATTCCCTTCCTTCCCCTAGTTAGTTTCTACTTGCTCTACTATTTAAAATTTGTGTCTCTGAAATGACCCTGGTCATTATTTCTTTCATGTAACATGTGTGTGTGTGTGTGTGTGTGTGCACGCACGCTTACTAGAGTGTAGCCTCTGTTCTCAGCACTTTACAAATAATTTATCATTTAGCCCTGTTTACACCTCTATGAGCGAGATACTGTTCCCGTCTCCACATTACAGGTGATAGAGTTGAGTCACCAAGAGGTTGGGCAATTTGTACCAGGTCAGCTGCTGGTGACCTGGAGGTGGGGCTGGAAGCCAGGCTGGGTGGCTCCAGCAGGCTCCTGGCCCCTCTACTCTGCACCGCTGAGCACACTGGGAATGCAGGATGCGGGAATGCCTTGCACTGGGCTCAAGGCAAAAAAAAATGTTGTAGTTCAAAGTCAAATCAAACATAGTGAGTTATTGTCCCACCTGGCTCTAAAATGTTTAGAATTTTGGATGCGAGTCTTCTGGATACAAGTCTCCTCTTTATATCTACATAAGTCTTCACTGATGTTTTTCTCTTACACTGTTTAGTCCTTTGTTTCTTCAAGTACCATGATTTTTTTAAAAGTCATTTTATCTCAGTTATAGAGCTGAAAAGGTACTCTCAGCTTATTCCACAAAGAGGTAACTGGTTTGTCTAAATGCATTTAGTTTTGTTTCCTTACTTTTTAAAATCACCGACACTGTAACAGATGGCTGCTTAAATTTTTATTTTATTTCAACTTAATTATGAGTAAATATGCTTTTCCATTATTCTGGGAATCAAAACATACTGTGTAACATAGTTTTAAAGAGAATATACATTCAAAATGTCATCAAATAAACTGCATTTGGAATTTAATCCATATCTAAGTTGTCTTTTGTCTGGTATCAGCTCTTGCTGGGAAGGTTCTAGCATGGTGCCTCTTACCTCATTGGTTTCCTTAGCTCGGCTATGCAGGTCCCCATTCATTGCCAACTAGCTTAACTTAATTCACTGGTTTTGGTTCACAGACCTTACACATTTGCATAGAACTGTTAAGAGACATTGCTTAATTTTTGCCACTTTTTACCCCAGCAGGTTGCTCATTCGGGCCTTTCTGTGACACGGCTTTTCTCCTTCATTACTCTGCATCAATCTTTTCTTTGATGTATAGTTGTTATTCAGAGATTTTGTAATCTCACAGGATTGCTCTAAAATTTTCAAAGTGGGTATTTTGTAATGAGCTAATTTGTATCCTAGAACTTTTAGACAAAAAGAAAAATAAAATAGAAATAAGGGAACAAAGAGAAAAAGGCCCTAAGAAAAGTGAAAAACGTTTTTGTAACAAGGAGGGAGAGCTTGTTTCTTGCCAAAGGACTACCCTTCAGAGGCCTTGCATGAGCTTTATGTCCAGATCACTGCCCTCTTGAATCTCATTAGCTCTTAAGCAGGGGTTGCTGACTTTGCTGGACTATTGTGATGGCTGGTAAAGCACTTTTCCATGACTTGGGCTACAGAGTACAAGACTGTTTCTCTAAGTGGACAGTCAAGGGCCACAAGCTTGAAGAAATAAAGACAAAGCTAAAATAAACAGTGTTACGCAGAATCAGGAATCTCTTGTTGAAGACGCCCCTAAATCCTTTCCATCATCAGTCCTGTGGCCACAGTGTGACCTAGGGGTAAGAGTATTGGAAGTCTCAGGCTCTGATTTTGGTGTTGCCTTTTGCTTGCTGTGGACCTGACGTGACTCTATAAAATAGGAGTTGCTCTAGATGATCTGTCCTCAAACTATCCTCCCTAAAACACTAGTGTTCTAGAGCTGGACAAAGGTGTCTTTCATTTCATAGAAATCAAGGACAGAATTTAATTTTGAATTTTCAGTCTCACAAAATTTTGTTAACTCTTTATTGCTATTGCTGCCAATCATTTTAGCCAGCGTTAGGATGTAACAAGTGAACAAGTGGTAAAAAAGTTGGTGGAAAACTTGCGAATACCTAATCTTCCTTCATTTAACAATTTTTTTTTTTTTAATTAAAAAAAAATAAATAAAGTGGGCCAGGTGCAGTGATTCATGCATGTAATCCCAGCACTTTGGGAGGCCAAGGTGGGTGGATCTGAGTTCAGGAGTTCAAGCCAGCCTGGCCAAGAAGGTGAAAACCCATCTTACTAAAAATACAAAAAATTAGCTGAGCACGGTGGGGGGCAGCTGTAATCCCAGCTACTCAGGAGGCTGAGGTAGGAGAATCACTTGAACCCAGAAGGTGGAGGTTGTAGTGAGCCAAGATCGTGCCACTGCATTCCAGCCTGGGCAACAAGAGCAAAACTCAATCTCAAAAAAAAAAAAAGAAGGAAAAAGAAAAGTAAAGTGAGATTGCGTGTGACTGTTATGTGGCTCATTAGTGGAGTCATTTATACTGGAATCATCATGCAGGTCCAGTGTTCTTACTTTGTGGGATGAGAAGCAGCACAGAATTGTGGCTGAGTATGTGGGCTAGGCAGCCTCATGCCCAGGTTGCATTGCAGCTCCACTGCTTCCTAGCTCTGTTACCCTGGGCAAGTCACTTTGCCTCCGTCTGTCTCCATCCATCACCTCTAAAGTAGAGATATAATGTACCTACTTCATAGGTTATTGTGAGGATTAAATGAACCAATATGTGTGGTTAGTGTAATGTTCTCAAGATTCCTCCCTGTTGGAGCATGTGCCAGAATTCCCTTCCTTTCTAGGGAATGTGCCTGGTTCATAACAAATGCTGTACACATCAGCTATTAATATTTCATGGTGCTGTGTCTTCAGGGGCCCTGTCATCTGAACATATTTCAGAACTGTGGGCCTGGAATTTCTCTTCTAATTCTGAAATTCCTTCTGTTATTCTATGCCATAGAATTTGATTTCCTATTATCTTTCCCCCATTTTATAACTCAGTATCTTAAAGAAGATGTGTTTTCTCTGTACACAGAGTGAAATCACTTATTTTTTCAGTTACCAAGTGGAATCTAATCTTAAGTATGAGTTTAGAAGGGTGTATTTTCTGTTTCTTGACATATAGGTGTTTTATGTTATGCACAATTCACCATTGTTTTCTATTTTTTTTTTTTTTTTTCTTAAGACAGAGTCTCACTCTGTCACCCAGACTAGAGTAGTGGCACAGTCTCAGCTTACTGCAACCTCCACCTCCCGAGTTCAAGCGATGCTCGTGTCTCAGCCTCCTGGGATTAGCTGGGATTACAGGCATCTGCCACCATGCCTGGCTCATTTTGTTTGTATTTTTAGTAGAGATGGGATTTCACCATGTTGTCCAGGCTGGTCTTGAACTCTTGACCTCAAGTTATCCACCCACCTCAGCCTCCCAAAGTGCTGGGATTACAGGTGTGAGCCAATGCGCCCAGCTTTCCTATTTGTTAAATACCTAACATTCTTAGTTCTTTATCCTTATATATGAAGAAGGTGGAGCTCAGAGAGATTAAGCAAATTGCCAAAAGTGTAAGTGGCAGAACCAAGCTTTGAAGCTCTGCTATCTGATTCCAAAGATGACACTAATACAAATATGTGCAAATCCAGCCCAAGACCTGTAGTACTTATGGTAACTCAGTTAAACCAAGCCCAAGTATCCTTTCTTTAAATGGAGACTAATTGCTATATAAATATTCCTGAAGAATGCTCTTTTTATGCTTGGGTCAGCAAAAATCACCATAGAGCTAGTGCATATTCATTGAAAGAAAGATGAAATATTCAGTTTTTAAAAAATGAGCAATTGCTTGTATATCAGACCGGAATCTCTGGGCCCAGCCACTCCTTTTTCCCTAGAGGAAGCTTCCTGTCTGAACATATGTTTTTCCTAGCTTTGCAGCAGGGGAGTTGTGGGCGAGAGAGTGCCCAGCCCCTTGCCAGCCTCCTGGCACCTGCTATCTACACCCTACCCAGCCTTTGTGCTGCCTTGAGGTTTTCCCACTGCCAGGCAGCACAGGGCTGGCTGCTGTGTTAATTTTTATTGTTATGATTTGATTTTTTGCACTTATGCTATGTTTCTATATTGCAGTGTTGATGGGTGCGTCAGCAGACATTGCTTAATTTTTGCCACATTTTACCCCAGCAGGATGCTAATTTGGGCTCCTGAGTCCTATGTCCCAGGGGGTTCTGGATGTTGGCTTTAGCTGAGAAGGGCTCAGTTGGGAATGAGGCTGGTGGATAGTGAGGGTGTAGGGCTTCAGGGTGGGCGGCAGGAGCTCAGGGTAATGTCAGAGAGAGAACAACAGAAAAATTCTGCCTCCTCCCCTGCCCCTCTCCGACCTCTTCTGTGGTGCCTGGTCCCCATCAGTCTGGGCTGCTTCCTGGGCCCATCCACAACTCCCTCGGAAGATTAGCACTCACCCTCCTCCATTTTTGCCCTCACAGTTTTTACGTTCATCTTGCATGCTCCTCAGTCTCCATATAACTTCTTTCTGTGGCATGTCTAGAGTTGGATTTCATGGAGAGAGCCCACAGTTTGTGCTAGTTAGTTCATAATGAGCCGGAAAAGTTTATTTGTAAGTGCATTGTCTGGAATGCGGTACACTTCTTTCCTTATCAATAATGACGTGTCTGGCATTTAAGGTGCAAGGCCAGTACAGAAACCTTTGTTGCTTCTTAATGTGTCTGAGGTTAATAATGTAGCAATAGTCCTGTAGAACTAATCACTGTGTGTCACAAAATATTCAGTGAAATCGCATTTGTAGTTCAGCCTGGGATTCCAGGTACTCATCTACCTTTGAAGGCGAATCCAGGGCCTCTTTCTTCACCTTTGTATGCAGGTGATGAAGACAGGAGCTCCTGAGTCCTAAGTCCCGGGGATTTCTGGATGTCAGCTTTATCTGAGAAGGGCTTAGTGATGTTGAGAGCGAGGCTGGGGTGGACGGTAAGCAGGTATAGCTGTGGGGTGAACAGCACAATGGGAACTCAGGGCTCTTAGGAGAGCAGGTGATGACGGAGGCTGGCACACTAGGATACTCTGTCGTCTGGTGCCTGGCCAGCCTTATGCTGAACTAGCTGGAAAAGTAGGGGTTTATTTTTCCTTCCTACTTCCCCTCATTCTTCATCACTGTCACTCTCACCCTGCAAGTGTTTCCATGGGGTGAGCTGCAAAGTGGGCTGTCATCTCTCCAGCTAGATTGTGAGTTCTCTGGGAACAGAGTTTTTTGCCCACCTTTTTCTCCCCAGTGCTTGCCAGGTACAAAAAATGTGTTTGATGTTCACCAAGCATGAAACAAATCACTACCCTTTCCTGATTGTTCATCATTGTTATGTGACCACAAATACTGCCATGTTTTTTTGAGTCTAAGATGTCGATGGTAAGATACACAGTGATTTTACATATTAGTAAGAGAGAAAAAACGTCTTCCTAACTATACTCTGACACAAGTGCTTTTTGTCATTTAAATTATATGCTTATTGAAAAAGCTCGTCTAGGTTTGTTTAGACATTGATTTTTATCATATCACTCTTTTGCATACGTAAGAGTGAAAATATAAAGGGAAATAGATTGACTAAGATATTCCTAAAATTTCTCCAAGAGTCTGATTCTTCAGAATCTTTTTTGACTTGGAGTTCTTGATGTGGGTGGTTTTCTACACACTAGCATCCTCTGTGCCAACAAGAGCGTTGGTGATGTGGCGTTTCTTAAAGGAGGGCACACCACCCTCCTCAGGAATCTCCTCTAAGCATCTATTACCTGTTCTGCAAGTTTTAATCCTGCTGTTTTCTCACTCAGCCTCAGGTCATTTTTTTTCCTGTGAATCTCAGTAATAACATCAGCAGCTTCATCCACAGGGGCTGTCTCTGGATAAGGGCCTCCCTGGATATTTTCTTCTCTAATAAAATTTATGCCCTGCTACTGTTTCCATGTCTTTTGGTTTTAATACCAACGTATAGGGTAATCTTTTTGAAGACATTTAAAGTAGCAGTTAGGCTCAGTATGTCAATAGTGCACATGACTCAGTAGAAGTGAGATCATGCATGAGTGGGCAGTGACACTATGTCCTGACTGCCACCTGGATGACAGTAAGATGCCATTGATTGTAAAATAGATCTTTATTTCAGAAGTGTTAAAATGTGAGGGGAGAGTGCTTTATAGATGCGATGAAATAAGTAACATGTAGTTAATTTTTACAGCAACCATGTAGGGCAGGTAATTTGGATTATTATTTATTTATTTTTTTTGAGACAGAGCCTCACTCTTGTTGCCCAGGCTGGAGTGCAGTGGCTCAATCTCAGTTTGCTACAACATCCGACTCCCAGGTTCAGGTGATTCTCCTGCCTCAGCCTCCCAAGCAGCTGGGAATATAGGTGCATACCACCACGTCTGGCTAGTTTTTGTATTTTTAGTAGAAATGGGGTTTCACCATGTTGCCCAGGCTGGTCTCAAACTCCTAATCTCAAATGATCCACCCACCTTGGCCTCCTAAGATACTTCGATTACAGGTGTGAGCCACCTTGCCTGGCCAAATTGTTAGATTTTTTTTTTTTTTTTTTTTTTTTTTTACGGAGTTTCACTCTTGCTACCCAGGCTGGAGTGCAATGGCGCGATCTCGGCTCACCGCAACCTCCGCCTCCTGGGTTCAGGCAATTCTCCTGCCTCAGCCTCCTGAGTAGCTGGGATTACAGGCACGTGCCACCATGCCCAGCTAATTTTTTTGTATTTTTAGTAGAGATGGGGTTTCACCATGTTGACCAGGATGGTCTTGATCTCTTGACCTCGTGATCCACCCGCCTCGGCCTCCCAAAGTGCTGGGATTACAGGCTTGAGCCACCGCGCCCGGCTAGTTGTTAGATTTTTAAAGAGTATAAAATGTTTTGAAAATTCTGAAGTTCTGAATAGCTTGTCTGTGAAATATGAAAACTGATATATCTCATCACCTACTATGTACCATACCTTGTGCCTAGAGTAGTCACATACGTCATTTAACCCTCACAATAAATTATCTCCATTTTACATATGATAATCACTTTAACTGCTCCAGTATCTTCCCTCAGACATTCCAAAACAATGCAAGATACTAACACGTAAAATTCAAGATATATTGTAAAACAAGGTATGTCCAAAGTTCTCATCACAGTATCACATGTAATAGCAAAATATTAGAAATAACCTAAGTGTTTACGAATGCAAGATTGAAAATATGCAGCTGTAATAAAGAATGAATGTCTGTATAGATATGGATATACAAGGTAGGATAATACACGGGACAAGCAAGATGTAGAAGAAGTGCTACCTTGTATGGAATCAATAGTATGCCTCTGTGGTTGGAGAGGGAGAGAGCATATATATGCTTGCATATATGTACACAAAATTTTTGGAATACAATAAATTGATAATATAGGTTGCTTCTGAGGAATGGCTAGGGGATTCCAGGTAGGGAGATTATCCACTGTGTACCTTTTTGTGCCTTTTGAATTTTGAGCCAACTGCATTTACTACCTATTAAAAGAGATGCAAACCCAATTAAAAGAAACAAAGTATACTTTTCTAGAAATGAAAACAAAGACAAAAAGGCACTCTGGGCTGTGTGCATTTTGTGAGGACGTGGGCTGTACCTGCCGATCCCCGCAGCACCCCAGAGCCTAGCATAGAATACACCTGAGCATTTGTGCAGTCAGTGAGCCAAGCTAAAAGAAATAAAACAACTCAAATTCTATAGGAAGGACACAACATCTCCTCTGTGGTGTCCCTGCTAAAAATACGTATCCTGAATCTAACCATGAAGAAACATCAGACAAACTTAAATTGAGGAACATTCTGAAAAATAAATGGCCTGATGCATTTCACAAATGTCAAGGTCACAGCAGACAGACCAAGAAAGAGCAGGGAACTGTCTGGGATTGAAGGAGGCTGAAGGGCAGGCCAACTCAGCGTGCTGTGTGCAATACCAGATTGCATCCCAGGACAGGAGAAAGAACGTTGTACTCTTTAAAGGACATTCATTAGAGTTGACAATACTTGAATAAGGTCTGTGAATTAAGTAATAGTACTGTTTCAGTGTCAACATCATCATTTTGATAATAGTATTGCGATTATAAGAAAATCTTCTTGGCCGGGCGCAGTGGCTCACACCTGTAATCCCAGCACTTTGGGAGGCCAAGGCAGATAGATCACCTGAGGTCAGGAGTTCAAGACCAGCCTGGCCAACCCCAGCCCTACTAAAAATGCAAAAAATTAGCCAGGTGTGGTGGTGGGTGCCTATAATCCCAGCTACTTGGGAAGCTGAGGCAGAAGAGTTGCTTGAACCTAGGAGGTAGAGGTTGCGTGAGCCGGGATCACACCATTATACTCCAGCCTGGGTGACAGAGTGACTCTATGTAAAAAAAAAAAAAAAAAAAAAAGAAAGTTTTTTTGTTTTTCGGAATTAGGCACTTAGGAATTTAAGAGTAAAGGGGCATTGTGCTGGCAACTTACTCTCAAATGGTTCAGGTGAAAAAAAGAGAAAAAAGGAATAATAAAGTAAACATGGCAAAATATTAACATTCAGGGAATTTGAGTGAAGAAATACAGGAATTCTTTGTACTATTTTGACAACTTTTATGTCTGAAGTTATTTCAAAATAAACAACTTTAAAAAAAGAGTTCCTACACAGAACGTGTTATGACTTACTTTATTTATTTATTTATTTATTTTTTAAAGCAGGGTCTCTCTGTGTTGACCTAGCTGGCTTTGAACTCCTGAGCGCAAGGGATCCTCTGCCTCAGTCTCTTGAGCAGCTGAGACCACAGCTGTGCGTGACCATGGCTGTCTCTGATTTTGTAATTACTGAGCCTTTCATGTCCTTTATACAGTTTTTTAGCTTTCTTCATATAGATCTTTAGATGATTGGTAACAACTAACTTACTTTTTTTCTTTCTTTTTCTCTTTTTCTCTCTTTCTCTCTTTCTTTCTTTCTTTCTTTCTTTCTTTCTTTCTTTCTTTCTTTCTTTCTTTCTTTCTTTCTTTCTTTCTTTCTTTCTTTCTTTCTTTCTTTCTTTCTTTCTCTTTCTTTACTCTCTCTCTCTTTTCTCTCTCTCTTTCTTTCTTCCATTTTTTTTTTTCTGAGACAGAGTCTCACTCTATCACCCATGCTGGAGTGCAGTGGCATGATCATCTCGTCTCACTGTAACCTCCATTTCCCAGGCTCAAGCGATCCTTTTACCTGAGACTCCCCGCTACTCGAGTAGCTGGGACCACAGGTGCACACCACCACACCTGGCTAATTTTCGTATTTTTGGTAGAGATGGGGTTTCACCGTTTAGCCCAGGCTGATCTTGTTCTCCTGGCCTCAAGTGATCCGTCCTCCTTGGCCTCCCAAAGTGCTGGGATTACAGGTGTGAGCCACTGCGCCCAGCCTATTCCTTTCTTAATACTTTTTGTTTCTTTAAATAATGGTTTGATTGAGATATAATTTACACACCATATGAAACTCACCCTGAGTATCTTTGTGTATATTTTTAAATACTACTGGCATATGAGGAAGGTATGCTTTAAAAAAATCAACTTTATTAGGGTATAATTTAAATGTAATAAAATTCACATAATTTAATAGGTTGATGACTTTTCACACACATATTCTTTATGTAATCACTACCCCAATTCAGACACGAGATACAGGATATTCCCATTTCTCCATAAAGTTCCTTCGTGCTCCTTTCTTTTTACATTCACCTGTTGGACATGGCATTCTTTCAAGTCCCCCCAAATGGGGATTGGAAGAGTAGGGTGCATGCAGGGTGAATGAGTGTGGTGGGGGCGCTGTAGGGTGTGGATGAGAATGACAATGTTGAGGCGAAGCAGGACCAGGCACCTGGATGGCTCAGAAGAGGGACATGGCATCCTCTGTTTTCCAGAGATGGGCACAGACTTTGGAAGTTTGTGTGCCTTCTCTTTTTCTTCGTTGGTCTTTATTCTGGTGTTGTGGGTGCTGCTCTGTTAACACAGCAAATGTCAAGTGGACTTTTAAAATACCAACATTTTATCATCATCAAAAGGAAACACTGACTACCTTAAGAAGCCTATTTTGGGAAGAAATAAGGCTTTAACATGTGGATATTGTCCACATTGAAGTTTAGTAAGGCTTTTTGATTTGGCCACTAATCACCCCAGCACTGACCATGTGAGAAAAAAAAAAATGTGTTTTTGCATTCACCAAATTTTTTACACAGAAAATGTAGCTCCCTCCACTTGCCACTTTTCCCTCATCTTGAGACTTACTATTTAGCTGTTCATTCTGAGTAAATGTGGTATGGGAAGTTAGTGTCCACAAGGAAAGAGCCTGCATTTGGCATCTGAGAAACTCATTCTCCTCATGAGAACTAAGATCACCTTCAATATTTTTAATGAGGATTGCATTATACAAACATGCATATATATGTATACACAAATGTATATGCAAAATATATAAATTTATAAGATATATATACACACACCCCCCCAATAAGTGTTTAGAACATAGCAAGCATGTAATACATTATATCATTACTATTATTATTACTTTTTGAGATGGAATCTTGCTCTGTCACCCCAGGCTGGAGTGTAGTGGCTCGATCTTGGCTCACTGCAACCTCCACCTCCCAGGTTCAAGCGATTCTCCTGCCTCAGTCTCCCAAGTAGCTGGGATTTCAGGTGCCCACCACCATACTCGGCTAATTTTTTTTGTATTTTTAGTAGAGACGGAGTTTCACCATGTTGGTTAGGCTGCTCTTGAACTCCTGACCTCATGATCCACCCGCCTCGGCCTCCCAAAGCCCTGGGATTACAGGCGTGAGCCACCGTACCTGGCCTGTTATTATTATTTTTTAATTTCTTTTTTTTTAATAGACATGGGGTCTCACCATGTTGACCAGACTGGTCTCAAACTCCTGGCCTCAAGTGATCCTCTTATTTTGGCCTCCCAATGAGCTGGGAGTGAGTGTGATGGCTCATGCCTGTGATCCCAGCACTTGGGGAGGCCACGACAGGCAGATCACTTGCGCTTAGGAGTCTGAGACCAGCCTGGCCAACATGGTGAAACCACATCTCTACCAAAAATACAAAAAATTAGCTGGGCATGGCTGCTCGTGCCTGTAGTCCCAGCTGCTTGGGAGGCTGAGGCAGCATAATTGATTGAACCTGGGAGGCAGAGGTTGCAGTGAGATCTTGCCACTGCACTCCAGCCTGGCGACAGAGTAAGACTCCATCTCAAGAACAAAAACAATCCCCTTCCCCCAAAACCCCCAAAGAGCTGTGATTACAGGCCTGAGTCACTGTACCTGGCCCATATTGTTATTACAAATAATTTCTTCATTTTTACGTTTTTTTGCCCAGGTGTGTTGCTTTTTGACAAAGCTTTCTTTTACTCTTTGTGATTGAAACTGTAATCTATTAAAATGTATTTATCTACTGAAAGTCTTGGTTCCTTTTCTGTGTTTTCTCAGGCATGCTGCAGACAGACCTTTCTGTCCTTCATGAACACACGTGTGGTAGACAGATGACTGGCCTCCACCTGGTGCTGCTCTAGGTGTGCCAGTCGTGGAGCTGTCCAGCTGGGAGAAGATGGATTCCAAAGATGAAAGCTCGCATGTGTGGCCTTCGCCTGCGGACCATGAACAGAATGCCACACAGGTGAAGACTGGGCTTTTCCAGCTTGTTATCAACAGGTTTTCAGCTGGACATAGTTTGCTGCAGTAAAGAAATACAGCTACTACCTAGTAATGAATAGTTGGGAGGAGCTGACATGAAGCACTCGTACACAAGGAATAGGGACTGTTTTGGCACCTTGAATGCTCCATTGACATGGCTCACCATGAGTTAGGACAGCTGGACCACCACCTACAGGCATCTCTGCCTTGTCTGCAATTTACAAACATTTTGACAAAACTCTGTTTTACAACCCTGCTTTATTTATATTATTGGTGCTGAAAACCCCAAACTGCAGTTTGTTTCTTTTTTTTCGTTCTTCCTTTTTTTAAATGGAGTTTCGCTCTTACTGCCCAGGCTGGAGTGCAATGGCGCGATCTCAGCTCACCGCAACCTCCACCTCCCGGGTTCAAGTGATTTTCTGGCCTCAACCTCCCGAGTAGTTGGGATTACAAGCATGTGCCACCACTCCTGGCTAATTTGGTATTTTTAGTAGAGACAGAGTTTCTACATGTTGATCAGGCTGGTCTCGGCCTCCCAAAGTGCTGGGATCACAGGCATGAGGCACTGCGCCCAGCCTGCTTTCTTTTATGTTATCCATAAGATTTTGGTCTTTTGTGTGTAATGAGTACAGGTATGTCTGTAAAGTGAGTGGCCTTTTCTTTTCTTTTTAAATTCAGAATGTAAACCTCTAAGTGAAAGTTGTTCCATTATGAGTCAGCCGTTTTAGAGGTTAGTCACTTAATCAAATGCTGCTGTCATCGATGATCACTGCCTTTCAGGTTGCTGCTAGAACCAGCCACATGTTATTTTGACTGTTCTTGGCGAAGTCAAATCTCTGCATTTTTGGTATGAAATTGAATTTTGGGATGATCAGCAGTCATATGGAGCCATGTTTTATATGTGACTGAGTATAAAACTTAATTTTTAAATATTAGATATACAAATTTAATGTTTTATTAGATTACATAACCACAGTATTAGTGTCAAAATCAAGAAGTTACATTGAAACATTTAAGTATGCAGATTCTATTTAAGCAATATAATAATACAATAAATAAAACTGGTATGATTAAAAACTCTCAGTATGGGCTGAATATGGTATCCCATGCCTTTCCCAAAGTTTGGGAGGCCAAGGCAGGAGGATCGATTCAGGCCAGGAGATCGAGACCAGCCTGGGCAACAAAGCGAGGCCCTGATTCTAGGTACACACACACACGCACAGGTGCGCAGTCATAGCTCCAGGAAGTGGCGGCTGCAGTGAACCATAACTGCACCACTACACTCTAGCCTGGGTGACAGAATGAGGCCCTGTCTCTAAAAAGAAAAGTAAGTAAAGTCTTAGTCTGATTGCTTAAAAATAAAAAAAGTCCCACAGACATTTTCAGCAGAGTAAATGAGAATTTTGTTTTGTTTCCCCTGGAAACCATTTTGAGGCCACTTCCTTGCAGCTATGTATTTTGGTGTATTTTGTTTATAAACGAAATTATAGTTCTTCAAAAAGCAAAACAAAAGAAAATCTGCTTGTGATGCTGCATGACCAGGGCCCTGTCTGTGGGTAACGACACAGTGGATAGCCAAGGTCTGGGTCCCTGTGGCACTGCTTCCTCCCAGATGCTGCTTCTGCCAACCGGGAATTCTGATTTAATGAGTGATGAAGACCAAGCAGCAAAGCTTGGATAGCTTGTCTGAAGGAAACATATTTTCCCTTCTTAAGCACTGAAACTAGTTCAAGGCTTTGATGTTAATGAACAAATCTAAAGTCACAAAACTGTCTTATAGCAATTAAGACAGCTCAAATAGGAGCCTAATTTTTCTAATGGACAAACTTTATTTTCTTGGACAAATCAAATTTATGTGGAAGCCAGACTAATCATTTAGGGTAGACGTGGAAGTTTGTTGTATTTCTGTGGTGTTTGATTACATTTTGCCTCTTAGGTTTTCTTCTGGGGATTAAATTAGTACATATTATCTGTGGGATCTACTATCCTTCACTGGAGAAAACTGACATAAAGAAGTCAGGCCCAAAGCCAAGACAGTATAAGAGCAAGGATTCCACTCTAAGAGTGTCTGACTTCGAGAGCAACACGTAAATTATTCTTCTCCCAAATGTGTGCTTTGGCCATCTGCTTCCAGACCTTCAACAGCAGACATCAGGCCGTGTGCCAAGCTCAAGCCTTTAGTAATTCAGTCCTCCAAAGTTGACAACTCAGAATATATTTTACAAAACTCGCTATCTGTTTTAGTTCCTTAAGTCTTGGGAGGAAATTATTTACCCCAGTGGCAGCTGAAATAGTTGTCCAGAACACCTTAAAAGTACTTATGTGTCTTCACCTACCTGGCAAGGAAGAGTTCTAGTCCGTTCATTGATTCAGCAAACATTTACTGATACACCTCCAGTATGTCCTTTGTGTACAAAACAACTTGCAGGAAAGAAAGTGACCTTATTTATTTATTTTTTGAGATGGAGTTTCACTCTTGTCACCCAGGCTGGAGTGCAATGGCGCCATCTCAGCTCACTGCAACCTCCGCCTCCTGGGTTCAAGCAATTCCCTTGTCTCAGCCACCGCCGAGTAACTGGGATTACAGGCGCCTGCCATCACGCCTGGCTAATTTTTACATTTGTTTAGTACAGATGGAGTTTCACCATATTGGCCAAGCTGGTCCTGAACTCCTGACCTCAGATAATCCATCTGCCTCGGCCTCCCAAAGTGCTGGGATTATAGGCATGAGCCACCGTGCCTGGCCGAAAGTAACTTTATTTTAATGTGTTCACTGAAAGGCACTATTAGTTATAAAGTGGAATTCTTTTTTTTTTTTTTTTTTTTTTTTTT